>NC_138779.1:186730744-186975744 GCF_965119305.1 Pelophylax lessonae | reverse complement strand
GCAAGTCGCTTATGTCACTTCCTGTTCTGGAATGTAAAGCCTATTGCTCCAAACTTCTGAGAAACATGCTGCTGATAAATTCTTAAAAACTAAAATTTCCTGGCAATCATTCTAGAACAGATTTCCCAACAGGAAAGGGGAATCATAACGGGAATCTTTTGCTCGGAGGCCTTTTATTTGCATAACAAATGAAACTTTTGTAAGGAAAGATCAAAGCAGAACTCCAAGCAAATATCATGCCAATTTCTGCATTGTTGATATATGCCACACTTCTACAACCTATTTTATTACTGTTTTATTTTTTTTTTTGCTTTGGATATCATATAAAAAAAAAATGCTTAGAACCTCCCTCAGGTTTTAAAGCTTGTCTGTGTCCCCATTAGTGAGATTTCTGCACTTCCTGTTTCCCTTCTCAGGAATACTTTTTCTATATATTCCTACGGAGAAGCTATTGTGGAGCCAGAATAAAGTGAATAATCTAGACTTTAGAAATACACTATATTACCAAAAGTATTGGGACGCCTGCCTTTACACACACATTAACTTTAATGGGATCCCAGTCTTAATCCGTAGGGTTCAATATTGAGTTGGCCCACCCTTTGCAGCTATAGCAGTTTCAACTCTTCTAAGAAGGCTGTCCACAAGGTTTAGGAGTGTGTCTATGGGAATGTTTGACCATTCTTCCAGAAGCGCATTTGGGAGGTCATGCACTGATGTGGACGAAAAGGCCTGGCTCGCAGTCTGCGCTCTAATTTATCCCAAAGGTGTTCTATTTGGTTGAGGTCAGGACTCTTTGCAGGCCAGTCAATTTCCTCCACCCCAAAATCGCTCATCCATGTCTCTATGGATCTTGTTTGTGCACTAGAGCGCAGTCATGTTGGAACAGGATGGGACCATCCCCAAACTGTTCCTACAAAGTTGGGGGCATGAAATTGTTCAAAATGTCTTGGTATGCTGATCCCTTAAAAGTGCCAATCACTGGAAATAAGGGGCCAAGCCCAACCCCTGAAGAGTAACCCCACACCACAATCCCCCCTCCACCAAATGATTTGGACCCGTGCACAAAGCAAGGTCCATAAAGACATGGATGAGTGAGTTTGGGGTGGAGGAATATGACTGGCCTGCACCTTTGGGATGAATTAGAGCAGAGGTTGCGAGCCAGGACTTCTGATCCACATCAGTGCCTGACCTCACAAATGCGCTTCTGGAAGAATAATCAAACATTCCCATAGACACTCCTAAACCTTGTAGACAGCCTTCCTAGAGGAGTTGAAGCTGTTATAGCTACAAAGGGCAGGCCAACTCATTGTTGAACCCTACGGAATAAGACTGGGATGCCATTAAAGTTCATGTGCGTGTATAGGCAGGCGTCCCAATACTTTTGGTAATATAGTGTATAAACTCAATAGGGGGGGAACTGTATATTTCCCATTGGGTAGCTGCAGTCAAAACTGAATTACGTGTTTCTTTTACTGCTCATAGGGACTCATATCCAGAGATCACCAAATACCATCTGATGTCCTCACTCTACCAGACCGTCTATACTTTTTAGAAAACACCTTATATACTCGAGTATAAGCCGTCTCGAATATAAGCCGAATATAAGCCTAATTTTACCACAAAAAAGTGGGAAAACCTATTGACTCAAGTATAAGCCAAGGGTGGGAAATGCAGCAGCTACTGGACCCAACTGGACCACCACGAGACACAAAACAGGGGCTGCAGGCATGGTACAGGAGATGCAGGGCTGTGGGCATGGTACAGGAGATGGTACAGGCATGGTACAGGAGATGGTACAGGCATGGTACAGGAGATGGTACAGGCATGTCACAGGAGATGGTACGGGCATGGCGCAGGTGATGGTACGGGCATGGCGCAGGTGATGGTACGGGCATGGCACAGGTGATGGTACAGGCATGGCACAGGTGATGGCACAGGCATGGCACAGGTAATGGTACAGGAGATGGTACAGGCATGGCACAGGAGATGGTACAGGCATGGTACAGGAGATGGTACAGGCATGGCACAGGAAATGGTATGGGCATGGCACAGGTGATGGTACAGGCATGGCACAGGTGATGGCACAGGCATGGCACAGGTGATGGTACAGGCATGGCACAGGTGATGGCACAGGCATGCCACAGGTAATGGTACAGGAGATGGTACAGGCATGGCACAGGAAATGGTACAGGCATGGCACAGGAGATGGTACGGGCATGGCACAGGTGATGGCACAGGCATGGCACAGGTGATGGTACAGGCATGGCACAGGTGATGGCACAGGCATGCCACAGGTAATGGTACAGGAGATGGTACAGGCATGGCACAGGAGATGGTACAGGCATGGCACAAGGGATGGTACAGGCATGGCCCAGGTGATGGTACAGGAGATGGTACAGGCATGGCACAAGGGATGGTACAGGCATGGCACAGGTGATGGTACAGGAGATGGTACAGGCATGGCACAGGTGATGGTACAGGCATTGTTCAGGAGATGCAGTGCTGCGGGCATGGTACAGGAGAATGTCTAACATACCTGTCGGTGAGGTGCCTTACATTTAAAAATGGCGCCGCCCTGTGCCAACACGTCACCACGCATGCGCCGCCGATGCTCGGGAAAGCCTGTACACGTTTGGCTATTCCCGGGCAGACGGTGCATGCGCGGTGACGTGTTGGCACCGGGCGGCGCCATTTTAAAAAGGTAAGTGAGACCGAGACTTGAGTATAAGCCGAGGGGGGCTTTTTCAGCATAAAAAAACATGCTGAAAAAGTCAGCTTATACTCGAGTATACATGGTAATTGGACAATCCAGTTTTAAGAGAGTGACCTTTACTTTGGGTGAAAGTTTACCATCCGAGTCTCTGTTGTAAGATTTATTGGGTGATGCCACATGGTCTTATGGTCTCTTTCCTAATAATAATTGTATTGCCAAGTCCCATTTTTTTCCAGCTAGGCCATAGAAAAATAGGGGGCAACCCTACATGCAGTCCATCAAAACTGAAACAGAACTTTTTATTTGAGTTGGCATTTAAAGTGTCAAGTTAATACAGATGGGAAACGACCAGCTGTCGTGACGCAACTGTAAATTCGACAATCTCGCAGAATGTTCCTATTGCCACACCTTACCTAGTAACACAGTTATTGTAACCAGTATGGACTTGATAGTGGGTGTGCTCCAGACATCAGCAACAGTCAGCAAAACACAGCAAGATGCTCTTACAGATATACGGGTAATTCAACCAGATCATCAACAATGGAAGGGGTGATTCATAAAAACTGGAAAACGGCTCGTGGTTAGATAATGAAAGCTAGAATGTGATTTACTTTGATAAATTTGCCCCAGTGCATGCAGCTAAATAGTGCCAGGGTCAGTAATAGATTACATAATACCATGAACTAACTGGGTGGTTCCCCACCCAGAAAACAAGGAGTATCCTGCTCATGCTTCATGCAGTCATTGCTAGTGAAGCTGCAACAAGAACAGTGTGTAGCTTTTTCCATAGTTAGCTGCTTTTGACCTCCTCCAATGACAGTGGTCACTAGGATAGAAAGTAAGGGAAAATCCTCCCCAGTGGGAGCCCAGATTGTAAAAAAAACAGCCAACAATGGTTAGAACCAATGTTCCCTCTAATTTTTTACTGGGCTGAGCAAATAAAAAAATTTCTGAGCGCAGTGCTCCCCAACCTTTTTATCGCCGCGGACCGGTCAACGTTTGATCATTTTTCTGTGGCCCCCAATCAATGCAGAGTGCCCACAGCATTGCCCCCAATCAATGCAGAGTGCCCACAGCATTGCCCCCAATCAATGCAGAGTGCCATAGCATTGCCCCCAATCAATGCAGAGTACTACAGCATTGCCCCCAATCAATGCAGAGTACTACAGCATTGCCCCCAATCAATGTAGAGATGCCAGCGTGCCCCTTTTCAATGTAGAGGTGCCAGTGTGCCCCCTTTCAATGTAGAGATGCCAGTGTGCCCCCTTTCAATGTAGAGATGCCAGTGTGCCACCTTTCAATGTAGAGATGCCAGTGTGCCCCCTTTCAATGTAGAGATGCCAGTGTGCCCCCTTTCAATGTAGAGACTCTTCAGTCCCGAGTCTAGTAATGGTTCTGCCATTTTTTCAGTTTTTAATTAATGCAGAGTGCCCACAGCATTGTCCCCAAATCAATGTAGAGATGCCAGTGTTCCCCCCCCCCCGTGCACTTACCTCATGGTCACGGGCGGCAGCTTCTCTTCAGTTCATTCCCCGGCTTCCTGCCTCTCCTCAGTCCTCCTGACTCCCCGAGTCCCGGCGCCTCTTCCTCGGCCAATGGCATGAAGTTGGCCTTTCGGCCAATCAGGAAGCGGGAGGACCCGCTCCCTGATTGGCCAGGAGGAGGATCCGTGTGACAATAGCGAATTTTCATTCGCTATTGTCACACAATGGGCGTGCTCTCGCGGCGCACGCTCTGCTACACGGCCGCCACGTCTGCGGCTGCGCGGTTTGAATAGGTGCTTGCGCGGGACCTTCATTCACACTGCGCGCCCGCGCATGCGCGCAGGCTAAAGGGAACACTGGTTAGAACTATTGCCTACTCCAGCCTTTTTCAACCAGGGTGCCTTTGGGTTTCTTCAGGGATGCCTTGGCAAAATGCCTAAAAATCGCATACAAGCCAGCAGATGGATCAAGTCTGCCTTTTAGTTACACAAAGCCACAGGCTTTCATTGTGAACCATTACAACCATCCAGCTGCTGGCGTCTTAACTAGGGATGATCGAACTTTTCAAAAGTTCGGTTCGGCCAGAACATCCGAACTTCCTGAAAGTTCGGCCCGGATTTCAGAACCCCATTGAAATCAATGGGACCCGAACTTCGATAAGCAAAAAACACAATTTTGAAGCCCTAAAACCCAATAAATGCCCCTAAAAAGTGCCTAGGGTTCTGGGTCATGCCCCAGGGACTATTAATCACACAAAAAAAGTTCTTAAAAATTGTCATTTTTGATAGAGAGCAAATTATTGAAAAAATTAAAAAAAAAAAAATGAGATTTTTTTTTGATTTTGACTTTGGATTTAGTGTCTGGGGGGTCTAAAAAGTGTACCTGTAAAGTTTCAGCTCTGTAGCATGTCCAGAACCATAAAAAAAAAGATTGTTTGTATTATGTCACTTATAGAACAGGGATATGGCTCCGCGATTTTCACACCTTGCCGGTTTAGTATCAAGCGTTTTTTTGGGCGTTTTTTGGGGGTTATTGGAGGCAGGCATAACATCAGAACTTCTGTGTAGGGGTATATATACACACATACTTATATGTATATATACCCATACACATATATAGGTGTGAAAGTAGCAGAACACTATACTTGCGCTAATGAAATAATTAACACTTATATGGCTCCGCTCCTATCACACCTATATATGTGTAAGTGTAAAATACATATAAGTGTGTGTGTATATATATATACCCCTATACAGAAGTTCAGATGTTTTGCCTGCCTCCAAAGAACCCAAAAAAATGCCCAAAAAAATGCCTGCAAGAACAAACCTGGGCATTTTTTTTGGCGCTGGCATTTTTTTGGGTAAGTAACCCCTCTACCAGGATCCAGCGATCTTCCTAGTGGTACCCCGAGTGTGGCTCGGGGTTACCGCTTTTGGCACTGAAATTTAACCCCGAGCCACACTCTGGAATACCGCTAGGAAGGTTAATGACATCAATGGTTGATAAGGGGAATGTCGGGTACCTGCCCAGCATCCTTGTTTGATCCTCTCCCTCAGCTTTGAGGTCACATAAGCTGAGTGAGGGAGAGAATCTGAGGGAGATGAGAAACATTGGATTACTAGTCAGTACCAATGTGCAAAGGTGTATTTGCTTTGGAAGAATAGATCACCTTTAACATTGGGTGTCCTACATGTGTGGATGTTTCTGTGTTATGTGAAACTTTTAGTTTAGTTTTTTACATTTTAGAATGGGGTGCATCATTTTAAAGGGTGCCTTGACTGAATAAAGGTTGAGAAACACTGATCTACTCTATTCAAAACTAAAAACCATAAAAGGTTTGAGCAGAAGTTCTACTTGAAAGTGCATTATGTGTAGAGAAATCAGGGAGAACTAGAGAATGTGACTTCATGGACCTCATGCCTTTTGGTCCACCAGAGTCTCTATAGTTCACCATTGTTGGGTGGAAGAGTTATTCTTACAAGTTAGCCAGGTCATACTGACTTGTTCGAAATCCCTCATGCGTTTATATTGAGGTATAATTGATTGTTCCGCAAAGAGTATCCTTCTTAGGCTCCATGCAGTCCAGTGAAGCGCCAACAAAAACAATACTTAGCTTTTTGCTTTAATAGCGTCTCATTACCTATTCTAATGATAGTGAAGACAGAAGTGAGAGGAAATCCTCCTCAATGAGAACCCAGACAGAAAGAAACAGACAACAGTGGTTCCAAGTATTGCCTATGATATTCACAACTAAAAACAATAAAAAGTTAGGGCAGGAGTTTTACTTGAAACCAAAAGAAAAATGCGATGCTCGGCACCTTGCTCCTGCGCTCAGAACCTGGTTCTCGAACACCCTCTATCATGGGACTTTCCACTTGGCATCCTCAAATGGCTAGACCTTGCTGCCCTCTACGACCGGGGTGGTTGACTTTACACTGTAAACATAAACAAAAAAGAGGGCGCACCAGCCTAGCGCATTATCCTCAGTAGGCTTTTATTAATGAATAATTAAAAAGTGTCTACTCACAAACAAGTGATGTAAACCAGCATATTAACTCCGACAGACAACGTCCATAGTGTTGGATACCACTGTCTAGGTTCAGAAGATCGGCTGATGCGTTTCGAGGCGATGCCTCTTCCTCGGAGCCTGACCTTTTGTTTATTTTTTTTGTTTATGTTTACAGTTTTACTTGAAACCACATGATATATGGAGAACGCAGAGAGTAATAGAGAATTTGTGACCATGTCTCATGGGCCTCATGCCTATGGTATGGCAGGTTCCTAATAGTTCACCATTGTTGGGTGGATGTGTCAATCACACAGGTTCGTCACCTGAATTTATATTTAAGTATAATTGAGTGGTCCGCAAGGAGTATCCTTCTCATGCTCTATGCAGTCGTTGCCAGTGAATCTGCAACAAGAACAGTGTGTATGACAGCAGGTGGCCTACTGTATGTTCAGTTAGCATCCAACTGCCCAGGTCAGGGGGAAAGGGTTAATGCTTTGCCGCCTTCCCAAATGTGTTAGCAGGCTTTCTCTGGGGTCCAGCCTCTCTCCCATGTTCTATAAAAGGGAAGAGGTCCGAATCTTAGGGGGAAACATGCAACCAGGGATACGTGCAGAGACTTTCTGGGACCTACAGTCTGCTCTTGAACGCCAATTTGCTGGGACATCGCAAGAACCTCAGTTCGAGCATTTCTAAGTATGGACTTTACCCAAAGACGCTTGTGCAGGTAACCTGGGGCAGCCACAGTTAGGTTTAGTTAGGAGAAAGATATTACTGCATGTCATATATGTTGTGCCAAGTTTACAGTAAAAGTTAATCCAACTGCTCAATGCCTGGTGTGAAGTTCAAGGGGTGCATGTAGGTTTTGGCAAATTCTTAAAGAACCTACAGCAATATAGGGTACGTGTAACATCACTATGACAACGATTTGTTCAGCAAGACAAGTAGGAAGTGGGAATTGCCATGAGTGATTGCAAGATAGCACACCTACCAGTCTTTGGCATGGTACCTGGTTAGGTGACAGGTCCTACTATAGTGAGGAGGTCAATGGTCATGCACAGAGCAGCCGCGATCCTCTTCTCCTGGGGTCCTCCATCGGCACTCCTGGTGACTCCTCTTCGGCGAGAAGCCACTTCCTTTGGGGGCAATCATGCGGGCTCCCTCCAGAGCCGCCTTGTTTGCGTCCATTAACACAGGCCAGGAGGCTCGGCGCACATACTCCCCCTGGTTCCAGTGGTAATTTTTAGTGTGGGCAGCATGCCATTAGGATTATTGGCACCTGCCTGCGGGTCCTGCATTTCACTTTGCGGGTAGTTGCCACTGTGGGAATTTGTGCAGTTTCTGCAGCAGCACCACTCGCACAGGTGTGAACTTAGCCTATGACTTTAAGGCCTGGTTCACACCCAACACATTTTTTTGGTGCTTTTTGCAGAAACGCACTAGTTGATTTAACATGGTTTCCTATGGGACAGGTTCACATCTATTCTTTTTTCAGCCACGGCATTTTTCAAAAGGGTCAGGGACTTTTTTAAATGCAAAACCGTGCTTTTTTGGTTCAATAGACTTCAGTGGAGAAGCTGCACTACACATGTAGTGTTATGTGTGTTTTTGCAGCGATTTTACCATGATTTTGTCACAAATTACGTTTTTTTAATCCCACCCAACAACAAACTGGCATAAAAAAAAGCATAAAAAATGCAAAACGCAAATAGCAGCAAAATCGCGTGTGCAAAAACGCACAGCAAAAAGCACTGCAGAAACTAAAAGCAAACTGCATAGGTGTGAACTGTAAACCAAGCCTAAGTGTGAAGGTAGGGTTTAGAGGTATAATTCAGAGTAAACTAAATTAGGTTGCCATCATCCCTGATTGGGTACAAAGAAAGGGGTTGGTTCCTCAAGCCAAAGAAAGGTGGGATCTTAAAGGCAAGTTTTATGATAAAACACAAATTTATTAATAAAATACATAAGTTAAGCAAGACAAAAAGCAGATGCAGATGGTAAGAAAGGTAACATAGGTGTTATGCATCAATGATACAGTCTATGTTGTGAACTATTGTACTTATAACTTGGAGTGGTGATCCCAGGTTGTAGAAACTGGGGTTCCGACGCGTTTCGGCATTTATTCAATACAACAGCCTTTATCAAGGAAAAAATCACCATACTCTATAATGTGAAAAAAAGTGAAAAAGATTGCAAAAATTAGTGACAATTGTGCTGAATATTGCTATAACATTCAATATAATAACATCGTTTTTTCAGGTTGTGTACCTATAATGCAGAGGTTGCCCCCATATGTCAGTGGGAGGGGTTTGTAGTCCGGATTCACCTGGGTTGCTACTGGATCTGAGAAAGGTCTGTCAAGAACGGCTAATTAGTGTTTGGAATGCATGGCAACCTATATGACAGGGGTATATGTGTATATAGTCATGCATTGTGACTTACAGGTAGTGTTTACAGATGGGTAGGATCCGGGAATAAGTGGTATACAAAGTACCAAAAGTCTTCTATTCCTTAAAGGAACATAAAGGGGATAGAGGCACAAATATTATCATTAGAGTCATTGGGGGAGGGGGAAGTGGTATTCCACTGCCTAGTTAGAAAGTAAGAAAACTTACAAAAAGTTTGCTTGCAATTGGACCGGAGCAGATGGATCATGGAGCCTAAGTGTGAGCACACATGGGGTCCACGCTATGTGCTTGGTGGGACCCCATTCTGTTACTGGTAGTGAGGTACCCCCTACGCCCCTTACACATAGCTTTTTGCATAGATAGCCGTTCACTACCTTTTCCAATGACAGTGGACATCAAGACAAGAAGTGAGAGAAAATTCTCCCCAATGGGAACCCAGATGATAAAAAAAAAGCTAACAGTGGTCTCAGCCATTGCCTACTTGTATTCAAAAAACAATAAAAGGTTTGGACAGGAGTTCTATTTGATGCTAGAGATTTTGTGACCATGTGACCTCATTGACCTCAAGTCTTTGCATCCAAAAGATTCCCAATGGTTCACCATTGTTGGGCGGAAAAGTCATTCATACAGGTTGGTCAGGGCGTCCTAGCTTGTTCAAACTCTCTTTTATGAGTTTATATTTAAGTATAATTGTGTCTTCATCAAATTACAATGCATAGTCCGCTAGTTACAACTGCTAGGAAACGTTTTCCTTTTTTATTTCTTCTCACTGCACAGTGTCCTTTTGCAAGATAAAATTGCATGTTTAGGCATTGTCTTCTTGATGTTTACATGTGTCCTACGCATAAGTTAAAGTCCGGGAAAAGATGGGGAGCCTAGAAAATTCAGGTAGTTTCCAGAGCTGGCGTGATTCCCTCCAGCTTCCCATAATACAATGGGGATACACAACGCCTCAGCAAATTTACTACACATATACTCATGGTTTCTGCTTTTTACTTTTATGAAGTTTTTGTGGTTGTAAACAATAAAGTCAGATATAATATCAATTTAGATAAACTAGTTGTTTAGATACCAGATTTGTTTGTGGTGTTTTCCTTTTGCTATGTCTAGAAGGAGCAATCTCATTGTTTATAGCCTGGATTGGAAGGAAAGCCTCATAGGCTGAGAATGAGGGTGTCAGGAGGATTAGTAAGATGGCAGACTGACCTTTATTTTATCTTATCACTAAGTTCGTTTTTTTCTTAATAATTGAAAAATTAGTCCCTATGCATTTATTGAATGCTGGATAGGCCTGGATTTCTAGCAACTGGAAAAAACCTACCCCTCCGACCCACCAACAATGGTTTGACAAGGTGAATTATATTCAGACCATGGAAGACCTTAACGCTGCCCCAGCGTTGGTTTCAGTGGGAGGAATAGTGCTCCATCATTGGTGTCAGTGGGAGGAATAGTGCCCCATCATTGGTGTCAGTGGGAGGAATAGTGCTCCATCATTGGTGTAAGTAGGAGGAATAGTGCTCCATCATTGGTGTCAGTGGGAGGAATAGTGCTCCATCATTGGTGTCAGTGGGAGGAATAGTGCTCCATCATTGGTGTCAGTGGGAGGAATAGTGCCCCATCATTGGTTTCAGTGGGAGGAATAGTGCCCCATCATTGGTTTCAGTGGGAGGAATAGTGCCCCATCATTGGTGTCAGTGGGAGGAATAGTGCTCCATCATTGGTGTCAGTGGGAGGAATAGTGCCCCATCATTGGTGTCAGTGGGAGGAATAGTGCTCCATCATTGGTGTCAGTGGGAGGAATAGTGCTCCATCATTGGTGTCAGTAGGAGGAATAGTGCTCCATCATTGGTTTCAGTGGGAGGAACAGTGCCCCATTGTTGGTGTCAGTGGGAGGAATAGTGCCCCATTGTTGGTGTCAGTGGGAGGAATAGTGCCCCATTGTTGGTGTCAGTGGGAGGAATAGTGCACCATCGTTGGTGTCAGTGGAAGCATTAGTGCCCCATTATTGGCGTCAGTGGAAGGTATAGTGCCCCAGCGTTGGTTTCAGTGGGAGGAATAGTGCCCCATTGTTGGTGTCAATTGGAGGAATAGTGCCTCATTGTTGGTGTCAGTAACAGGAATTATGCCCCATTGTTGGTGTCAGTGGGAGGAATAGTGTCTTGCATCAGTGGGAAGAAAAGGGCCCCAAGGGCTGAATGAAGGAAAGCAAAGGGCTGCATCTGGCCCTTGGGCCGCAGTTTGGAGACCACTGGTATATAGTGTCCCATGCGGAAATCAAACCTAGAACAGCATACCAAGTGAAGTACGCTAACCTCTTCGTCACTATGCTGCCTAAGAGAAGTCCACTTAATACTTAATATTCAGCCTTGAAGGGATGCCATCACCTTTGTCATTGAGGCAAAGTGACATTGTCTGTGTAGATTCCACCCACCAACCCCCAATATACTTCCCTCTCCAGCACCCCCATGTCTCCACCTCCGCCAAAGCCACCAAAGTGTTGGTTGGCTGATTTTGAATCACAGAGGAAACAGTGACACCACCCTCTCATTATGTGATAGCACTCAATCTTAGCAGATTTTCACTGTACCCAAGCCCTGCATCATGGGGAGGGGGTCACATGCTTCCTCGTCCTCTGAAAATTACCTATGCATAGGCCACCAAAACTGATAGATACCCATTAGGATCAGGGCTGTCTTTAAGGCAGGGCAAAAGGGGAAGCTGCCTCGGGCCCAATCATTGTTGTGGGGCCCAAAGTAGCTGCCCCTTTGGCCCACACTGCCTGCAAATAGTTGATAAGTGGATTTGGGAGGGCCCAAGAACATGTTTGCCCAGGATCAAATCGATATTAAAGATGGCCCTGATTAGGATATTGAATTGATGGAACTGATGATGAGAATGTATGAAGCAACATCAATTTGTGTTTGTCAAATTTTGGTCTCATCCTTTGTGTTGTCCCACTCAGAGTTTGGCGCTGAATGTCAACATCTGTTGAATTTGGCCAAATCAGATGCAGATCTAGCCACCAGCAGCCAACATGTACAGAAGTGCTGATTTGCCCATTATTATCTCAGTTGCGTACTTCAGGCTCTTCAGCAACTTTATTCACCCAGTAGGCTAATCATTTATGGGAAAAGGACCATGGAGAAGAAGAGTTGATTATGTGTTGAACAAGTCTATTTGGACAACATATAAATCCAAGCCAGTTTTTTATCTTGATGGCAGGTTGGCTCACAATGTTGGCGATATCCCTCCATGTGAATAAAGGTGCTTACCTAACACCGTGGCACCAACGCCTTTGCATTGTAGCCAAAGAAAATGACGTCTGTCCCGCAAGCCTGATGCTGCCAAGGCATCTTATCTCATAATGATAAATATTAAAGAACAGATGGGACTTTCCATCATCCCATCTTGGGAGTAGATGTCATTAAAGATGGATTTATAGCTTGCACAGACTCTTCTATCCGAAGCAGGCAACTGTCCAGGAAGAATGGGGAAAACCAGAACCTGCTATCAGGAATTCAGGAGGAAGCTAATTTAACATTTAGATACGGATAATTTGAGTCCTAATGGGACCAGACTATGATATCATCATCAATTATGTCCATTGTCAGAAAATACCTCTATACCTAAATTAGACGGTGATTCAAGCTATGAAAGGAATTCAACTCTTGTGTGAATCAGGTGGCCGTGCTGGTCATTAACCTCTTAAGAACAACACAAAAGATAGATTAAAGCCCCGTACACACGCAACGATTATCGGCCGACCGATCAGCCGACTTTTGTCCAGTGTTGTTGTGTTGGTTGCAATGTGCTCTAGACTGCACACAAATTTTCTCGGCCAACAAAATTCTACTTCAGAAGTGATGTCATGTGATGGTTTACTTTCCGTGTGTTTTTTCTTCTCTGAGCATGCCCAGTCTTGCTCATCAGATTTTTCCCTGTCGAAATCTGTACTGACTGCACGAAAATCGGCCGTGTTTTGACGGGCAACAAAAATTTTATAGCCTGCACACCAGATTTTTTTTCGGCCGAAAAGTCGGAGTCGGTTGTCGCAAGCATCATACTAACAAGCCGAAAATCGGCAGATCGGACGTTGGACGGAAATTCCCTGCCAATTTTTGATGCGTGTGTACAAGGCATTAGATAAGCCCGACAGCAAACATTTATTATAATACAGCTTACCAACTCTTAGATGTGATGGCTGCATCCATTTTCTTTTTTAGGCTTTCTTTCTTCTAATTGAATTGGGTGATCTGGCCAAAAGGTCTGTTTTTCAAAAGAACAAGCTCTCCTAGAATTGTATCTTTTGGAGTGTTGAGATAAACCACTTACCACTGACGGGTGCTTACAATGGTCAGCTATTATTTTTTCATGTAAACCCTTTATCCCAAAAGGAACAAAAACTGTTGCTGTAACTGCCTACGTAATGTGTTAGCTGGAGTTTGGCTTCATTTGTTGGTGTATTAAAATCTGCTAGTGCATCTAACATCCCCCAGACTGACAAAGCTGCTGTCCAAATGTTCCCCTGTGCTTCCTCACCCAGAGAGGGGACAATCTAATACAGGAGGTGTGTTACTGGCCAGATCACCAGGTAAAAACAGAGGGGGAAAGGCCTAATAAAAAAAATGTATATATATATATATATATATATATATATATATATATATATATATATATATATATACACATATATATATATATACACACTATATATATATATATATATATACACTATATATATATATATATATATACACTATATATATATATATATATATATATATATATATATATATATATATATATATATATATATACACTATATATATATATATATATATACATATATATATACACACACTATATATATATATATATATATATATATATACACTATATATATATATATATATATATATATATATATATATATATATATTTATATATATAATAAATGCAGCCGCCACATCTAATGATTGGTGAGCTGCCATATATTACATTTCGTTTTTTTGGTTTAATACCATTGAAAGCATACACCCATGTAAGCGTCATGTTTGCAGGTGTTCTGTGCATCCATGTGCAAGAAGACCCATTCATGTCTACAGCAGCTGCAGTGCCAGTTCAGATAAGTGTCCCTGAAATCACACTGCCTGCATTCAGGGGCGTGCACCCACACAGATGTCAAATTAGGGGCAGTGGCTGTGCCCGTGCAGCTTGCTGCTCCCAATAGATGTAAATGTGACTGCCTGCAAGTTGAAGAATGGAACACCTGTGCATTCGGCATGGGCAAACACAGCCCACACAAGGGTGTACATTTAAAGTGGTTGTTAAACCCCTATAGTATAAACATACAATCCCCTCTGTTAAATAACATTATGTGTTCCAGTGTCTGTGCTATATAAAAAAGTTGCAGATTTCTACCTTATATCAGAGCGTCCCCCTGCGCTCACGTGACTCCTCGGCTCTCTCCTCGGCAGAATTGCCACAGTTTCTACCCACGATCTTGATGCCCATGCGATTCCCGTAACTTGCAATGGCACCCCAAACATGGTGCGATTTTGCCGCCCAACGAATCGCTGTAAAATCGCGCAAACAGAATCGCGGGACGCCTGACACCCAAGAAAAGTACAGGAACTTCTTTTGGGCGACAGGCGTCCCGCGATTCTGTTTGCACAATTTAACTGCAAATTCATCGGGCAACAATCACAGCAAAATTGCGCCGCATTTGGGGTGCCATTGCAAGTCACCGTAATCGCACGGGCGTCCCGCGACTTGCAATGGTTCGGGATCGCGGGCAGAATTGCGGCAATTCTGCCTGCGATCCGAGACGCCTATATGTGAATGGAGCCTTACAGTGACACAGACAGCAATACAAACTGACGGGTGTTCCAATCCCTCTCCACTCTACACAAAACCCGAAAAAACTTTTTGCATTTAGTAATACTGTAAGTATGCCCGTGTGTGAACATCATGTATTGAATGAACGATTGTTTTAATGGAACAAGGATGCTTCCTGGTGATGTAGTGATTGCTCTTCCTTCTTGGGACTTCCATGTTCGTGAAATGAAAGCCAGGTGATTACAATGCATTGTACCTTGCCCCTGGAGGTCAGAACGCTCCTATATGTTGGAACTTTCACTTGCACCTTGTGCCATACACACATTTATATTGCACAATATTGTACTACTGCACAAAAAAAAACGAATCCCCAAAGCATGAATTTCTAGCAATAGGTAATCATTCAGGCTCTTCACACTTTGCATAGCAGGAACGCGCTTTCCTGTTCCCTTTTTTTGCTAATTTTTTCTGTGTTTCTGCACATCACGTGACAAATACATCAAAGAAGTTCTTACATCTTTTTGGATGACAAGTTTTGCTCACTTTGTCATGATTTCCTCAAGTTTTTGTCACTTGACAACCGTCAAGTGACCGACAACCAAAAATTGCACTGCATTTGGGGTGCCATTAAAGCAGAAGTAAAGTCCGCTATATATATATATTATTTTTTTCGGCCACCCAGGTGGGTTATGCCGTAATGTACAGTATGCACAGCATCAGAGGTAGGGGAATTGAGTCACATGACTTGACTTAAGTCAGACTTAAGTCACCAGTTTGAGGACTTGAGACTTGCTTGACTAAAATTAATAAAAGACTCGACTTGACTTTGACTTGAGACATACGACTCGAAATGACTTTACTTTTTTAAGTTATTAAATATTTGCATTCTCTTAAGATGTGTTAAAGCAAAATGAATGTGCCTGTTATGTTTCTCACACCACAGTCACTTAAAACACCTCAGTGTGTTCTGATTTTTAGGACACTGGCTGTTTAAAAATGGAAATACTTAAAGAGGAAGTAAACCCTCCTCTGACACTTCCACCTATAGGTAAGCCTATAATAAGGCTTACCTATAGGTACTATAAATATCTCCTAAACATGTACCGTTTAGGAGATATTTACCTTTCATGCAGCCAGTGACGTCACTGGCGCATGCGCTCTGAAGGAACGGCCGATCGTGCCGTTCCTTCAGTGCCCCGTGCCGTGACCGTCGGCTCCCGCGCGCGTGCGCGGTAGTGACGTCACCGCTGCTCCGGCCAATCAGATGGCCGGATGCCACGATCCCGGAAGACGGGCTACTGGACATGTCGCCCGTCATAGAGGTAAGCGAGCGGCGCGGCGCGGCGGGGGCTCGTTCTAAGGTAAGTATTTGATAATGGGCTAGTATGTGATGCATACTAGCTCATTATGTCTTTCTCTTTCTCTGTCAACCTCTTTAAAATGTTTTTAGTGACTGTGGTGTTGAAACATGCCTGGACGAAGGATTTTGAGCGGTTTGGGCATTCAAAGTGTTTCTTTAATATGCCAAGAAGAAAGCACTAAGCAGTTTTGTTAATGTTGAAAATAAAACAAAACCTTTCCTGACCACTGACTTTTAACTGATTTAAAGGTGAAAATTGGGGTAGATCAGTAGTTTGACTTGATTTGTGACTTGACCAAAATAAATGACTTGACTTCTAGCAGGGACTCGACTTGACTTGCTTGCTTTTCGCCACAGTAACTTGGGACTTGCTTGAGACTTGAAGGTTAAGATTTGAGACTTGCTTGTGACTTGCACATGTGTGACTTACTCCCATGTCTGCACAGCATATTAATACATTAAGGCAGACTTACCTGTCATATAGTGCCCTTAAGCGCAGTGCTGGGACCGATCCGGCGGGCCCCCGGCGCTTCCATCTTCGCCAGTCTTCCTTCCAGGTCTCGTGCCTTCGGCCATTTGATAGGCCAGGGTGTGATGACGCAACTCCTGCGCATGCGCACGGGAGTTACATCACCGCTGCACAGATCAGGGGCCGCTCAGAGCCATAAATGTTTGCAGAGCTGCACATGCGCGGCTCGTGAACATGACAGCTGACAGGCAGAAGGATGTATTTATGGCAGAAGAGACCAGTAGGGTTTCTTCAATCATAAATACCCTGCCATTACACATCAACTTTACTTCCACTTTAAGAATAAATGGCACCCAAACCTGCATTTTGCCTTAAAGCGTAACTTCACTTTTGTTGAGAAAAAAACATTCCCCTCTGGGTGATCTCTGTATATTGCAAGGATTTTAACAAACTTTGTTGCAGATTCTTTCCTTTTGTTATTCTGAAGAAATCCCTGTGTTCCTCTGTGCTGAGTACATCTAATGGGAGCGGTTTCATAATTATCTATCAGCTGTGGCAGCTGCAGGGCTCTAATGAGGAAAGCTGCGGGGCCTGCATCCCTTTAGACATGTTCCTATTGGGAGTGATGACATTTCTGTTGCAGGGGATGCCAGAAATCTGACTTGTATCTTAGGCAGACTTCTGGGATAATCGGTGATCCAATCACACAAGCAGGAAATGATATTTCTGGGGTGTGGTCAGTATACATTCTGTGTACAGAACACCTCCAGGCGGCCATATTGCATTGCATTTTCAGAAAATTACAACAGCTGCAGATTGAAAAGGAGAGGGAATTTTTAATAACATTCAATTACAATATGATTTGTGTCGCAATTGTATACACTATATTGTTTTTCTTTATTTGCTAGTTAGTTACCCTTTAAATTTCAGCATGATTTGGAGTTGGGGGCAGAATCGCATAATTCCAAGTTGCTTAAGTGTGAATAGAGCTTCAGTATATAGATGATCCTGTGAGTAAGCAGAAAAGGTTTAATGTACATTAGAAGGGTTATGCCTCGTACACACACATCGATTATTGGCTGGGAATTTTCGGCCAACGTCCGATCGGCCGATTTTCGGCTTGTTAGTATGATGCTTTCGACAACCGACTCCGACTTTTTGGCCGAAAAAAAACTGGTGTGCAGGCTATAAAATTTTTGTTGGCCGTCAACACAACGGCCGATTTTCCGTCAGTCAGTACAGATTTCGGCAGACAAAAATCTGATGAGCAAGACTGGGCATGCTCAGAGAAGAAAAAACACACGGAAAGTAAACCATCACATGACATCACTTCTGAAGTAGATTTTTGTTGGCCGAGAAAATTCGTGTTCAGTCTAGGCACATTCCAACCAACAAAACACAACTCTGGACAAAAGTCAGACGATCGGTCGGCCGATAATCGTTGCGTGTGTACGAGGCATTAGGCTAATCCAATTGATTCCTCCATCCACCTTAAAGGGTCTGTATACCCTTACATATACCCAGTGCCATTACTGTCCCCAGGTGATACACAGAGACAAAACAAATCCTCCTACATCAGCTGCACGTGTTTATCTGCAGTCTTCCCTTCTCTACAGCCATAAAGCTTGTCTGAGCTTTCAGAAAACGGAGAGGGAGAGCTGAAATTACACACTGCAGAGCTCAGTTAGAAGAGGTCTGAGAGTTGAATGCAGGGAAGAGACACACCACTCCTCACACAGCAAACAGAACCAGAGCTGAGGATGTCAATCACAGGCTGCGTGCTCTACTGATTCCTCCCCTGTCACGTTTTTTTCTCTTGGTGTCAGGAAACATTGCCAGAAGTGACTCATGCTCATAGCAGAGGACCGAAGCAGCAGACAGAAATGACACTTAGTGCTCCGAATTATGACAAGTACACACTATAGAGCAGCCTTTCCCAACACCAAGGAACCCTTGAAATAATTTTTCAGGTCTCAAGGAACCCCTGCTGAAAATGACGATTTCTACAACTCATGATACATTAGTGTGATGGTCAGTGGGGTGAATGCTCCTTACACTAGTGGACACTGGGAAGAATGACCTTCTTCCAGATAGCTAAAAAGATCAATAGTGTCAGGGGAACTTACTGTATCTGAGAGGCAGAAATTGCCCATTGCTCAAGGAACCTCTAGCAACCTCTGGAGGAACCCTAGGGTTCCATGGAACCTTGGTTGAGAAGCCCTGCTATAGAGGGATAGGCTTAGTTCATGTAGCACTGCCCCCATGGGAGCTACTGAGAACGGATTCCCCTGGGTTACCCATAGCAACAGGCAAATAAACTTATCGGGTTAAGTCCTCGGCTCAGTCAATGAACAGTCCAGGGGATTTGGTTGTTTTTGTATTTATTTGGAACTGGGGATGGGAGAAGGGATGAGTGGGATACTCCAACTAGCAACTATGCACAAACTTGAGGACGACTACCTGTAGTGTGTGTGCGGCAAGGCCGCTGCTTCACTTTGCCACTGAAGGTGAAGATTTCAAAGGTGAACTATATGTTGAGGTTCTCTTCAGGGTCTAACTTGGCACCCCCTTTTCTTACTCACTGTGTGTACTGGCTCTTGTCCACTGACTTTCCCTGGGGCGGTGCCCTTCCTGGGCAGACCCATGGCAAGCTCCCGGGTACTCACGGACACTGTTTTTCGCAGGAATCTCTGCCACTGCTCCACTGTCAGATTTCACGGGACCTCACAGCTCAGCCCCACACTTCTGGTCCACATGGCCGACTAATAACAAAAACCAAGGCCGACTGCCTAGGACCACTTTCCAACCTGACAGGAGAGACAGCCTTCACCCTCCTCCCGGGACCTGGCTTCCCACCCCAAAGACATCCTGTCATATGAGCCCTTGGCTTTTATGACAAACCCCAGGATGCACTGCAGTTGTGCCCTCCCACTGGGATAGTCATAAAAGCCTGTGTGTCACTGGTTGTGTTTCCTCCACTGTCCAACAGGCTCCCCTATTGGATACAGTGGAGACACTCCATCAGACCAAGTGAATCACACCTGGACACATGTAACAGGCAAAACTAGAAATCCTGCTCCCTGATAAGCAGAAGAGCAATTACATGCCTTTACCTAGCACCTGACTAGGAGGGTGCTACATTCATATTTCATGTCTGAGGTTTACAACCACTTTAACAGTGGAGACAGATGAATCTCCCTGCCAACTATTAAATTCTGACAGCAGACGCCACCAGAAGTCATTGTCCTCTGCCTGAGGTCATCATCGTCACCAATATGGTTAACCACTTAAGTCCCGGAAGATTTTACCCCCTTCCTGACCAGGGGGTATTTTGCGATTCGGCACTGCGTGAGTTTAACGGACAATTGCGCGGTTGTGCGAAGCTGTACCCAAATGAAATTGACGTCCTTTTTTTCCCACAAACAGAGCTTTCTTTTGGTGGTATTTGATCACCTGTGCGATTTTTTGATTATGTGCTATAAACAAAAAAAGAGCGACAATTTTGCAAAAATAACAATATTTTTCCCATTTTTTTATATGAAATTCCCCCCAAAAAAATGTAAAAATCTAAATTTTTTTAAATTTTTTACCAATTTGTTTTCTGCTACCTATGTTTGATAAAAAAAAATCACAATAAGCGTATTTTGATTGGTTTGTGCAAAAGTTATTGCGTTTACTAACTAAGGGAAAGATTTTTGTCATTTTTGTTGGTTTTTTTTTTTAACAAGTTATGGCGGCGATCTGCGATTTTTTTTTTTGCGGTACTGCGACATTGCGGCGGACAGATCGGACCCTTGACTGACATTTTTGACACTTTTGGGGGTACCAGTGACATTACTACAGTAATCAGTGCTATACATATGCACTGTTACTGTAAAAATGACACTGGCAGGGAAGGGGTTAACTTTATTGAAGAGAGAGGGGTTAAGTGTGTCCCTAGGGGCGTGTTTCTTACTGTGATTGGATGTGGCTGTGTGTGTAACAGCACAGATCAACAGTCCTACATAGCAGGACCGAGTGATCTGTGCTTTCACACAGGGAAGAATGACAGGCGGCTTTGTTTACATTAGCCGCCTGCCTTTCTCCCTCTCTACCCGATGATCGCGAGTGACCGGCGGACATCGGGTCCGCCGGTCACACACGCCGGCTTCCATGGTTACGAGCGGGGGCGGGAGCGCACCTCCAGCTGCGCACGCTCGCCCCTATTCGCTCCCAGGCTAGTGACGTACCAGTACGTCACTTTGCCTGGGAGGGGCTGACCGCCGCCGTATATAGTCGGGCGGCGGTCGGCAAGTGGTTAAACAACTAACTATAGTCAAGCCTGGTGGTGCCAACAGAGGGCAAATTTGGCTGATTCAGCCAGATTTGGCCAACATTTGAGTGGTGTATAGCAGCCTTTTGGGGTTATTGGGATGGTTAAAGTGGAGTTCCACCCTAATTTAATACTTACCTCCATCTTCTCGCTCCGGGTCACCTGAAAAAGAAATGGATAATCTCATATATTTTTTTTTTTTACTTACCTCGTAGCGAAGAAAAAATACCTACCTTACTTCCTTCTTCCTCCTTCCTCGGCCGCGGCCCGTCGTCACTTTCTGGCTCTGCAATGATTCCTGGGAGCTGAACGTCATAGCTCCCAGGAATCATTGCGCCTGCACCGGCCCCGACGTCAGTTCCGGGTCACGCGCGTCATCCCCTTCTAAACAGCTTCTGGGCATGCCCAGAAGCTGTAGAGGGATGACGCGCGCGACCCGGAAGTGACATCGGGGCCGGCGCAGAGCATCGTGGGACCAAAGAAGGCGGAAGAAGACGCCGAAGGGGATCTCGCTGGCTTCAAGCTGCCCACATCTGAGATGGCAGCGCTGGACAAGACGTTTTCAAGGTAAGTATTTGTCCTAACAGGTAAGTGCAACCCGGGACAGATCAGAGGCTAGCCATTGTGGAATAGCCATTGTGGAATGTACTAGCCCTGACTGTCCCGGGGGTATTAAAAAAAAAAAATCCAGGGTGGAACTCCGCTTTAACCACTTGCCGACTATCTACGGCGGCGGTCAGCCCCTCACAGGCAAAGTGACGTAGGGCTACGTCACTAGCTTGTGAGGGTCTAGGGAGCGAGCACGCGCCGCCGGAGGCGCGCTCCCGCTCCCGCGTGGTCACGGACCCCCCCGCGCGTGTGACCGGCGGATCCGATGTCCGCCGGCCACTCTGCGATCGGCGGGGGAGAGGGAGAAAGGCAGCTTGTGTAAACAAGCTGCCTGTCATTCTCCCCTCTGTATGAGAGATGATCATATGGATCTACTATGTAGATCCGTTGATCACTCTGCATACAGCTGAAGCCACAGCCAATCACAGTTAGAATCACGCCCCTAGGGACACACACAGCCCCTCCCTCTCAAATAAAGTTAACCCCTTCACTACCAGTGTATTTTTACAGTAACAGTGCATATGTATAGCACTGATTACTGTAGAAATGTCACTGGTAACCCCAAAAGTGTCAAAAATGTCAGTCAATGGTCCCATCTGTCCGCCGCAATGTCGCAGTACTGCAAAAAAAATCGCAGATCGCCGCCATTACGCGTTAAAAAAAAACACCAAAAATGACAGAAATCTTTCCCTTTGTTAGTAAACGCAATAACTTTTGCGCAAACCAATCAAAATACGCTTATTGTGAATTTTTTTTTACCAAACATAGGTAGCAGAAAACAAATTGGCCAAAAATTTTAAAAAATTTTGATTTTTACATTTTTTTGGGGGAATTTCATATAAAAAAATGTGAAAAATATTGTTGTTTTTTCAAAATTTACGCTCTTTTTTTGTTTATAGCGCAAAAAGTAAAAATCGCACAGGTGATCAAATACCACCAAAAGAAAGCTCTGTTTGTGGGAAAAAAAGGACGTAAATTTCGTTTGGGTATGGTGTCGCACGACCGCGCAATTGTCAGTTAAAGTTGCACAGCGCCGAATCGCAAAAAGTGGCCCAGACGTAAGACAGCAAAATGCTCTAGTGGTAAAGTGGTTAAACAACCAACTATAGTCAAGCCTGGTGGTGCCAACAGAGGGCAAATTTGGCTGATTCAGCCAGATTTGGCCAACATTTGAGTGGTGTATAGCAGCCTTTTGGGGTTATTGGGAGGGTTAAGGTGAGGGGAGTCTTCACGTAGGGCACAGACCTCTGTGCTGGTAGCTCAACACTGTAAACTAACTGCTGATTTCCCATTGCCAGAAGCCAATGTACTGGCTAGATTCCTAATCTTCTATCAGACAAGTAAAAGCTGAGACTTCAAACACAGCTCATCTCTTAGCAGTTAATGAGCTGAGGCTTGTAATTCACCAACTGTGTCAGTGGAAAGAGTTTTATTTTTTTTTTTCAGGAGAATCTATACTTATTTCAAGACAATGACTGTACTTTTATAATGACTATGTAAGGTGACGGAGGAGTGTAAATTTAGGCTGCCAGTTCTTAGTATAACGCATTTTGTTGAATCATATGTTTACATTAACACAATTTAACTCGGAAGGTCACCCACAGTAAATAACATCCGTACATGTGTTTTTACGTAAAAAGAGGAGATAAGTAATATTTTCTGCTGTAAATTGTTTGGATTAGTGTTCTGTGTGGTTGCTGGTATGGGTAATATACTACATAAACTACATACTCCACAACATTAAAATGCTGAACAAAAAAAAACTCTACTGTTTAATGCAGGCATGTCCAACCTGTGGCCCGGGGGCCGCATGCGGCCCAGAACCGCAGGCAATGCGGCCCACTGCCCCCTGAAATTTTTTTTCTTTTTTTAGCTGGGGAGGAAGGAAGTCGAGTCGGGGGCACGGCCACAGTGGCTTCCAACTAACTGTAGGCAGAGGCTGCCTCGAAGGGGATCATCCACTAGTTGTGTTAAATTAGTGCTGGTGGGGGAGCGTAGCAGCGCGGGAAGGGCGCGGCGGCGTTTTATTACTTATATACCTTAACTATAGTATATATTTTATATGCGGCCCGAGAAAATTTCTCTACACTTAATGTGGCCCAAAGAAGCCAAAAGGTTGGACACCCATGGTTTAATGCCTACCCTTGTCTGTGAAGTTGATGGGCATGGGGCAAAAACTTCATTTTTTTTTACTTTTCTGCAGCAATGGCTTCCTACATAACGTTCTTCTGGATCACTTTAAAGCGTAACTCCACTTTTGTTGACAAAAAACATTCCCCTCTGTAGTCTCTGTACATTGAAGGGATTTTAACAAACTTTGTTGCAGATTCCTACCTTTTGGTATTCTGAAGAAATCCCTGTTTGTTCCTTTGTGCTGAGTGGGTCTAATGGGAGTGGTTTCATAATTATCTATCAGCTGTGGCAGCTGCAGGGCTCTAATGAGGGAAGCTGCTGGGCCTGCATCCCTTTAGACGTGTTCCTAGTGGGAGTATCTCACCAAAAATGACATTTTTGTTGCAGGGGAGGCCAGAAATCTGACTTGTATCTTAGGCAGACTTCTGGGAAAATTGGTGAGCCAATCACACAAGCAGGAAATGATGTTTCTGGGGTGTGGTCAGTATACATTCTGTGTACAGAACACCTCCAGGTAGCCATATTGCATTGCATTTTCAGAAAATTACAACAGCTGTAGATTGAAAAGGAAAGGTCATTTTTTATAGGGCTCTAATGAGGGAAGCTGCTGGGTCTGCATCCCTTTAGACGTGTTCCTAGTGGGAGCATCTCACCAAAAATGAAATTTTTGTTGCAGGGGAGGCCAGAAATCTGACTTGTATCTAATGCCTACATACATTTTCTAGTAGGTGTCCATCATTCTCATCTCAGAAGGTTGGGAGGTATGTGTATGCATATGAAATAGACCCTAGATTGTAAGCTCCTTGAGGGCAGGGACTGATGTACAGTATATAAAGGGCTGCATAAATTGTCATCGCTATAAAAATACATGTAATATCTATAAATACAGAAAAGAAATGGAACAAAACGTTGTCTCAGTCAACTGTAATTTGAGTTGTATGTAATCAAAGGCTGTTATATTCTAGAACAGCAATTCTATTAGGGACTGTAGCCTCGGGTCACATGATTCTTTATGATAACTTTAAAATCTTTTTAAAAGCCTAAGTTTAGTTTTTCTTTTTCTTTCTAATTAGCACAAAGGGCAGTCCCTTAAGCTGGTGTCTGGTGTCCTAGCTGAAACCTTATGTCTTCTGCCCCCCCCCCCCCCCAACACACCCACAGAAGCAATACTCTGGTGCTATGGGAGCTATTTAGGTGTTGGACCTGTCATAGGCACTTGTTAAGAGTGTTTCTGGCGCAAAGTTAATGCTGAATCGGCATGGTGAACTCAGTCCAATAAGTAGCAGCGAGAATAGTCAATGGTTGTGATGTATGCTTTACATGTGTAAACCATACATCAGTCCATCACTGTATGGAAAAATACTAAAGATGAAAGGCGGCAGCTTTCCTCAGAGTATAGCCAGTTCTGTAACAATGACAAGAAGGGAGAGAAAAGGGAAGCACCATCTAAGTATAAAGGTTAAAATACATTTACTGCACAATAACGGGAGAGGGTAGAAGGCCGTTCCGATCCATCCCTCTGGTTTCTCGCCATCCACAGGACTCTAATGGTCAGATGCAGGCCTGCAGAAGGAGCTTGAGCTGTGAGCGCGTAGCCTGCCTGCCTGTCCAACCGTCATGTTTATCCGGTGACGTCTTTTCCACTTGCGTTCCAGGCTGGTTTGCCTCCTGGTGGCCCCATGACACTCAGAGGACCTGCATATGACCATTACAGCCTTGTGGACAGCATGATACCCGAGAGATGGCTCAGGACGGCCTTCTTCCCTCTCCATGTTTTGATGAGCTTGTTACCTGCTTACATCTTGTAAGGGATTTTTAATCCTTGTGCAATAAATGTATTTTAACCTCTACACTTAGGTGGCGCTTCCCTTTTCTTTCCCTTCAAGAGTGCTGACTAAGCTCGCCCTTTCCGCCCCCTTCTCAATCCATAGAAGCTGCACTATAGATTCCAGCAATGAAGCGCCCTATGAATGATGAAGGAGCTGATGAATGAAAGGTCCACCTCCTCCATTCATAGAGAACTTTTTAGTCCTGGAAGCTACAGTACAGCGTCAATGAATGGAGTTGGAGAGTAAAGTGCTAGACCTAGAGAATGGGATAAGCAGCTCAATCTCCGTATTTGCGGAAAATACTAAATTAGGCAGGGCAATAACTTCTACGCAGGATATGGTAATCTTACAAGATGACCTGAACAAAATAATGGGATGGGCATCTACATGCAGGGCTGCTGTTAGAAATCACGGGGCCCCGTACAGACTACCTGGCAGGGCCCCACCCAAGAAAATATTAAAGATATATTTATCTAAAATTACAACAAAATCACTATTAGCAGACACAAATATAACATAACTCGCATCATTTCTGCTAAATCTAAAAAAAAAAAAACTATGTTAAATAAAAATGAAGATGAGATGAGATAAATATACAGGCTGGGCAGTCGGAGCTCAGTGATCAAAGAGACAGAGAGAGAGAAACAAATTTACAAATAAACTTCTGAGGAGAGATAACATTAGAGCCAGTGCTGGGAGGGGGGCACACACAGGGAGGGGGATTAGTGAAGGGACGACTGTCTCTTTCTCAGCAGATAAAAGCTGATAGCAGGGAGAGGGACAGATCAGATTCAGATGCTGGAGGAAGATTTCTGTATTTGTTGTCCATCACTAATCCCCCTCTCTGTGTGGGCCCCCCTGTGTGCTCGGGCCCCCTACAAGAGGGCTGGTGGTCCCCCCCCCCCCCCTATCAGCGGCCCTGTCTACATGGCAAATGAGGTTTAATGTTGAAAAATGTAAGGTAATGCATTTGGGTGCCAGAAATACGAACGCAAGTTACTCACTAGGGGGAGAGCCTTTGGGGAAATCTAAGATGGAAAAGGACCTGGGGGTCCTAGTAGACGACAAGCTCAGCAATGGCATGCAATGTCAAGCTGCTGCAAGCAAAGCCAATGGAATATTGGCATGTATTAAAAAGGGGATTCACTCCAGAGATAAAACAATCATTCTCACACTCTACAAGACTCTGTTCCGGCTGCATCTGGAATATGCCATCCAGTTCTGGGCGCCGGTCCGCAGGACAGATGTGCTGGAACTGGAGAGATACCAGAGAAGGGCAACAAAGCTAATAAAGGGACTGGAGGATCTCAGCTGTGAGGAAAGACTGCAAGTATTGAACTTATTCTCTCTGGAGAAGAGACGCTTGAGAGGGGATATGTTATCAATGTACAAATACCGTACTGGTGACCCTAGCATAGGGAACAAACTATTCAGTGAAAGGGAACAGAAAAGGACTCGCGGCCATTCGCTAAAATTAGAAGAGAAGCGGTTTAACCTTAAACTGTGTAAAGGGTTCTATAATGTCGGAACGGTAAGGATGTGGAACTCTCTTCCACAAGCAGTGGTATCAGGAGCATCAATAGTTTCAAAAAATGATTAAATGGGAACCCTAACGACCACAACATACAAGGATATACAATGTACTATTGACAAAAACACACACTCATCATGGGTTGAATTGGATGGACTGGTGTCTTTTTTCAACCTCAGTAACTATGTAAGACGGTGGGCATAGTTGGCAATCTTGAAATAAGTGCCTGTGACAGGTCCAGTGGCTATATTAACCCCTGCAGCACTGGAAGACTACTGCTGCTGGGATGTGGGGTGGGGAGGCAGGGGACGGAAGATTTCAACTAGGCCAGCCGGTACCAGCACGAGGGACACTTCTAATTAAATGTAAGTCCTGTTCCTTCTGCTAATTTAAAAAAAAAAAAAGTAGACTTTAAGAGATATGAATCTTTTGTTAGCTGATTGGTCTATTTATTTACATTAGATGAAAAAAAAAACTGAGTGGTGGATAGTTATGACTATATATTAAAAAAACTAGCCCAATTTGTTTTTTTTTTTTTTTGTCTGCTATCAGGGAGTCCGTCTGCATATCCTTCCTCGTTATACTCTGCTCCTGCCATTATGACCCCACGACCCCTGAGACTAGTGCCAGCAACACCGCTTAATTCTGATATAGATCTCCATGCTGACATCATCGCAGCTACCCGGGCGGATGAGGATGGAGACACGTAAGTGCCATAAACCTCTTCTTTTCCAGTGTGTGTCTCTTATGTTACTTCAGGTTTTTTTGTACTCATTTGCTCTGCATCTAATAACACTTCCCTCTGCTGTGCCTTTATTGAGTCATCTACACTATATGCCTGGCAGTGCAGATTCCTCCACCCACACTGTTTAGTGTGGATAGGGGAATCAAGTGGTTTCTCTCTTTAGCCCCGTGGAGATAATAATAGCATCTCTAACATACTCTTCAAGACACAGGCTATGAACAATATGGGTGGAAGCCATTGACAAAATGGGTTGAAGCCATGGACAAAATGGGTGGAAGCCATGGACAAAATGGGTGGAAGCCATGGACAATATGGGTGGAAGCCATGGAAAAAAATGGGTGGAAGCCATGGAAAAAATGGGTGGAAGCCATGGAAAAAATGGGTGAAAGCCATGGACAAAATGGGTGAAAGCCATGGACAATATGGGTAGAAGCCATGGAAAATATGGGTGGAAGCCATGGACATTATGGGTGGAAGCCATGGACATTATGGGTGGAAGCCATGGACATTATGGGTGGAAGCAATGGACATTATAAATGGAAGCCATGGACATTATGGGTGGAAGCCATGGACAATATGGGTGGAAGCCATGGACATTATGGGTGGAAGCCATGGACATTATAAGTGGAAGCCATGGACATTATGGGTGGAAGCCATGGACAATATGGGTGGAAGCCATGGACATTATGGGTGGAAGCCATGGACATTATAAGTGGAAGCCATGGACATTATGGGTGGAAGCCATGGACAATATGGGTGGAAGCCATGGACATTATGGTTGGAAGCCATGGACATGATGGGTGGAGACCATGGACATTATGGGTGGAAGCCATGGACAATATGGGTGGAAGCCATGGACATTATGGTTGGAAGCCATGGACATTATGGGTGGAGACCATGGACATTATGGGTGGAAGCCTTGGACATTATGGGTGGAAGCCATGGACATTATGGTTGGAAGCCATGGACATTATGGGTGGAGACCATGGACATCTTGGGTGGAAGCCAGGGAAAATATGAGTGGAAGCCATGGACAATATAAATGGAAGCCATGGAAAAAATGGTTGGAAGCCATGGACAAAATGGGTGGAAGCCATGTACAATATGGGTGGAAGCCATGGACATTATGGGTGGAAGATATGGACAATATGAGTGAAAGCCATGGACAAAATGAATGTAAGCCATAGACAATATGGGTGAAAGCCATGGACAATATGAGTGGAATGTATGGGAAATATGAGTTAGAAGTCATGGATGAGGTAGACGTTATGGGTGGAACAAATATGCTTTTGAATTGTAGAAGGCAAGTGAACCAAATATAGGCAAACACAAGCATTGTTTAGATTCCATGCAGATAGTCTTCACGCTTAGAATATGCACTTATGAAAGTGGGAGAACAATCGAGTTCAGTAGGAGTAGAAACTCAGAGCTTTTTTATTAGGTTGGGCTCACAACAGGAAAACATTTATTGGCATACATTGATGCTCATTTTATAGCATTATTTATATTGTTTATTACAATTATTTATATAGTGCTGGCAATTGACACAGTGCATTGACATCAGCCCCTGTGCAAAAAGAGCTTTCAATCTAGGGTCCCCATCTCAAAGGTATACCTACACATACTAGGGCTAAATTAGACAGGTGCCAGTTGACCTACCAGCATGTCTTTGTGGGAAGAAACCAGAGTACCCAGAGAAAGCCCAGGCAAGCCCAGGAAGAACATGCAAGCTCCATGCAGGTAGTGCCCTGGTTGGGATTCAAATCAATGACTCTAGTGCCACAGCACAGAAGTGCTAACCACTAAGCCACTATTGCATTACGCTAAAGTGCAACTGACCTGGTTTTAAAATGATTAAACAGTGCCGAAGTATCTGAATCGGTCTTCAAATCGACCAATATGCCCCTGTGGATCCCGCTTTTAGTCGAAATTGTTCATTGGGTCTCACTAAGCAAATCATTATTAAGGCCCCAATCATCCTGGTGTTAAGCCCTACCCTTTGATATTTAACTTTTAAATGTACTAATTCTCAATAAAGCTCTATCAGGAATGGTGGAAATGGGGGTTAAGTTCCATGAGTGGAGTTTAACTGTGACTTTGGAAGAAGCCAAGAAGCTATGGATAGCCTTTAGATCCACTACTGCTGTTAGTTTAAAAACCTTTTAGACCAGGTCTGGTTCACTTTGAAATTGAAAAGACAAGAACTTACTGCTCAAGGTGGTGTGATTGCCTGATGACTCACACCGGTGCATGCCCCAGGACGCCTCCGTGAAAACTTGATAAAAGAAAAGGAATTGGCAGCACTCCAGGTTGAGTCAAAATCCAAATTTATTGACTGGACATCCAAATATAACAATCGTGACAAGGTAGACGCGTTTCACACACTGACTGTGTGCTTAATCATTAATGATTAAGCACACAGTCAGTGTGTGAAACGCGTCCACCTTGTCACGATTGTCATATTTGGATGTCCAGTCAATAAATCTGGATTTTGACTCAACCTGGAGTGCTGCCAATTCCTTTTCTTTTATCTGGTTCACTTTGAAGACTACATTATGGTTGACTTTAATGGGAATATGCAGATCAAACAAAATACAGCATGCAGAACTTTTCCATAACAAACTGTAATGCAACATATTTGTGAGAACAAAATCTGTGAAAAATGGTGTATTTTCTCTTGCCCATTTATCTCGTTGTGTTGGGAAATGGAACGTAATGCATGCTAATGTGTCCATTTGTATTTAATTTTGTGCAGCCCATCTGAGCATACCCTTGATTCCATTGGGTGGGCCATAGTGTTTTGGTCTGTTTGCTGTAAGGATGACGGGGAACACAGAGTATGTTATATTTAGGAATATAGCACAATATAATAAATATTTCAAATGAATAGAGTGCACATCGGCATTGTCTAAAAATATTAATCTGAAATAGTAATACCTGAGACTCCCATGACCATGCAGAGTCTAGGTGGATGACCTCCTATAACCATACAATCACCTTGTTACTGGAAAATAGCAAACAGTAAAGCACATAGAAACCACCTAATCTGGCCGTTCAAAACCACAAAGTTCCCCTACTCTTCCCCCCACCACCGCAAACTTCCTGCACCATACAATACTTCCCTGCCTGTGTTATTCTAATGTATTTCACCGGTGTCTGCAATATTCCCCTGACTCTCCCACATTAAAAGGAAGAGGGCAGTGTTTGTAGCGCAGTAACCCATAGCAATAAATCATATAATTTTTCATCATCTGATTCAAGCTACGTTCCACATTTCTGCTCTTTGCATTGCCTTTTAGTTAGCTCAGCAATGTATACAGCTACATATAGCTTGGGCACATCCCCCCCGTAATATTTCTGTGGCATCCCCTTTAATTATGGTTGCCGTTTGTTCTGATTTGGATCAGAAAGCCCAATTTAGGAAAAGGCTGTGTGTATTTGAGAGAATTAGCAGCCCTTTTTTGTAGTCAACTGGGCTGCAACTGCCATTTTAGAAACCTTAGCTTCAATCTCGCAAGTTAAAGTATTTGTAAAGGTAACTTTTTTTCTATTAAAATTGCAAACATGTTATACTTACCTGCTCTGTGCAATGGTTTTGCACAGAGCAGTACCAAACTCCTTTTCTAGGGTTTCCCCGCCGGTGCACCAGGCTCCTGCTCTTCTCAATGTGCCACCATAGGAAGCCACTACCTATGGTGGCACACCTGCGGGCTCAATCCCAAGCTGGGCTATGTGCATCTATTGACACACATAGCAAGGCTAAGTCCCACCGCCTGTTCTCTATTCATAGGATTTGATTGACAGCAGCAGGAGCCAATGGTTCCTGTTGCTGCCTCTGTAGGCAGAGAGAGAGAGGCGAGAGCTGCTACAGATGGGCACACCACTTGATCGAGAGTAAAAAAAAAGTATAAAAAGGGGTTAGGGGGCAATATAAACACTGGGAATTTTTTTTTTTTTACCTTTATGCAAGAAATACATTAAGGCAGGGGTGTCAAACTCAATCTAATCGCGGGCTGCATCAGCATTATGATTGCCCTCAAAAGGGCCGGTTGTATCTGTAAGACTAGAGCATCCCCCTACCCTTACATAAGACGTCAATAGCCCCTCCACCATCAGAAGTTGAATCCCTCACCCTCCCTTACATCACAGTGACCCCCCCCCCCCCCCCCATATTGTGCTGCTGCTGGGAAGAAGCTGTAGGCATTGCTGGAAAGCAAAAAGGTACAGGGTCTGCAGGAGGATCAGAACAGGGCTGGAGCTCTGCAGGAGAGGTGCGAGGGCCACATGAATTGGCCTGGAGGGCCGGATTCGGCCCGCGGGCCTTGTGTTTGACACATGTGCATTTAAGAGGAAGTAAAGTCACTAAAAAAAAACGAGAAAGAAAAAGCCCTGTAAAGAGAAAGGCATAATGAGCTAGTATGCATCGCATATTAGCTCATTATGAAGTACTTACCTTAAAACGAAGCCCCCGCCGTGCTGCCCCCTCAGCGACAGGATGGCCGACATGTCCGGCCGTCCTGCTTCCGGGTTCGCGTCCTCCAGCCATCTGATTGGCCGGAGGCGCGATTACATCACTCCCGCGCGTGCGCTCGGGAGCCGCCGTTCACGGCATAGGACTCTGAAGGAACGGCACGGGTGGCCGTTCCTTTAGAGTGCATGCGCCGATGACGTCATCGGCAGTATGCACTCTAAATATCTCCTAAACGGTGCAAATTTAGGAGATATTTACAGCACCTATACCTAATAATAACTTAATATAGGCTTACCTATAGGTAAAAGTTTGTGAAGTGGTTTTACAACCTCTTTAAGGTAAAAAAATTGTTCAGGCTTTAGAGCCACTTTAAAGAAAAATGGCAACTTCTCCAATCAATGTTTAACTTGCTGTTGAATATGAGGTGCACATGGACAGGGCTTTCCACAAAATCAACACAATACAAACCTTTCCCAGCACTCCTACCAGCTAGCCAGCAATCTTTACCATACGCAGGCACCATATTATACCCAACGTCATTGTATCACCCTGAACTGAGGAAGTGGAAACTTGAAGTAAAGCAATTCGGTGTTCATTAAACCAGATGACCCCGACCTATCCTTAGGCATATGACAACCTGCGCCTCTGGTGATCCGACCATGGACATACTTTTTTAGACTACTTGTACTCTGTGAACTGTGGTCTCTAATGCTAGTCTTTGAGAGCCTCCATCTTGTAGCATATAAAGCATTGAATAAACTAAGGGCAGGTATGCCTGAAGGCGATCCATTACCATTTAATGGTGAGGGGACACACCAGAAGCCCAGTGCAGAACAATGACAGCTAAAGGCCATTAGTGTGCCCCCATACCAAATCCAGCAAGCTGAACAAAAACAACAACCCCTCCAATCAGTTTATAACTAGTTTTTATTGTAAGGAGCACATGCACAGGGCTTTTTCACAAAACACAATACAAACATTTCCAAATGCACTTATCACTTACCGTATTTTTGCGACTATAAGGCGCACCGGATTATAAGGCGCAGTATCAGTTAACAGTAAATTTTCAAACTATTTTCATATATAAGGCGCACTGGATAATAAGGCGCACTTTTTTTTTTTGGAACGTTGATCCGCGCGAGGTTTACTGGCAGGTGCTCATCGCGAACCCTCGGATGACAGTTCTGGCAGATACTTTATGCCAGACATCCACTATCCACTGGCACACAGTGGCATAACTGGCCCGGCGTTGCCTCCCGGTCTTCGTGAAGGAGTGCTCTCCTTCCATCATCCAGTTTTCCCACGTGATTCGCAGTTTCGCCTTGAAGGAACGATTGACACTTATGTCCAGTGGTTGCACCCCTTTGGTCAAACCATCCAGTTAATGGTAAATTTTCAAACTATTTTCATATATAAGGCGCACCGGATTATAAGGCGCACTGCCAGTTTTTGATCAAATTTTAGGATTTTCAGTGCGCCTTATAGTCCGAAAAATACGGTAATTAGCAAAAACCCAAATTGACATTGCCCAGCAATTTGCATTAAAACAGAGGATTTAGTTGTACAACATTAGTAAATATGTCTCATCAGGGCCCCTCTGGATAGTGTGGTCCCTAATTCTAGTCTATGAGAGCTTCCATCTTGGAGCATTCATAGCAATGAATACATGTAGGGTAGGCATGCCAGGAGGTAGTTCCTTTCCCTTAAATGGGCAGGCCCAGCACAGAGTGGGCTACATACAGGCATACTAGTAATCAAATTAATCATTGGTGTATGTGCTCCAAGATGGAGGCTCTCATAATTTAGAGTTAGGGACCAAACTTAACAGAGGGACCTTGATGAGGCAGTACAGCTTCCACTTATATTTGCAAATGTTGTGCAACTAAAACCTTGTTTTTTGTTTGCTAGTAAGGAACATGCATAAAGAGAGAGCCGAGTTCATCAATCTGCTGCTTCTCTTTCAACATCCAATCACAGGCTGAGAGCAGGGAAAAAAACTAGATGTGTTTAACTTTTTTAGTGGCAAAGGCCATTTACTTAGAACTACCATGTTATACACAAACAGCCCCATCCCAGGCTAGCGCTTCCCCCGCAGGAGCTGCATTGTGTTATGGTTTTTCTGTTCTGCCATGACTCTTTAGGCTGCATGGTCCCCATTGACACACCTGTGAAACTTCATTGTTAGTATGCTATCGCTCTTTAATAATACTCAGAAAATAGGCCACCAGCAACTTGGTAGTAGATTCATTAAATATACTATGGCAAGGCAAGTTAGACAATGCATGAATCTTTAAACAGGCAATTAAACAAGTTTAAACTTGCTGTACTGGTTAAGGTGAACACTGGCCTATAATATGGCAATTAACTGCAAAACGTTAAACCAAATTTCAGCTAGTATAAATAGGGGGCAATATAACGATATTACCTAACCCAAAAAAATGTCCTTGAGTGCACTTTATGTAAACAGGCCCAACAGCAGGTAGGTGTATGGATTCCTGACAAGGGGTACCCCTGAAGATGGCTATAAAGTACCTGGCACCTATTTAAAAGTACTAAGCCGGCTATCGTTGGGGAGCCTTCTGTAAGGTGGTGCACATAATGTTGTTCCTTTAAGACTGTACTCAAGGGAGGGCTGATGGGATGTTAATAAAGAAGCAGTCTCCCTTGGCATTACCTATGGACAGTAAGGGATTACCTTGCTAATTCCGCTCACCACTCCTCATATGCAATAAATCCTTTCCTTTACTCTTGGTGGTCAGCTGTCCTAAAAAGCTCAGTACTCATGATTAGGTCCTCTCTGATGTGGGCACACATAGCAAAAGGTCTCCTCCAGCTCAGGTCCCAAGACATAGCAACTCTCTGTGACTCAGTCTTGCAGCTCCCTGGGTGCTCAGAAAGGCTCAGTCTCTCACTGGTGTAGGCACATACAGATCCAATGTCTTCACACATCCCTTAACGGCACATAAGCACCAGCTATAACTCAATCCCAACTCTAGCTGTCTGCAACAGGCCCATCCTCTCTCTGGTGTGGTGTACAGACCCCAGCAGCAGGTCTGTACATCCTGGATCCCTGCACTAGACTTCCCAGATCTCACACATTTGCCCAGGAAAAGCTCTGTCCTCCAGGGATTTGTGGGAATTGTAGTTTTCAGTCTATTAATATGCATTGCACACTGTTCCTTGGGGACTACATGTCCTATGATCCCAGGCTCAAGCGACTCCACCCAAAAGCGAGGGAGAGATTAAGAGGCTGCAGAGTCCTCCTTGCTGCAAGTACTGCTGCTCATACACAGTGGTTGGTGGAGAAGAGAAGAAGAGAAGGGAGGGGGTGGTAACCTGCTCTGTCATTAAATAGGGGGGGGGGGGGAGTAATGCACAAAGCCAGGGGCACCCGGCTACAACAGTAAGCCAGCTGCAACCTCACGTTACATACACCCCTTCCTTTTTTTAGTTGCAACATCTTGTAGGCTTGACTAGGTTGAGCTTTCATTTTGTTAGCATGCTTTGCAGTGCTCTGGTAAACTCTAGCTTGGGGGATGATGGAGTCCTACCTGCAAGACTGATCATTCGAATCGATGAAGTCTAAAGGCAACTAAAGTCCAGACTCTAGGGGGTTGATTTTACTAAAGAAAAATAGGCTTCTCACTTTGCAAGAGAACTTTCTCAAGAGCTTAGTGGATGTGATGAAATTTTAAATTGCAAAGAATACCAAATCCTGCGAAAGGAAAAAAACTGCCTTTTTTGCTTGCACATGTTCGGATTATGGAAGTTATCAGAGCTTCACCACATTCACTAAGCTCTGGGGAAAGTTCACTTGCATGGTTCAACTTCCCTTGCAAAGTGAACAGCTTTTTTGCCTTTAGTAAATTAACCCTTTGAGGTTTCTTAGTATATAGTAAGTCTAGACTCCTGGTGTCCAACCTTCAGCCAAATGGACACACATGGCCCTATTAGTACTTATTGTTCAGCCCGCAGACAGGACCAAGACTTAAACTGTTACTAAACACACAACAGTAAAATTAGTCTGTATATGCAGTAAAGCATGCTTGTTATACTTACTGTGGAACCTAAGGGGTGTAATAAGGCTGTTTAATCCTGTCTTCTCTGATCCTCCCTTTCTTCCACTGTTCCCAAACCATATCCGGATAGTACAGAGGCTAAGAAACAAGCTGCACATGCTCAGTTTGGTGTGTATTGCTACAAAGTTTATTTTAATTTTTCTTGGGAGGGTGCATATGATCAGCTAAACCAATCAGCACTGTCCAGTCATAGGTCAGGGGTCCTGCAGCTAGACGAGGCCCTTCCATTGGGGGCACAGTGGCGCTGCCCCCCCTATCCATGCATCCGGCCCCCTAGACTACATGTAGGGCGCCGCACGCCTAGATTCCAATGGGTTTTTTTTTTTTTTGAAGCACGTGATTAGAGCCAGAGGCTCTAATAGGCTTAAAAAAAAGGGTGGGCTCGGGGCACAGAGCATTGCGCCCCAAGCCCACCCAGTTGTGTGACAATAGCGAATGAATATTCGCTATTATCACACTGATTCTCCTCCCAGTCAATCAGGAAGTGGGTCCTGAGACCCGTTTCCCCATTGGCCGAAAGGAGAGGCCATGCTATTGGCCAAGGAGGAGGAGGATGGAGGAGACGCAGGGGAAGCCACCGCCGCCGCCGGGGGAAGGGTGGGGGGGGGGGGTTATATGGTGTGTGAGCTAGTGTGGTCGGGGGGGGGGGGGGTGTATGGTGTGGTCCGTCTGCCGCCCCCCCCGGCCCATGGAGCACCAGCCGCCACTGCCTGCAGCCTTATAGGACAATCATGGGAGCATTAAAACTCCTACAAGCTTTAACCAGACACTGATAGAAGTCACAAGACTGCTATATACTGCTGATTAGAAAAGGTATTTAGCAGTTTATATTTACTAAAATTATTGCATTTCCATGTTCTGTGTACTGTGGGAGACCAGATATAATGAATGCAGGCTCCTGGGTTTAGTAACACTTTAGGTCAGTGAAGGCAAAATATTCATTATTCTGGCCTCTGCTAGTTAAATTTGCCTATTTTTTTCACACTTATTTTTTTTTTCTGCACAACACTTTCCCTTTCCATTAAAGCCTCATTCACATGGGTGCTGAAGTCCATACAGTTGTCTTTTTATGTGGTTGGAGCCACTTGGAGCTACATGCAGGCAGCCTATGTTACTGAATAGGGATGCAGCGTCTGTATGGACACAGGAGCATGCTATAGTTCAACAAGCATGCAGGGGGGTTCACTGCATGTGGTCTGCATTCGGGGGCCACGCACTTGCCCCTGCAAGCCTGTGAAATTAGAACTTTTGCCCATGTCCATACAGTTGCTGTGTCCGCATTCAGTAACATAGGCTGCCTGCACGCAGCTCCTGATGGCGCATACACAGCATACTTACCCATGTAAATAAGGCCTTTTCTCTGAACTGATAATAATCTTGATGCAGAGAATATAAAATGTGGCAGCAATTAAAGGGGATGTAATGGCAGTGATCGCTAGAAGGATGTCCCCAGTCTCTGATTGTCTCCTGCAGCATGCCACCAAACTCCAACAAAGGCTATATTCACATCAGTCATCTCTGGCCATCGCCTGCAGCATATCCGTAGGGTTTGATTTACAAAAGGCAAATAGGTTACTCACTTTGCAAGGGAAGTGAATGGGGTGAAGCCCCATTGACATCTTTCACCCAATTATGTGCAAAGATGCACAGTGAATATAATTTATTTTCTTTGTATGTGATTGGGTATTCCTTGCAAAGTGAAATTTCATCACACTAACCTCTTTAAGACCGGAAGGATTTACCCCCTTAATGACCTGGCCCTATTTTGCGCTTCGGCACTGCGTTATTTTAACGGACAATTGCGCAGCCGTGCGACGCTGTACCCAAATAAAATTTACGTCCTTTTTTTCCCACAAATAGATCTTTCTTTTGGTGGTATTTAATCACCTGTGTGATTTTTATTTTTTGCGTTATAACCAAAAAAAGAGCCACGATTTTGGAAAAAAAAACAACAATATTTTTCACTTTCTGCTATATAACATTCCCCCAAAAAAATTAAAAATCAAAATTTTTTAACATTTTAGGCTAATTTGTTTCCTGCTACATATTTTTGGTTAAAAAAAATTGCAATAAGCGTGTTTTGATTGGTTTGCGCAAAAGTTATTGCGTCTACTATCTACGGGAAAGATTTATGTCATTTGTATTGTTTTTTCTTTTTTACTAGTAATGGCGGCGATCTGCATTTTTTTGCGGGACTGCGACATTGCGGCAGACAGATCAGACATTTTTGACACTTTTGGGGGGACCGGTGACATTACTACAGTAATCAGTGCTAAAAATATGCACTGATACTGTATTAATTACACTGGCAGGGAAGGGGTTAACATTATAGGTGATCAAGGGGTTAAATGTGACCCTAGGGGAGTGATTCTAACTGTGGGGGGGGGGCGTGGCTTCTGAGATGACCACAGAGACATGTGATCCTATATAGCAGGATCACAGGAGCTCTGCGATCATTTCAGGAAGAAGGACGGTCGGCTGTGTTTACAACAGCCGACCGTCCTCTCTCTGCTGGGAGCGATCGCGGGTGTCAGGCGGCAATCGGAACCGGACACATGCATCGGCTTCCCCGCTGATGATCGGGGGCGGGGCGTGCCGCCGGTGGCGTGTGCTTGCTCCCTAGCTCCTCCCAGGTGAGTGTCGTAGACCTACGTTGTTTTGCCTGTACAAGCCAGCCTGCCGCAGTAAATATAACGTAAGCGGTCGGGAACTGGTTTAAGGAGAAGTACAGCTATACTTCACCTATAGACAGGGCTGCCATCAGGGGGGTACAGCCCATACAGATAAAGGGGGGCCCAGGCGTCCCGAGGGGCCCAGTTCCTCTGGGATGCTCCAGGCTCCAAGTAGGCACCTCCCCTTTTGTTCCTTTTTACCCCTACACTGACTAGTCCCGACTCCCGCTGGTGCCACCCACTGCCCTGGCTCCTGACACCCATCCTGCCACTGGCCACCGCTGTAAAAAATATTGGTTGCTAGGACTGTCTGGCATCCTAGCAGCCAATCATATGCATTCACAGGCCCCCGCAGAGGAAAAGGACGTAACCTGGTGATCAGGTCCTGGGGGCCCAGGCCTAAAGTTGTGTAAGGGGCCCCAACATTTCTGATGGCTACCCTGCCTACAGATCACAGGAGTGCAGTTCGTCCTGCTGGTCCAGTTTCTGAAAAGTTCCCGTATGGTCGGGATCCAACCAGAAGCTTGGACCGACAGCTGGCTCAGGCTCTCAACAATTTGCTGAGAGCCATTGCCAGCCCCTTCTGCCCCCTCCACAGCCCAGCACTCCAGTGAGTTGGGGGGGGGGGGGGGGCAGAGCAGAGAGCTGGAGACTTAAAGTCCCTGGCTCTCTGCTCAAAGAATGCTGAGAAATGAGTGATCAGTGGTGTCTGATCGCTCAGTTCTCAGTGCAGAGCCGGTGGGGGGACAGATGCAGCATCGGATGAATGCTACATCCACCTAGGTGAGCATACATTTTTTTTCTCTCTTTTAACTAATCTCTGGGGCAAATTGCCTTGCAGAATGCAACATTCCTTGCAAATTGAACAGACTATTTGCCTTTAGTAAATTAACCCTTAAGTCTGTGTCTCCTATAGCATTACATATAGTGGATATTATGTGCAGCCATTGGATAATGTGGACGGCTGCACTTGGGGATCCCTTATATCCAGTAGGCTGACCATCACTGGTCCACACTGGTGAAGCCTTCTCATTTCAGAAATGCAAATGACTTCCACTCCTATATAAAGTCTACTGAGGGGTTTATAGGAAATAGCACATTTCTGCAGAGCGGTGCTTTCTGTATATCTGATGCTCGGGGTCTGTTTTGCAATTCCGCTATCTTCACCCGAAGCGTGTCTGTTGGTTATCTGTGTTTGTATCTTTATATGACGTCATTCCCTTCAATGTTTAGTTTCATTTTATAGTAAGAGCCTTTTCTGTGAAATCCCTTTAACTTCCTAAAACTGACACAATACTAATTATCCTTCCCCCGTCCGGCCCCCAGACAGCGAACCGCCACCCTATTTGTTCAGATCTGTCACCTGCTGACACCAACAATTTATCGTACCACAAAACAAAAAAAAAAGAATCTCAGAGGAACAGATATTGTGGTAAATAAATGCTTTTTTAATGAAAACCCTAAGAGGTCTTTCACATGAGCGACAGTCTCTACCGCTCTCTGAAAAGGGATCTGCGGTGAACTGCTTATCAGAGGGCTGTAGAGCAGCGGCTGATCAGGGGCTGACTGGCAACTTTTGGCCCAGGGGGCAAGTACAAACAAGTGGTCCACGGTGCAGCGACTCGGCCCGCCTCCCAATCTCTCTCTTCCTGGCCTCCTCCTGATCCCCCATTCCTGCCTGAAGCTCCACTCCAGGTACTCTCTACTGATCGAATTCAGGTTCCCCACCTGGCCAGCAGGGGGCAGTTGGGGGGAGCTAGGACAAATCCGTCAGGGCTGGCTGGGGGAGGAGAGTCTCCAGTGGGGCATGGAACTGGCCTCTGCTCAGACACAGCTTACACCATCCATGCTGGGGGGGCTGCACTTTTTCCGTGTCTTCATCCCACATTCAGTAGGTCAGTGGTGGGCAACTTTTTACTTCTCTTCACCAGGAATCCTTAAGGCATGTCTGTGGCAGAAGCGGTGCAGCCTTTTTACTGGGCATCAGAGCAGCCCGGGGGGCAGTTGCCCCCCTGCCCCCCGGGCCAGTCCTTCCCTGCGGCTAATAGCCTTTTTTTTATCCCAAGGGGGGTTTTGTACTAAAATACAGAGTCATGAATGCAAACCAAGGTGTAGGCTCTGGGGTTGTGGCTTGGTCCCATTGACATCAATGGGCAAGTTTGACAGGCCTTTCAAACTCTGCAAGCCAAGTTAAATTTGCCACAGTCAAGAAGCAAAGCATCGTGGCCATGGCTTCTCCACTGCACTTGCGTATTTACAGAAAATAGCGTACACATGCAAAAGAAATGACTATCAAATATAAAGGCAAAAAATGGGGATTTGGTCCCACCATATGGCCATATCGTGCTCAAGCCCACCACTACGTCAAAGTACCCCATTGTCAGTGGGTCTCTCCACTGCACTGTCCTGCAGTGTTTAGGTGGGTGGTTGTGGGGTGCTACAAATGCGGATCAACCACTCCTTTGCGATTGGTGTGCAATGGCCCAAAACCAAGTTTCCAGCATGTTTGGCATCATGACTCACTGTATAGGGCTCTCTTTAACAAAATGTTTTTTATTAAACTTTTGCTTACCTGGAGATCCTGCCAGTAACAGCACTTCCTGATGCAAGCTGACAACGTTAAGACATTGTTGCGCAATTAGCAGCAACTTTGTAAGCTTGTTGGGCAGGTGCAGCGTAGTGTGGTAGTGTGGTAGTTAACAGACAGAGTTCAGATTTGCAAAGAATGATGTATTGAAACAGCAGGTTGACAGCACAAAAAGCCCTGGCAGGGAGGCTCACCCGTCTAGTGCCACTTACAACTGTGCAGTGGAGAGACAGTGGTCTGACGACTCAGGGATGCTGATAGCATCTGCCACAAGGAGCGGAGTGTGCCCTGGCTGGTCCGACCCAAAGGGGAATGCCCCGTACACACGTTCCGATAATCGCACGATAATCGTACGACTAATGTTTCGTAAATTGTTGCATGTTACTAAAATCGAAACCAACTCTGCATACAAACCATCAGATTTTCTTTGTACGATTCACTGACCAAGTGTATTATTCGTAGCTACATATCGGAAGTAATGTATATACGTCTGACCCCTGCGGATTATTTTACTGTTTCCGATCATGCATGGTATTTGTCGATCGACTTTTAGCGTACGAATACTGTACTGACGAAATGATTATCGTTCGAGAAGATGTCGTACGACAGAAGTTTTCCTGTTTGTCCCTTCGGATTTTGTTGGACCAACTGTCGTGATCGGCTGTCGAAAGCTGTGTACTAACGATCAGATTATCGTGAGATCAGGTCGAAAGCGAGTTTTGTCGTAGGATTATCGGAACGTGTGTACGGGGCAGAAGTGTCCTGAGAAAGTAGACGTAGTCCCTGCTCTTTCCCTACACTACTGAACCTCTCCCTATCGCCGACACTGTCCCCGATAGAAGAGGAACCTGCCCCTACCTTATCCACTCACATAAAGGGCACCATACCTATGGGTCAGAGTCTTAAACAGACTCTTCTTGACCCAAGATGGCTGTCAGGGTCACCTGGGGCATGTGCATCCAATCAGAAATCATAGAGAAACCCAGCTTCCCTCAACTTCCTCTTCCATCTGCATTCCTGCTGTGGATGAGCGCCATCTGCAATGGAGAATACAGATTGCGCTGCCTACAAGCTTACTAGGTAAGCTCCTTCAGTTGGCCATTGGGCTTTCTATTTGATAAATATAATAGGTAGCTCAATGGTCAACTAAAGAAGCTAGCATGGCAGACTGACAATGCTGCTGCTAACTATGCGGCAATGGCTTAGCATTGTCAGCCTGAAATAGCAACTGATGTTACTGGCAGGAACTTCATGTAAAAAAAATTGCACCAGATTGACAAAAAACGATTTCCTTAAGGAAATTGTGCATGAAGTGACATGAATCCAAATGTACTAAAATTAACATTTGGGTTTACATAAACTTTGACTGTTTTAAGTACTTTGCAAGTATTAAATGTAAGCTCCAGTTTGATGGAACACTTGGACAATGTTAACAATGGAACCTGTCAGAAGCTTCTTTATGTGGATCAGCTGAGCCTTCTGTCTGGTTTAGGAAATCCCTGTCATCCAGTCCTTGGGAGTAGATTGGCAGAAGATTGGCAATGACAGTCTTCAGAACTAGAGAAAGGCCTTAAAATAGTACATTTATAACAGGATCTCTTTAAAAAGGATCAGTTGAACCCATTAAATGCAAGCCGTTAACATATTTACCACTTTTCCTTGCCATGAATGAGGAGCAACTTTATGGGCAATGTGCTTATTTAATATCAGATCTATCTAATATGTCTATCTGATTAATATGATAGGAAGATCAAAGACCAACTGGAGAAGCTAGCACAGCTTACAGTAGTCCTGGTCAACTGTGATATTTCTAGGAGTGGCTGCACACACAATTCTCCATATGTACCTGGGATATGGAACTGATAGGGGTGTACCTGGGAAATTGGGCCATAGGCGTGCGCAGGGGGTGTGCCAGGTGTGCCTGGGCACACCCTAATCACTACGTGCCATGACGATTCCCCCTACTGCCCAGGTTTTCCCCTTATTACGCCCCCCCCCCCACCTGCAGTGCTGCTGGCTTCCCTCCTTTCCCCCAGGTTGCTGCGGGGAAAGTTTTAGGATTGAGAGCAGGGAAAGAGGCTAGTCAATATGTAATTTACCAGTGCCTTCCTTTTATAAACGAACACAGGGAACCTACTCGCTCACTACACATTCATTCATAGCTGAGGCATAGTAAACTGTGTTTACTATGCTTCAATTTGTGAATAACCAGGAAGCTGCTCAGCACAGAGCACTTCCCATTCATTCATTGTCCAGTGCAGCCGAAGCTGCAGAGAAAGCCATGTGTGTTTGAGATTTGGGGTGCACACCCTAATGCAATTGGCTGCGCACACCTATGCATTGGGCATCACCATTGAGCCCTTTAGAAATGTAGTAGGTTCATCAACAAAATTTCAAAGAATGAGACTGTCTACCTGGGCACCCTGCTGACATACCTACTCTCCCCTGTTTTCTACCACACCAATTCCAACATCAAAATGGACCTGAGGGGGTGTACCTGGTACACCAGATATCACTGTTAAGCCCTCTGGAGACGTAGTGGGTTCATCAACTGAACGTCAAAGAAGAAGGGTGCCCACCTGAAGACCCCAATGATGTACCTACCCACCCCACTTTTGTATTACATCAATCCCGACATCAAGGATGCCAAATTACCTTAAGAATGTAAATATCAAGTCCTATTAGCTCTTACACTATAGTCAGTTAGATGCACGGAGTTGAGACAAAAAGAAATTCTGTCTATAGAGATGGTTGCAGGTTTACCAAAACCATTATGGGTTATGTCTTTTATACGAGTAATACGAGATACGAGTGAGGTAAGAAGCCAAAAAGCCCTCCATTAAAATGTTAATGTAAGCCTCAATGCAAAGAATAACCCCAATCCGAAATAGAATAACCATTTACTCCTAATACCTCAACATTCATTTAGCTTCTTTTTTATATAACTAAATCTGTCTTTATAATAGATTTTTGTAATGCCCTGCAGAGATAGATTGAAAGGAAGATGTACACAGCTCAGGTGGATCTATATCTACAATAATGGGTGCTGGACCTCGGATTGCCATCGGATAACAAGAACATGAAGAGAAAGTGGCCACACACCGAAACGATGACTTGATAGTAGCAAAGATTTATTGTACAAATCTGGATACAAGATGTTGGAGATACAACAACTTTAAAGCTTAGCCTATTACAGATTAACTGCAGTTCACAAATCGGACACTAGATGTCGCTATGGCTCAGTGATATGCTATGCATTTCTATGATGTGTTGTAATATCCTGTACACTGTACTGAACTTGTTGGTTATCTCTTCCTGACTGTTGTTCATATTACAATGAGGTGACATCTTTGATTTCTGTGTTATGTTCCAATAAAGAAGCCAGTTCCTGTTTACTCCACAATGTCTGATCTGAATGGACTCTGCTGCACCCAGTGATCACACTCTGCAACACAAGATACAACAGAGTGGAAATGATAGACGCGTTTCACACGACCAACAGCGTACTTGTTCACTAAGTGAACAAGCACACTGTTGGTCATCTACCATTTCCATTCTGTTGTACCTTGTATCCAGATATGTACAATAAATCTTTGCTACTAGTATCAAGTCATCGTTTCGGTGTGCGGCCATTTTCTCTTTATGTTACTGCAGAGCTAGATCTGCAGAAAACACTGTATGACAGCATTAAACACTACTGTCAATGTAAAACAGGGAGCTTACCGACAGTAGATGGCAGAAAAATGACCCCTTCAGCGTAGTGATGCTTCTTCATTGTCCAGTAAACAGGCTGAGAGGTGGTCAGTGACAAAATTGTATACCCCAACATCAGTGGAAACAATTTGGGTCACCAACCTGGTTATGTTGTCTGGCAAGGGCCTCTAAATTCTAAAAATAAAAAAAATGTGTGTTTAATTAAATTTAACATGTGTGCATTTTCATTTTTTAGCTATTTATCTAACATCTAGCCTAAAAGCCAAGGCATTTACATGTTCCTTTACCAGGTGTTCATCAGGTACATGTGTGTTTGCTATGCTGCCCCCTTTGTCTAAAAAAAAAAAATCCCCTTTTTTACATTGGGATTGATTTACTGAAACTGGAGAGTGAAAAATCTTGCGCAGTTCTGCATAGAAACCAATCAGCTTTCAGTTTATTTTTTCAAAGCTTAATTGAACAAGCTGAAGTTGAAAGCTCATTGGCTACCATGCACAGCTGCACCATATTTTTCACTCTCCAGTTTTAGTAAATCTACCCCATTGCATCTCTTGCTACACATATTTATGTATTCACAGGGCTTTTTTTTCTCCCAGAATAGGTACAAGTACTCCCCTCTTCTGAGTCACCCCTTGTCTCCACTCCCTACTCACCACCGAGCGCTGTCCATTGGTTCCACCCTCTGCCCACCTCCCAGTACCCCCCCTTTTAGAGAATACAGAACCAAGTATCATGTTGTGGTTCTAGATAATTTGTATGGAATTTGTTAATGATAACTAGAAAAGCAGAAAAATAAATCCCCTGGAATCAGCAACAATAGACCCCCCCCAACAATAGATCCCCCCAGCAGCAATAAATCTTCCCCTGCAACAATAGAAAAAAACTTAAAATAGATCCCCTGCAATCAGCAACAATAGACCCCCAACAACAATAGCCCCCCAGCAACAATAAATCCACCCCTGCAACCCTGCAACAATCGCCCCCCCCCCTCAATAAATCCTCCCCTGCAATAATAGCCCCCCAGTAACAATAGTTCCCCCAAGCAACAATAAATCCTCCACTGCAAAAAAAGCCCCACCCACAACAAAATGCTCGCCAGCAACAATATATTGACTCCAGCAACAATAGATCCCCCAGCAGCCAGCATCAATAGGCCCTTCAGCTCACTCCACTGGTCCCAGCACCCCTTTGCCATTGCATACACTCAGACCGGAGGTTCCGGAACTGCGTTCCCCCGCGTTCCCGCTGAAAAAAAGCCCTGTGTATTCCCTATTCTTTTCAGCACCATCTAATGGCCATATTGTAGTATTTTACTACTACCCATAAGAGAAAATAGCCTACAAACATTTGTTTTTGCCCAATTTGCACAGAAGGAATACAAATGTAACTTCACTGGACAAATGACTATGCATCTTTTTTTTTTTTTTTTTTAAATAGACCCCCAAGTTTTCCCTTTAAGTATTAACCTGGACAATGCATTAGCATGGCAGTTTTCAATTGATCTAAATTTTTTGCCATCCACCGGTAATCACACATTTGATCACTCATTGTTTATTAAAAACCTATAACAATTTTGTTGAAAGTGATCTTTGTCCCCACCAGGTCTAATCTAGGCAATTTTGATCCCAGCTCCCTAGGATTGTTTGAAGCCAAACATGTCTTTAAATGCTTTGCAATTTTGACAAAAAAAAAGTCCAGTGGCTCTATACAATTGTCATGTGTATGACCAACTTTACAGTTTTACTGTTCTCTGTGTGGGTGAAGGTCTGATACAACTGCAGTATGACACACAGTCCAACCTACCCCAGAAGGCCACCAATCGGCGCCTATGCCGTCGTCACGTGGGGTGGAACCCCCCCCCCCATACCTACTACTAGGTCCGGCGCCCCTAGTGAGCTAAAAAAAAATGTTTTTTCTCAATCTTTTTTTTCTTCTTTTTTTTTTGGGGGGGGGGGGGGCGACGCCCCTGCGCCCCCTATGGACAGGCCGCCACTGGCCACACGTTGCCTGAACTTAAAGTGAACTTGCGCTTTGCCCATGAAATCAGCAGTGCCTGGAATATTTCGGTTATTTGGCGCATCAAATTTGAAACAAACTATGATCCCTACACAAGGCTGCCAACTTGTTATGTGATTACTGTGCTCCATTGCTGACAGTATTCTCTACTTCTCCCTCTCTAGAGCGCTGCACATTGCTGTGGTCCATGAGAACATTTTAGCTGTTCAGCGGGTGATTTCACTGCTAAACCATGGGAGAATAAACCTGGATATACTGAATAACCTTAGGCAGGTAAGTGTCTGGCATCCAGTAAATATGTCACATAGCATCCTGTACATCTTCTTATCAGCCTCTATCTTGGTGGAACGATAAATGGACATTTTTTTTCATTACAACAACGGAGATGCAAAACAAGCATGAAACAGTTTTAAACAATATAGAAGTAGGTCAAAGGTCAGAAGGTGATAAGAAACAGGAGAAGGAGATAATAAACAGAAGGAGTTTACACGATCAGAAACAGTAGAAGAAGCTCAGGAGATCAAAAACAGGGGAAGGAGCTCAGGAGATCAGAAAAATAAGAAGGAGTTCAGAAGATCAAGAACAGGTGAAAGAGTTCAGGAGATTAGAAACAGGAGAAGGAGCTCAGGAGATCAGAAACACAGAAGGAGGACAATGGGAGAAGGAGATCAGAAACAGGAGGAGGAGCTCAGGAAAGCTAAAACAGGAAGAAGAGCTCAGGAAAGCTAAAACAGGAAGAAGAACTCAGGAGATCAGAAACCAGGGAAGGAGACCAGAAACCAGGGAAGGAGCCCAGGAGACCAGAAACCAGGGAAGGAGCCCAGGAGACCAGAAACCAGGGAAGGAGCCCAGGAGATCAGAAACAGGGAAAGGAGCTCAGGAGATCATAAATAGGAGAAGGGGATCCAAAACAGGAAAAGGAGTTCAGGAGATCAGAAACAGGAAAAGGAGTTCTGGAGATCCGAAACAGGAAAAGGAGTTCAGGAGATCAGAAACAGGAAAAGGAGTTCAGGAGATCCGAAACAAGAAATAGAGTTCAGGAGATCCGAAACAGAAAAAGAGTTCAGGAGATCAGAAACCGGAAAAGGAGTTCAGGAGATCCGAAACAAGAAATAGAGTTCAGGAGATCAGAAACAGGAAAAGGAGTTCAGGAGATCAGATACAGGAAAAGGAGTTCAGGAGATCAGAAACAGGAAAAGGAGTTCAGGAGATCAGAAACAAGAAATAGAGTTCAGGAGATCCGAAAACAAGAAAAGGAGTTCAGGAGATCAGAAACAGGAAATAGAGTTCAGGAGATCAGAAACAGGAAATAGAGTTCAGGAGATCAGAAACAAGAAAAGGAGTTCAGGAGATCAGAAACAGGAAAATGAGTTCAGGAGATCAGAAACAAGAAAATGAGTTCAGGAGATCAGAAACAAGAAAATGAGTTCAGGAGATCAGAAACAGGAAAAGGAGTTCAGGAGATCAGAAACAGGAAAGGAGTTCAGGAGATCAGAAACAGGAAAAGGAGTTCAGGAGATCAGAAACAGGAAAGGAGTTCAGGAGATCAGAAACAGGAAAAGGAGTTCAGGAGATCCGAAACAGGAAAAGGAGTTCAGGAGATCCGAAACAGGAAAAGGAGTTCAGGAGATCAGAAACAGGAAAAGAGTTCAGGAGATCAGAAACAGGAAAAGGAGTTCAGGAGATCCGAAACAAGAAAAGAATACTGTACTGTCAGAATACTGTTGACAATGACAAGTTTTACAATGTATTTCAAAGTCATATGTTTATGCTTTTTTGTCATCTTAAAATGTAATTTTTTTGCAAATGATTTATGAAGGGACTTTTGGCCTATGACAGGTACCCTTTAAAATTACTGATCACCTCTGCAATAAATTGTAAAACGTTTTTTTTTCCAAGGCATTTTACATTTCTTCTAACCTCATTTTCCACAACACTAACAACCATGTAAAAAAAAAAAAAAAGATTTAACGTGTATACACCACATCGGTGATTAATATATGTAACTGCTCTTTGTAGTTAGTTTAGTGTTTTTTGCTCTTGCTGGAAGTCATGTGACTCGGGGGATCCCCCCTCTCTGTTTTCTATTCACTTCCTCCTGACCTCTTCTGCAGAACTGTGTCTGAGACTCACTCGTACGTGGACAGCGAGCAAACTGATGTAACACAGGCGGTCTTCATCATATAAACAGATATTCTGCAGTTTCTTAATCCAGAGCTGCAGTCATTTTCATTTTTATTTATATACTCGTGAAATGTATCAGCTTTTTGTATACAATCTTGTAGCTGTGTGTTAAAGTGAACCTCTGACTTGCTAATGCAGTGCAAAGCAATGAGTTCATTACAGTGGCCAGGCTGTTGACCGGTCTTTCCCAAACTTTTCAACACAAAGGAACTCTTGAAAAAACTTTCCAGTCTCAGGAAACCCCTGCTAAAGATTACTATATCTACAACTCATCATACATTAGTGTGATGGTCAGTGGGACGAATGCTCCTTACATTTGTGGTCATTGGGAAGAATTACCCCCTTACAAGCTAAAAAGATCAATAGTGTTAATGGGAACTTATCTGAGAGGCAGAAATTGCTCATTGCTCAAGGAACCCCTAGCAACCTCTGGAGGAACCCTAGGATTTCATAGAACCCTGGTTGAGAAACCCTGATATGGACATTCAAGTGTTGACATATCCTTAACAAATAGCAATTGTGCTCATGCACATGGGCAGAGAGGCACACACCACCAGAATTCAGAGTGTTTCTACAGTATGTCTGAAAGTCTCTGGGCTGGTAAGGTACCATCCCAACATTGAGGGCATTTGGCCTGGCATTTTTCAGGAAGTGGGGAGTGGGGCTGCATTGCCCCTCCCTTTTCTTTAGGGGGGTTCCCACGTCTTTAAAGAGGCTATATGCCATTTTTTTGTTTTTTCCTTATGTATTTCTCCAAAGCATTTGGCTTCTTTGGTTAAGGATTTGAGGGGGGTTGCAGTCTTAGTGCCCCCCTCCCTTTCTTGGCCATCCAGGCTGTGCATGCCTGGATAAGGGTCTGGTATGGATCTAAGGGGGATCTCACACTAAATGACGAGTGTGGGGGTTCCCCCTTAAAATCCAGACCCCTATCTAGGCATGCATCATGGCCAGGAAAGGACAGCAAATGTGTCTGCTCCCTCCCTTTGGAAGAGACATTTACACTGACCAATCATGTCCCTGGTAAAAATGGTGATCAATGTAAATGCCCCTGTTACATTGGTGACCATCGTATTAACTCTGACTACATTAATGGTTAGTGAAGTATTCAGTATTACAGCGGAAGTAAGTATAAATACCCCTGTTACAGCAAGGTTGCATGGCTGGAGAAGGGTAGGGTATAGGTTTTGTTGGGGACCCCATGCCTTTTTTTGCCTGGGGTTTGCCTCAAACTGATTTAAACTTTGAGGAGGGCCCTATGCCTTTTTTTGCCTGGGGTCTCCCTCAAACTGATATAAACTTTGAGGGGGCCCTATGCCTTTTTTTGTTGTGTCTATTTTTTTTCAGGACATATGGCATGCTATGGTTTAGGAGTTGGAGGGAGGTACACACTCAGTGCGTACACTCCCTTTCCTGGCCACCCAGGCTGTGCATGCCCGCAGAAGGGTCTAGTATAGATATTGAGGGGCATCTCACACTAAAAGAGGAGTGTAGGGTTCCCCCCTTAAAATCCATGCCAGATTCCTATCCAGGCATGCATCCTGGCCAGGATAGGAAGGGAGAAGCAAGTGTGTGCCCCACTTCCTCTTAAACCATACCAGGTAACATTCCCCCCAAAGTTGGGAGGGTGCATTTTGTTGGGGACCCTATGCCTTCATTCAATCATCGGCAAGGCATTTAGTATCCATGTTGATGGGAACAATGGGCTCCTAGCAACATCCCTGGCCTGGTGAATGGGGGGGGGGGGGGTCTGCAGGTGATGGAGGGGGCTTATCAAAATATGTACCCCTTATTATTCAATAACTAAAAGAAAATGTAAATAGGAAATACTAATATCCACACCACTTTATTAAAAAGAAGAACAAAAGGTCCCCACAAACACAATGACCTCGTAACAACAACCCTCTGCCATCACTTCTCACGTTGGAAATGACAGCCCCAGGTCAACTGATGAATCTAAAATAACTGGCTGGGGATGCTGACTGACATAATTGACTAAATATGACCATACATGGTTACCAACGTCACCCAGTATGTCTGCTGGCTCGTTTACAATTTGAAACGGCAGCCAGCTGGAAGCTGTCATTTAGTGGTGGTGGTAATATTGCCACTATTAGACCCCTTTCACATCAGGTTCACCTGTCAGTTTTTCAGGGAGACCTAATTGGCTGCTCCATTTACCCCTATGGGGCAGTGGATGTCAGCGATGACATGTCCGCTGACACCTGCTGCTATCCGATCCAATTCTGCCCATGAAATCTAGAAGGATGGTAACCCTATTTTCCATCTGTCTGGAGGATCGGATCAGATGGGATCAGATGAAAATGGACAGGCAGTCCATTTTCATCCAATCTCCCCATAGAATACAGCAGGACTCTGATAGGTCCGTCACAGCACAGTAAGCGGAGATGGACCTGTTATCCTCCTGCTCAGCGGGGATCAATGGATCGATCCCCCACTGAGCAAAGATGAGTCCGTTGGACGAAACGCCCAAGTGAAAGGATCCTAAAAGTAACTTCTACTAAATATATGGATGGGTGGACGAACAGACCAAATCTGTATTTCCTTTAGAGCTTATAACACCAGGTACATTGGCCTGTATATCATAAAGCTGAATAACAATGTAGCCTGTCTGCATCTTTGTGCATCACAACGCATGGTTCTGCATGTCACCACAGTCCGTCACAATGCGATACAGTGCATAGACTTAAAGAAAGTTGAGTTTTTTTGATAAAAGTAAACAGTGTGATGTGTTGCAACCACTCATTGCATCACCCCTTTATTACCCCTACACAGCATACATTAGCGTGGGGGCTGATATGAACAAGCCCTAAGTTTATGCAGAAAATGTTAAACATTTTCCATTATTGGGTGTGTGTAAAAAAAAGCAACATTCACTTTCTGAGTAAATGTTCTTTGAAATAAACAAGGGTTAAACCCTTCACCACACAACACCTCTTCACACTACGAGAACAGGGGAATCCAAACTCAATCACCCACACATGTACTCACTGAAAGTGCTGTAGATTGTTTGCCTATTACTGATTGGAAGGGCACTTATAAAAAAAAAAACTGTTAAAGTAAACAAGGGGCTCCGAAGCAGAAATGAGGTTTGGGGCCCTGCACTAGCTATAATGATCATTATTTGCCATGATGACCATTATTTTCAGTAATGAGGGCCAATGAGAGCAAAAAATAACTGAATTGTAATATTAAGTAACAAATACATTGACCACTAATGCCCCAGATATAATGGCTGCCTGGGTAGGTCCCCCCCCCCCCAGTACATTGGTGGCTAGTGAAGAATACTCCTTTTAAATCGATGGTAAGTTAGCATCTCCTGTAAGGAGGGGACACTTACACTGATCACCAATGTCCCTGGTATAATGGTGGTCAATGTAAAAGACGGTTACATTGGTGGGCTTGTAGAATACTCCCATTATATTATTGGTCAGTGAAGTATCCAGTGTTACAATGGAGGTAAGTAAAAATGCCCCTGTTACAATGGCGGAAGGGGCACCATTGGTATCAATGAGGTAATAATATTATATTGGTGTTAGTGGGTAAAGAACCCCTTATCGTTGGTGTAAGTGGATGAATAGTCCCCTATTATTGGTGTTAGTGGATAAAGAACCCCCTATTGTTGGTGTAGGTGTAAGTGGATGAATTGTCAGCTATTATTGGTGTTAGTGGGTAAAGAACCCCCTATTGTTGGTGTAGGTGTAAGTGGATGAATTGTCCCCTATTATTGGTATTATTGGTGTTAGTGGCAGTAAAGTCCCCTATTATTGGTATTAGTTGCTGAAGAGTCCCCTATTATTGTTGTTAGTGGCTGAAAAACCCCTATTTTTTGTAAATGCGGGTGAAAAGCCCCAATTAATGGTGTTTGTGGGTGAAGTGCCCCTTATTATTGGTGTTTTGTAGATGAAGAACCCCCTATTATTGGTGTTTCTAGGTGAAGAACCCCCCCTATTATTGGTGTTTGTGGCTGAAGAGCCCCCTATTATTGGTGTTAGTGGCTGAAGAACCCCGTATTATTAGTGTTAGTGGCTGAAGAGCCCCCTATTATTGGTCTTAGTGGCTAAAGAGCACCCTATTATTGGTATTTGTGGGTGAAAAAAACCCTATTATTGGTGTTAGTGGCTGGTTAACCCCCTATTATTTGTATTTTGTGGTAAAGGGCCCTAGTTCAGTGATGGCTAACCTTGGCACCCCAGATGTTTTGGAACTACATTTCCCATGATGTTCAACTACACTGGGGTGCCAAGGTTCGCCATCACTGCCCTAGTTCATTGGTGCTCTGTGGTTAATAGAACCCCCTATTATTAGTGTTAGTGGCTGAAGAGCCCCCTATTATTGGTGTTAGTGGCTGAAGAACCCCCTATTATTGGTGTTAGTGGCTAAAGAGCACCCTATTATTGGTGTTAGTGGCTAAAGAGCACCCTATTATTGGTGTTAGTGGCTAAAGAGCACCCTATTATTGGTGTTAGTGGCTAAAGAGCACCCTATTATTGGTGTTTGTGGGTGAAAACCCCTATTATTGGTGTTAGTGGCTGGTTAACCCCCTATTATTGGTGTTTGTGGGTGAAAAAACCCTATTATTGGTGTTAGTGGCTGGTTAACCCCCTATTATTGGTGTTTTGTGGTAAAGGGCCCTAGTTCAGTGATGGCGAACCTTGGCACCCCAGATGTTTTGGAACTACATTTCCCATGATGTTCAACTACACTGGGGTGCCAAGGTTCGCCATCACTGCCCTAGTTCATTGGTGCTCTGTGGTTACTTACCTCCAAAACAAACACCACAGGAGATGCTGATGCTTGCTCTGGGTTTCTGGGGCCCATTACATATGTATGGGAGGGGCAATAATGGGACCACTATGGTGAAGTCATAAGCCTTTCTGCAGTTTGAAAAAAAAAAAACACAAAAAGATATTCATTTCTCATTGGACAGATTTCCTTTCACTTCCTGTTTCATAGTCACCTAAACAAATAAAGAGTATGAATATAGGGACACAAAGCAATAATAACCCTATAGGGTTACTAACCTTCACCTACTCTACCAAAAACTGAAAAAAAAACAGTATTGGTCAGAGATACAGTTTAATGTAATTGTGCTTTTTCTATTTATTGTGAAACTATTTGCAGACAGATAATTTAAAGGTGACAGCTGCTGCTGTTACCACCAATTTAACCAAAAATGATGTGGTTTTTAGTTAGAGTTCCTTTTAGCATATGTGTTTATAATTTTTAATTATTATTATTTATAAAGTATAAAAAAAAAATATTTTTAAGGGGTCTATTAAAAAAAAAAAAAATGGTGTACAAATGTCCCAGCAATGTGCATATCCATCTCAAATAAACGCTTGTAACATGTCTAATATATATAATTCCTATAATTGTCAGCTCCATCTAGTGATCATAATGTGGTATGTTCCTGAAATATTTCAATCAGTAACATATATCTCATAATGATCACTAGATGGAGCTGATGATCAAAAGAATTACTGTATTAGACAAATTACAGGGATTATCACAGCTATTACATTTTATAAATAGACCCCCTGTGTGTTTTTATTTCCTAAATTCTCCGGTAGAAATGGTCCCAGTCAAAAAGGACCAAATGGAATTTGAAAATTCTTTTTCTGAGCACTTTGACACCACATTTTATTTTGTTCTATCTCAGACGCCCCTCCATCTTGCGGTGATCACAAATCAGCCAGACCTTGTTGGCCTCCTACTAGAACATGGATCCTCGCCCAGCATTCAAGACCGTAACGGACAGACTTGTGTTCATTTAGCGTGTGAATATGGAAGTATTGCCTGCCTAGAGGTTCTGATGAGAGCTGAAATCAAAGACTTGGAGGCCACCAATTATGAGGGTAAGAGATTATGTCAAAAAATGTCAGAAAATTTAATTTATAATATTGTCTTTTATTGAATAACTAGTCAGTGGGCTTATTTGGTTAGGCAGTGCACATACCATTGGTCCAATAATCCTTGGAAACCAATTCGTTTTCATATTTCTCTGACCGGAATTCAGAAAGTAGACTAACATAGGTTACTGCATGTTGCATGACACTGTCATCTTGGACATGTAGGACAAGGAGACAGTGTATTTGGAAAAGCCATCCCTGACCCTCTCATATTCATTTTACCTATGCTCCCTTCCAGCTGTTTGATCCTCAGCAGCCTGTGCTGAGACCAAAGGAACCAATCATGGTCAAGTGACAGTGCTTAGGCCTAGCTATTGGCTGGTGGGTCTGGCACGTTACACAGGAGCAGGTCACATGGGAGGAGCAAGGAGGTGAATACACTGGAGTCAGGAGCCCTTTCCAGAGGCAATGTCATTTTGCCTTGCAATATTTTGGAGGTTTGTTGATCCGATTAAGTTGTCTGTGAAAACTGAAATAAGAAAAAATATAAAAAAAATATTAAAATTGGCAATGTGAATGCCTTAGCATGAATAATCCCCATAATGTGTCCGATATGTTTAAATCCTATGATCAGTAGCTGTATCTAGTGGCTACAATGCTGCATTTTCCTGATGGAACAATTTCATGAAAATATTGCATTATGGCCACTAGATGGTGTTGGGGACTTTCAGAACCGGACAGCTGGAGAACTCCCTACGAGGCCTCGGGAACGCACAGAGACTTCTGAGATTGGTAATGGTGTTTTCATGCTGTATATTCTTCTCTATTTTTTATGCAACTATGCTTGATTCATAGTCATAACATCTTGTTTGTTCGGATATGTCTGACTCTGCAGAAATAATATTACATGAGAACATCTTGATTGATAAGTTTGTTGAGGGAATATTCTAACTTGTGTAGTATGCCAAAACATATCATGCGACCGTGAGTCATAGTGAAACCAAACCCCTTATTGATAAATCAATCTCTCTATTGTTCAAATTGTATACATGCTCGGGACATTTCCTGAAATAAACGAACATGCTTTGACTCTACTTTATTGTCGGAAGTCTATGTGTGTTCCCGAGGCCTCATAGTCCAGTACCCGAGGCCACTGGTTCTAAAAGTCCCCAACAGATGGAGCTGACAATCATAGGAAATAAACATATTAGAAACATTATGGGGATTATTTTTGATAGCTATGCAATGGCTGAGATATTTACACAGCCATTTTTTTTTATATAGACTCCATAGTGTTTTTTTTTTCTACTCAGAATTTGATCCTGGGCTCAATGCTAGTTAAAGCCATATTCGCTGTGCATAGCGATTACCAGTAAACTGACACTGGGAGACATACTGGAAATTCAAATAAAACACTTCCTGAAAAATGTCCACACAAATATTAACTACTTCATGATCCCATAAAGTGGTTGTAAACCATTACCTATACCCAGTGAAGTGACTGGCCCTAAAGGAGTTGTAAAGTCAAAAGGTTTTTTTATCTTAACCACTTCTGGACCGGAAGATTTAGGGGAAGGGGTTAACATTATGGGTGATCAAGGGGTTAAATGTGAGCCTAGGGGAGTGATTCTAACTGTGGGGGGCGTGTTAAATAAACAAATAAATAAAAAGAAAGGAAATAATTGGTGAAAACTGGAGAAAATAATCTACAGCTACCTAAAAAGGCAAAATATAAAAGCAGCAGGAGACACGAGTCATTTAAAATAAAATACAATCTTTTTTATACAATAAAATAAAGATTATATATATATTTTTTAACTCTTGTCTCCTCTGCTGTGCCGCTATAGTCCGCCTTTTTAGGTAGCTGAAGACTATTTTCTCCAGTTTTCACCTTTTTTTATCTACATATCCTGGATGAGGCCAAAAAGTCTCCTTTTTTTTTGTATTAAATAAATAAAAAAAATCTCCATGTACTCAATCCTATACTTACAGCTGATCTAGAGGAAGGCAAAAATTTCTACAGTGGGGAAAAATAAATTCCTTCCTGATCCCACAGAAGGCAATCGGATATTTGCTGGATCGATTTTCTCTGATGTTAATACATTTAAGAATTTGTGAAAAAGTATTTATGACTATTTATTATTATTATTATTATTTATGACATTTAAAAAATATACTGCATACTGCATATCTGTAAAATAAATAAATAAATAAATGTATCAGGATTATGTTTATAAGAATGTAGTTGGAAAAAAATATAAATACCTGTAATAAACCTGCAGCAAGGAAAGTTAGAACTCTTATCTAATTGTTCTTGGAACTCGGAAAGTACCAAAGCCATTGCTTCAGTAAAGAAGCCAGGCAGGGGCGAGTCAGGAACTGATGCTGCCCTTGGTGGCCATTTTTGTCGCCCCCTAGTGTAACAGGTGCAGCGGCCGGGTGGAGAACGCTGAGCCTGTGGTTTTAAATTGCATTACTAAGGCTGGCCATACATGTTCAATATTCTTATACAATTTTTCTTTAGAGTTACCAAAAAACATATAAGGTCAAAACTAAACAACTTTCAATTGTATCCAATTAGGCAGGCCATAGTTTTAGATAAATCTAAAGGAAAATTGTACAAGAAAATTGAACATGTATGGCCACCCTAAGCTGCACTAAGAATGGAGTTTCAGGTATGATCTCAGTGCTGCCCCCTGCTGTGCCTCCATTAATATAAATGAAGGTGGCCTGGCTTCAAGGCCAAGCTTCCCATGAGCCTTACTCGATTGGCATCATTGGCGGCACAGTCCGGAAGTCAGGCAGCCATCATTTTCAGGAGATCAGCGATGGCACCTTTGATAGTATTCCTATAAGAATTTTCTTTATCTGTCTTCTCTCTGTGACACTAAACTTTTGCATTTTGTCTCCTCCTTTAGGTATGACCGCATTGCACATAGCTGTCAGTACAGAACGCAGGGACCTAACGCTTTGTTTGCTGAAGCACGGAGCTGATGTGAACGCAGTGGTACGATGCTGTTTATGGGGAATCAAACCCAACTGGATTTTAATTTGCTTTCAAAATGTTTTTTAAAAAAAATTAAGCTGCATGAATTTTTTTACTGCTTACTATACTACGAAAACGCACACAGTAATGGAGGGTTTCAACACACGCAATTCAACACAACAACACATTAATAACACAATGCTAATTTCCACTGCGCTAGCAGCAAATACTAGAATTTTCACAATTCTGACCACAATAGACCTCCATTTCGTGTACAAAAACTCCTCTGAGGATAGGCAGCTCAGGCCACGGAGGGGGGGGGGGGAGGGGTTATACATCAAGAACAAAGAAATGGCTTAGATGCTGGGACCTAGCCCCCTATACAACTTCTAACAGATCCCATGGGTTCCTTTCGCCTAGAAATCTGGAGGGCTGTACAATTGTATCACTTTCTGCACTCCTTACCCCTTCCAAGTCCTTTTCGTCGCCAAATTACCTCGTTAGAGGAAATATGTATTGACAAGGGCATTTTGCCCCACACACTTTCTTTTTTTTTTTACACACTTTCAAAGATGTATGCTCTTCTTGTAACCCCACCTGGGGAATACCATACACCGTTCCTTGACAAATGGCAGGTAGAGCTAGGTCGAAATTTTTAGCAACACTCAGAGGGACAACAATATTCCATTCTCTTTGAAATCTTTGATCTGTACAAAATTTCAAAAAACGAATTTTATGATTCTTAATAGATGGTATTATAGCCTTGCTCTTTTATATAACTATTTTTCAACTACCGCTGACACATTGTTACATACCTTGTCCCAAACTGACCAGTTTTTGGAAAGATGTCCGTAGAGTAACTAAAATATTTACAGATTATGCGGTTCCGGACGATCCAGGTTTTTTCCTCCCACATATCCACCAAGGAATAAAAAAAAACCATAATGCCATTAAATCTTGTATTCCCCTTACCTGGAAAAGTACGCAACCTCCATCCATCAGAGTTTTGCTCCTGAAAGTTGAAGGTTTAATTTAGACGGAGGACTTGGTCCTCACATCACAACACAAATGAGAAGTGTACTCCAAAACATGGAACCTGTGGAATATGTTGATCTATTCTGAGCTGGGCCCTGTGGAATAAGAGGATACCTTGCACCCTCCCTTGGATCAAACCGACAATACCCCCTCCATCCTCCTCCCCCCCCCCCACCCACAACTCCTAGGCCCCTTTCTACTCTCATTTTCTCTCCCACTTTTTTAATTCTTGCCTCTTTGTTTAAAACATGCAAAAATTATTAGGGCAGTACCCCTTTTCCCAACAACAGAGCTATTTCAGAGTGTTCAATTGGTGTCATGCTAAGTAGTTTCTGAGTGTAAGTAAGGTAACTACTTAGAGATCGCTCTGGAATTGTTTCTCATTGCTATTCAAGTTAACAAAATTGTAGTGTGTAGGTCTTTGGCATGATTGTTATCTGATGTTATCTGTATCCAGTCAGTGGATTGATATTCCCCTTTGTACCTGATATATTTTATTTTGTTCATATTGGGTACTACCTTGCTGTAATAAAATAAAAATTTGGAAAAAGAAGAACAAAGAAATGGACAAAGTGCTTTGTCCTCCTAAAATTTGTCGCTTTGTGTATTAAAAAATACTTCTGAAAAGCTTCCCACTATAAATAATGGAAGACACTGCTTGTAATATCTCCAGTCAGGGTAAAACAGATACAATCTGGCCAGACACATAAATCCTTCTCACGTATCTCCAAACGCCAATCGCAACTAACAGTGTATAATATGGCAAATGTGTTTTTGGGGCTATGCCCTCGTCATCAGAGTTTAAAACACATGTAAAACATACGATCAATTATGTACCATGGAACCATTATCCTCTTAACCTTTTAACAAGGTGCATTTTGTATTTCAACAATATGAAGGTCATCACGTGTATTGTGCATTTATCACACTTTACTGAAAAGAAAAATGGTGGTGGCAAAATTTGCCTAATAAAAGCTAATTCTCAGGTTCCTTGAAAGAGGGACTCTCAATTTTTTTTTAGCGTACTGTTCTAAAGGGGACAACATGCTGTGGTGTTGGGGTGATTATACTCATGTGGCCGGTGCTTTTCCCAATGCATTGCACCAGTCCAAACTGTATTTTAGTGCCTGGCAGCCCCATTTATTGAACAAAATGGAAAGTTCAGGTAACATCAGTTGCCCACACATGGGTTCTTCCATGTCAATATGAATAGTAAAATGTAAAAGGCTGAGCCACCTAGCTCTCTTCTTAGCTGCACCACTGCTCTTCTTGCCAGTCTCTCTGACTATGTTAACTAGCCTTCCTGGTTCACTTGGCTCTCTTAGCTTTTAGTCGCAGTGCCCTGCTGCACGGCCCACTCCTGGCTTCTCCTGACACCCCGATAGGAGCCCACCTGACTTCTGGAACAAGACCTCCTGCCTCCTGGCTGGGGCACCTCTGACCCCTGGATGAGACCTCATGTCTCCTAGCTGGGAGCGTTGAGCTATCCTCAGGCTTGAGTATATAATGACCCTGTACACCTGTGTACTCACACAGGCTGCAGGCACTCAGTAAAATTCAGACACAGGATTGAAAGTTCCATCCCACCCAAGACACTTTGGAAACCCTGGAAGGTGGAAGTGGAGAGAGAGATAAAAAAGCTCCAGGTCCAAATCTGGAATTACAGAATCTGGATAAAACAAAAAACACAGCTTTCTCTGCTCAGAAACAATACTCTTGAACTTCCTTAATGCGAATCCTGTGTTATTTTCTCCTCCATTTCCACAGTGGCAGGGCCTTGCACTGTCACAGTACATGTAGTTCTTTGTCCCATGTTCCTACATGCTTTTTAAGCCTAGCTACAAGGTCAGACAGGGTGCCCCTCCTCCCCCCACTGCTGTCCGACAACATAGCGAGCAAGGAGAACAGTGCCTAATAACCAGGGCCTATTGTGGCTCCAAGCACTTGCCTAACATGCTGACATGCCCCCTCCTCTGCATTCCACTTGCCGTATTGTTACTCTTCTCATGGACTAACAATGGGATAGTTGCTCCTCAGCATTTAATATTGGTTCTAATATAAATCTGTTAAGTTATCGTTTCCCTGAGTCTAATCAAGTTTTATTCTGTTGAACCTTGATGACGAGGTAGTGGTGTTGCCCCTTGAAATGCATAAGATACTTTTCTACGACATATTTAACGATAATTACAATGATTTTTGGACTCCTTCATCCATTTTTGGTCTGGTACTCCTTTCCGTATTCCTGTTGTTTGAACTACTGTTGGGTGTCCACTGGGCAAAGCCTTGCCATGTTGGAACCACCCTGCTAGATTGATTTTGTTTTGATGTTTTTCTTCATCTGACTGCACATACAAGTTGGAAAGTTCCCAACGTCTTATTAAATATGTTGTTCTGGAGAACCTTAGCTTTCTGTCCCTATGGCAGGAAATAGAGAAAGTCTCCCAAGTAGAGCAAAAACAGTAAAAAAAAAAAATATATATATATATATATATATATATATATATATACTGTATATATATCAGAACAAGAGAATTGGCCCGCGGGACTTTGTATGAGGTACGTGCTCAGTGGCTGGAAATGAATGACATGCATAGTATGTGAATAAAAAATGATTGATTTTATTGCATAATACATATAAATGACAACGTATGCTCAAAGGCACATAATAGCTCAATGGCTCAAGTTCAAATGACATGTAACATGAATGATACTATCACATTCCTATTCCTATGTATAGGAGTCCACTCTTGCTATTTGAGCTTTATTGGTCTGTGAGTATTAAGTACTCCTTTAGCTCTCATTATTTATTGAACCTTTTTATTTCATTCATATTCCATTCCCACTGCATACTGTAATATATTGTCTTCTTTTAGAGACATCTTGAATATATTGATCTCTGAAGAAGGGAGATGTTCTCCCGAAACGCGTCAGTTCACAACATATATTCCAAAATGCTATGTCATTTCATTTTATCATTTATGTTACCTTAAAAAGCAAGAGGTTACACCAAGTTGTTTACTATAATGTGATAGTATCATTCATGTTACATGTCATTTGAACTTGAGCCATTGAGCTATTATGTGCCTTTGAGCATACGTTGTCATTTATATGTATTATGCAATAAAATCAATCATTTTTTATTCACATACTATGCATGTCATTCATTTCCAGCCACTGAGCACGTACCTCATACAAAGTCCCGCGGGCAAATTCTCTTGTTCTGATATATATTTTGGGATGGAGGAGTGCTTTGGTGGGAACCAGACCATTACCCCTTTTTGTTACTTATATATATATATATATATATATATCAGAGCTTACAACCCTACCTATTCCATTCCGAACTAAAAAAAAAAAAAAATCCCAAGTTGTGCAATGTTTTTTATTTAGTGATTTCCAAAGAATATATAGCTCCATAATTGGACCGTAGTTCTTCATTAACCTAGTGACCTTTTCTTACAGGATATAAAGAGTGGACAAAGTCCATTGATCCAAGCAGTGGAAAGCAACCAAGAGGAAATGGTGTCCCTACTTATTCAAGTGAGTGCTACCTCGTGCTATCGTGCCTTGATTTTCCCTCATTTGTTGGGTGTCCTCGTAGGCTCTCTCTGCAGACCAAACCAGACTTTTTATGGAAATGTTTTGGAAAATGTATAGCCAATAACAAGTTGTTCCAGTTACAAGAGCAGAGGTGGTGCTCCTGGCCAGTGGCAGATGTATTTAAGGGGTGTTTTTGTTTTTGGCAGTGCTTCATTTAAGAAAGATAGATACTATAGATAGTCTTATATAAACTATATTCCAATTAAATATCATCCAGTGTTGAGTTTTCCTCCAACACTTTGCAACTCAAATTGCTGCTGAATCAATTACAATTGACTTAGTACATTTTTGGGAGGGATATACATTTATTATGGGTTGTACAGAGCAAGTAAGTATAACATGTTTATTATTTAAATTTAAGAAAAATCGTGCCCACCCAGGGACGCCAAAAAAAAAAAAAAATGAAGAAAAAAAAAACTGAACCTTTAACCACTTTAAGACCGGAAGGATTTGCCCCCTTCCTGACCAGGCCCTATTTTGCGATTCGGCACTGTGTTACTTTAACGGACAATTCGTGCAACGCTGTACCCAAATAAACTGATGTCTTTTTTTCCCCACAAATTGAGTTTTCTTTTGGCGGTATTTGATCACCTGTGCGATTTTTATTTTTTGCGCTATAAACAAAAAAAGCAACAATTTTGAAAAAAAGACAATATTTTTCACATTCTGCTATATGACATTCTCAAAAAAAAAAAAAATTAAAAATCAAAATTGTTTTACATTTTAGGCCAGTTTGTTTTCCGCTACATATTTTTGGTAAAAAAAAAAAAATCGCAATAAGCGTATTTTGATTGGTTTGCGCTAAAATTATCGCGTCTACTAACTATGGGAAAGATTTATGTCGTTTTTTTTTTTTTTTTTTTACTAGTAATGGCGGCAATCTGCGATTTTTTGCGGGACTGTGACATTGCAATGGACAGATCAGACCCCTGACTGACATTTTTGACACTTTTGGGGGAACCAGTGACATTACTACAGTAATCAGTGCTAAAAAATATGCACTGTTACCAGGGCTGGCCCTACCATAGGTCCCCCTGGGTCCATTGGACCCAGGCAGCACTTGGGGAGGGGCAGCAAATTGACTCCAAAGATTTTTTTCCCAGCAGTTTTGTGGGTCATCAGTTTGGGACGTGTTACGGGTGGCATTTCCTCATCTCATACAGCCACCTGTAGTGCAAACTGATGAGTATGGGGAGGTGGATTGTCTCCTCCGGGGAATGTCCCTCGCGTGATCGTGGTGTGCGCAATGACCTCAGACATCCGCGCACTCCATCTCATGCAGGGCAGGCTGGATCTTCTAGGGCGGTGGGCGCGGCAGACACAGGAAGGTCAGGAGGACTGAGGAGAGACAGTGGGTGTTTGGACAGGTCTGGTGGTGATTTATGGAAGAATATAACAGGATATATAATATTTTATAAATTTTATATTTTTTATATAAAATAATGGATGTGGGGGCCTTTTGGTGGGCGTAATTTTTTTTTTTTTTTGAGGGGAGGGGGGCAGCATTATATTCTTGGTCCCAGGCAGCACATTGTCTTGGGCCAGCCCTGACTGTTACTGTAATCACGACACTGGCAGGGAAGGGGTTAACATTATGAGTGATCAAGGGGTTAAATGTGAGCCTAGGGGAGTGATTCTAACTGTGGGGGGGGGGCTTCTGAAATGACCTTAGAGACCAACACAGCTGACCGTTCTTCTCCCTGCAATGATCATAGAGCCCATGTGATTCTTCGATATAGGATCACATGGGCTCTATGATCATTCCAGGAAGAAGAACGGTCGGCTGTGTTTACAACAGCTGACCGTTCTTCTCTCTCAGCGGGGATCGATCGCGGGTGTCAGGCGGCAATCGGAGCCACCTGCCCACTGCATCGGCTTTCCTGCTGACAAGTGGGGGGCAGGAGCACGCCGCTGGCAGCGCGCGTTTGCCCCCTAGACTCCCAAGAGAGAGCAACGTACAGCTACGGCGATTCGCCTGGCAGCGGGCGGTCGGCAACACGTTAATATCACTAATTCCATTGCAAAATGTATCTTGTTAGTTTGGGATAGAATGGAGAAGAATGATCAATTTTGACAAGTTTGAACTGTTTTCTCGTTCTTAGATTTCTTTGGTCTGGAGTTGGAAATCTACTTTATGGGGGTCACAGAAAACAATAAAAACCCAACAGAGAATCTAATTCTTCCTCACTTTGCTGAGAAAGAAAAACAAATTGCTTCCATTGCTCCCCGTTGGGTAGATTTCCTTGTACTTTCCGTTCTGGCACAAACAGCCGTAACAAGCTAACTCCCACTTATATTGGTTTACAAATGATCACCAAATACAAATCCAAAATAAATGTTTTATCATTTAGGCTGAGCCAGCCAGTAAACTGCAATATTTTACCAGAAGCAATGTGTTCCTGAAAAAAAATACAGCAGTTCAAAGGCCGGATATGATAAGAGCATTGTGCAACATGTGTGTTCATTGCGGATTTTTATTATAAATAACGATATGGTTTATAATTCTCACCCTGAAGATAACATTGAAGAATTCAATTCAGCTTCTTTTATTGATTTACCAGGGAAGAGCATAAGTGTTCCATGATTGAGATAAATGGAAATGACGTCATAGGCTTAGTCCATCAAGGGACTGTCCCAGTATAGAACCTTGTACTTCCTTTCCAAGCCAGGCTAGAGTGAAAATCAGCAAAATCCAAGCAAATATTTGAAAAGCTGCCAAGTGAAAGGTGAAGTTAGTTTTAAAGTGATTGTAATCTATCACTGTGTAAAACAACCCATTCAGTTTAAAACACAAATGAAAGGCAAAACATTTTTGTATAGACATACAAAAAAAAAAAAAAAAACTTAAGATACCTATTTGTAACAAATTCCCTCCGGTCCCATCTGCATAATAGCTGGAAGGAAGAGAAGCAGCAGCACACTGAGCTTCCCAGTAAATGCCTGTGCAAGAGGGGGGGGGGGGGGGTATTGGAATATTGGAGGAATATTGGAGGAGAGTACATGGAGTTCCCAGCATAGCTAGAGAACTGACAACCATGTGTTCTCCTGCTTAGTGTGGTCAGTTTTTAACCACTTTAGGACCGCTCACTGTGCTGCTACTGCGGCACAGTGGCAGCCCTGGGACCTACGTCGCTGGACTCCTAGCTGTCTCAGCGCCGCCGGAGGCTCGCTCCCATTGTGTTTAGAGCCGGAGTCAGGCCGGAGGAGGAGAGGCGGCGATTGCCGTCTCTCTTCCTCGATCGTCGGGGAAAGTGTGAGAAAATCCGCCTGCTTGTGTAAACAAAGCGGGCGGATCTTCTCTGTGACTCTCTTGACTGTGACTTCTCTTCTCTCATAGCTGAACCTGCGATCTCTGTCTCTGTCACAGAACCCCATCCCCCCAACACACGTCAGTAAGCATTAAGGCATACATTTAACCCCTTGATCACCAACAGTGTTAACCCCTTCCCTGCCAGTGTCATTATTACAGTAACAGTGCATATTTTTAGCACTGATTACTGTAGTAATGTCACTGGTCCCCCCAAAAGTGTCAACATTGTCAGTTAGGGGTCCGATCCGTCCACTGCAATGTCGCAGTCAAGCAAAAAGTAGCTGATCGCCACCATTACTAGTAAAAAAAAAAAAAAAAACAATAAAAATGAAAAATCTTTCCCGTAGTTAGTAAACGCGATAACTTTTGCGCAAACCAATCAAAATACGCTTATTGTAATTTTTTTTTACCAAAAATATGTAGCAGAAAACAAATTGGTCATAAATGTTAAAACATTTAGATTTTTAATTTTTTTTTGGGGAATGTTTTATATCAGAATGTGAAAAATATTGTTTTTTTTTTTTTTTCAAAATTGTCGCTCTTTTTTTCAAAAAATTTAAATCTCACAGGTGATCAAATACCACCAAAAGAAAGCTCTATTTGTGGGGAAAAAAAAGGACGTAAATTTTATTTGGGTACAGCATTGCACGACACGCAAAATATGGCCTGGTCAGGAAGGGGGTAAAATCTTCCGTTCTTTAAGTGGATAAAAATACGCTCATTGAGAATTTTTTTGTCAAAGACATGTAACTAAATACATTTTGGCCTAGATATATGACAAAAATTTAATATATTGGATATTTTTTAACAGTCAAAGTAGAAAATGTCAATTTTTCACACAATTTTTTCTATTTAAAAAAAAAAAAACGAAATGCGTTTGGGAGGGTCTGAACATTTCAACTTCATCAGGACTTACTGTAAATGTTGTTTATATTCCTGTTAAACCATACATAGCATGATAATCAAAAATAATTTATTTGAAGTTTGTATGAGTAATCCATTATCTGGAATGGACCCAGCAGCAACATATTTTGCTAATTGTTGCTGAAAAACATGGTCTGGTGACAGGGTTAAAAAAAAATACCAATCTTATTAAATTTTTAAAGGCAATGTAAAAAAATTGATTTAATTATTAATTGATGATATTCAGGATAATAGTTTATTTTATTTTATTCAATATAAAATATTGCCTATTATTTTTTATAGACACTATTTCCTGCCAGCAGATGGCACTATAGGCTTCTTATCATGTGTTTACCAGACTGCCTTTAGCTACTTTGCTGAAAAAAAGCCTAATATTTACAGAACTGAACTTTAAACTTTGTAGCTGAATGTAATATTGAAGACATAAGGCCCCGTTCACATACAAGCGACGCTACTTCGCGCCGCGACCTCGGAGCGGCCGCCACGGACTTCATAACATTGAAGTCTATGGCGGTCGCCTCCTGGTCGCCCCAAAGAAGCTCCGGACCCTTTTTCTAAGTCGGAGCGACTTGTGTCGCTCCTATTAGAACGGGTCCGCAGCTTCCCTATGGGAGGCGACCTACAACGACCTGTGAGGCGACCAGGTCGCCTTAGTGTGAACGGGGCGTGAACGGGGACTTAGGCCCCGTTCACACTGGGGCGATCCAACTTCCCGGGGCGACCTCACAGGACCGCACCGCGACCTCGGAGCGGCCGGCACGGACTTCATAACATTGAAGTCAATGCAGGTCGCTCCAGGTCGCCCCAAAGAAGCTCCGGACCCTTTTTCTAAGTCGGAGCGACTTGTGCCGCTCCTATTAGAACGGGTCCACAGCTTCTCTATGCCAGGCGACCTGTCAGGCGACCAGGTCGCCTGACAGGTCGCCCCAGTGTGAACGGGGACTCACTCTTACCTCCTCCGTATCGCTCTAAATAAAATTCCAATTGAAGACAGGCGGTCACAAAGGAAGAAGCTGCTGCTGTATTCCGCCTTTATAAAGCGGAGAATGCCCACAAATCGGGCTTCTGGCAGGGGAGTTGCTGAGGAAGTAATGGAAGAGAAAATGAATGGATTGCAAGTTACAAAGGCAAAAAACAAATATGTTTTTTTGGTGTGCAATGCATCTAATATGCCATTGTGGCTTCATTTAGATATTCTTATGTATTACAATATGTTAGTGTTGCCATTGAATATTGTTTAAATAGAACGGGTTACAATCTAAAATTTCAAAATGATATCTCTGCTTACTTACAGCATGGCGCAAAGGTGAATCAGCTGACATATGCTGGGAATACCGCATTGCATGTGGCGAGTGGACGAGGCCTTACTGAAATCACACGGTTACTTCTAAAGAGCGGAGCAGACGGCACCATAAAAAACTGCCACAACGACACAGCCTTGACAGTGTCAAGGGACAAAAAGGTGAGCTGTGAGGTAGGGAGAGCAGATGTGCAACAGGGCCCGGGCAATAAAATGTCATTGTTCTTAGTGCAGGTCTTTTATGGAAATTACCATTTTTCAATGATATACAGCAGACTTTCCCAATCTTTTTAACACAGAGGAACCCTTGAAATAAATTTCTAGTCTCAGGAGCTCCTGCTAAAAATTACTTTATCTGCAACTCATGGTACATTGGTGTGATGGACAGTGGGAAGAATGCTCATTACACTTGTGATCATTGGGAAGGTACATACAGGTAGCTGCAAAGATCAATGGTGTCAGTGGGAAACCTGAGAGGCAAAACTGGTCATTGTGCAAGGGAGGTTAGGTCTCTTTCACACAGGCGGAAAATGTTACCTCCCTCTGAAAAGTGATCAGGCAGTTTATAGGCTTTCAGGAGGCGAGACTGCTGCCTTCCACATGCTTGTTTTTCAATACCCAGACCTATCCCAATGGGGATTTTATATGGAACTATTTTGCAGCATAGCCGCATTTGGCATGCAGTTGTGGCACAGTCCTATTGACTTCAACAGACTGTCCCATTAGCTTCATGGTACATTGGTGTGATGGACAGTGGGAAGAATGCTCCTTACACTTGTGATCATTGGGAAGGTACATACAGGTAGCTGCAAAGATCAATGGTGTCAGTGGGAAACTTGAGAGGCAAAAACTGGTCATTGTGCAAGGGACCCCTAGCAACCTTTGGAGGAACCCTGATTGAGAAACCCTGATATAGATCCTACCAGGAGCACATATCCTGTTCTAGGATAACAAAGCTCACTCACTATATTTAATCTATGAAGGTGAAGTATGGTCACCCTAGCTGCAAAGATCAATGGTGTCAGTGGGAAACTTGAGAGGCAAAAACTGGTCATTGTGCAAGGGACTCCTAGCAACCTTTGGAGGAACCCTGATTGAGAAACAGTTAGGACTCTATCACACAGGAAGAAAACCTTACCTCCCTCTGAAAAGCTATCAGGCAGTTTACAGGCTTTCAGGAGGTGAAACTGCTGCCTTCCGCATGCTTGTTTTTCAATACCCAGACCTATCCCAATGGGGATTTTATATGGAACTATTTTGCAGCATAGCTGCATTTGGCATGCATTTGTGGCACAGTCCTATTGACTTCAACAGACTGTCCCATTAGCTTCAGGGTGAGTTAAAATTGACACTCTATGAAGCAATGTGTCCATGGCATATTGAACTTACTCCTCTGGCCGCCATGTCAGTTTGGAGGGGGGTTCATGGGGCCGTAAAGAATCAGATCAATCACTTGGTTATTGCTGCCACTCCATCACCAGTGTGAACAAAGTTTATAGTATTAGAACTACCTAACACCTCATCCTCTCCTCATCTATATAAACATATAGGAGGGGGTGTCCTGTAGTCAACAGGACAAACCAGGCAGAGCTGATATCACTGTAGAGTACACAGGACAGCAGAATTTCTAACACAATCAGTGGGAACATATTAAACAGAAATAACCAGAGCTTTTTTTCAGTGGGGATGGGCTATGCTGGAGGGTCTATTGATTCCAGTTGCTTTGGAATCTATTATCGGGGGGGGGGGGGTCATTTGTTGCTGTGGAGATCTGTTGTTGCTGGTGGGGGATTTGTTTTTGCTGGGGGATCCTATGTTGCTAGGGGGTCAATTGTTGCTGGGAGGTATCCACTGTTGCGGGAGGGGTCTATTGTTGCTTATACAGGAATTTTCAGATTATGGTTGGTATGGTTTGCCACCATCCCTTGTTACACATAAGAATAAAAAGGTTTTTCTCCTCAGATTGGGATTTTAAGGGCAACAAAAACATGGATATGTAAAAATTAGTAAAAAATTACAAATTTTATTCAAAAATACATAGATTAAATTCAAAATTACATATATTGTTCACAGCATAATAAAAAACATGTCGTGGAACATTGAGAAAGGCTACCACACATGAGTAGATAATATTGCACTGAGTATAGAACCCTTTGATAGAGTATAGATCCTGATCCAACGCGTTTCAAACATACTTAGAACTAACAGTTCTGTTCTTCATCAGGGAAAGATAGATCCCAACTAATAAAGGGAGAGAGAGAGGGGAGACGAAAGAAATTCCCATGGAATCCCCTTGCAGAAAGGGTGTTCCATTTCGTGGGGATTTTCAGCACACTGTTTGGGGTTGCTAAAATGCAGCCTCTCTTGGAACGCCTTGGGATCTATGCACTCTTGGGACCTTTTTCAACCGGGATCCCTTTGCTTTCTGTCGGTCGTATGGGGAATACTTTATTCGTTTCCTGCGGCCCTACAGGAGAATATGGGACCTACCCATCTCATGAGAACTTGGATGCAGATATTTGGGATCTTTTCCAATTAATAGTTTTTACGTATGTCTTTTTTCTTTGGAGGAAGGATCTATGGGGATTTCTTTCGTCTCCCCTCTCTCTCTCCCTTTATGAGTTGGGATCTATCTTTTCCTGATGAAGAACAGAACTTAGTTCTAAGTATGTTTGAAATGCGTTGTATCAGGATCTATACTCTATCAAAGGGTTCTATACTCAGTGCAATATTATCTACTCATGTGTGGTAGCCTTTCTCAATGTTCCACGACATGTTTTTTATTATGCTGTGAACAATATATGTAATTTTGAATTTAATCTATGTATTTTTGAATAAAATTTGTAATTTTTACATATCCATGTTTTTGTTTGCCCTTAAAATCCCAATCTGAGGAGAAAAACCTTTTTATTCTTAGGGGTCTATTGTTGCTGGCTGCTGGGACATCTATTGTATTGACACATTGAGGGGCTCTATTGTTGTTGGGGAGATATTTTGTTTCTTGGGGTCTATTATTTCTGGTGGGAGATCTATTGTTGCTGGCTGCTGGGACATCTATTGTATTGACACATTGAGGGGCTCTATTGTTGTTGGGGAGGTATTTTGTTGCTTGGGGTCTATTGTTTCTGGTGGGAGATCTATTGTTGCTGGCTGCTGGGACATCTATTGTATTGTCACATTGGGGGGCTCTATTGTTGTTGGGGAGATATTTTGTTTCTTGGGGTCTATTATTTCTGGTGGGAGATCTATTGTTGCTGGCTGCTGGGACATCTATTGTATTGTCACATTGGGGGGCTCTATTGTTGTTGGGGAGGTATTTTGTTGCTTGGGGTCTATTGTTTCTGGTGGGAGATCTATTGTTGCTGGCTGCAGAGGATCTGGCTTTAGAAGTGGGTAGGGGACAGATACAAGGGGTGACTTTGAAGTGGGAGTACTTGCACCTATTCACTGAGAAACAAAAAACTCTGTATATAACAAAAAATTTCAAGCATATTTAACAGACCGAATGGGAGCAAATAAAAGAAGTTCATTGTTAGAGTTTACGTATACTTCATTTTGAAAAATGCAGAATTGCAACTAAAATTAAGCTTTTTGTAATGGTCAACAAGTGTAGAGTAATCAGTCATATAATAAAAATCTATGTAATCTATTATAATAGGTTAGCTTGTGGCAACTTTCAAAATATTGTAACAGGGAACAAGTAATTTAATTTGCTATTCAGCAAACAGTGGCATAGAATTCCCCTGATTTCTTGCAAAATGTTGCTTCGGTTACCATATTGCTTCCTCTGTATAAACATTAATCACTGAGTTAGTCATGATGTATTATAGGGGGGGCGGTAGGGGCGGATACCGTCATCAGACCAATAATTCAAATAATATGTATAAAAACCATTTTTATTTAATAATAATAATAATAAAATTGTTTTTTATACATATTATTTGAATTATTGGTCTGATGACGGTATCCGTTTAAAGTCTCCCTGCCGCCCCCCCCCCCCTGTTTTTTCTGTTCTCATTATGAATTTTGGGACGTGGATACCTTTACCCTCATATCCCTGGATATCTATATTCCCCCCTTTGGAGCTTGTCTTTTCTTATATACATGATGTATTATAGGCTACAGATCCACTTACCGGTCAATTTATAAAGCATTGTTATCAGCTATGGATTTATATTCTCTGCCCACGTAGGCCCCCTTCTACCCCAGTTGACTAGCCAGCCTTAGAATAACACTAACAGGGACATCCAGCAGCCATGGCGAAATTGTGGAACTGCACCCTCTCCCACGCACTAAAACATGACATGGATGGGCGTACCGCCCCGCATGCTCTAAAATAGTGTTCGACTGATATCAGTTTTTCGTTGCCAATACCGATATTTTGGCCAATGCATCTGTATTTATTTATTTTTTTGACAGGTACTTTTGTGGAGGGATCTGGGGGTCTAAGAGACCCCAAACCCATCCTCTGCACTTAAAGGCATTCAAAAGGCCAAGTTTGGCTGTTTTGAATGCTGTGATTTTTTTAAATCTGGCGCCAGACAGTACCCGGAAGTGATGTCACTCATGACATCACTTCGGGGTTTTTACATGGAGACCCGATCAGAGCCGAATGCGGCTTTGATCGGGTCTTCGGCGGCCATGCAGGCTGGTTGCCTGGGTCTCCCAGTGGGACGGGAGACACGGGCGAGCCGCGGAGGGTGGCGGGAGGGTGGGGGCGTCCCCTCCCGCTCCTTGTAATGACAGCCGAGTGGCTTCTCAGCCGCATCGGTTGTTATTACAAGCCAGCCAACTGTCAGCTATGGACGCCGGTACCGGGGTGATGCCTCTAGCTGCAGGCATCTCTCCGGTACAAGCACTTTCCAAAATATCGGTAATATCGGTAACCTCCGGGGCCGATTCCGATATATCGGGAAAAGTGCATATCGGCCCTCGACATATTGGCTTTGCCGATAATCGGTCAATCCCTACTCTAAAGCTCTAATTTTTCAACCCCCCCCCTGCCCTGTACTGTAGATGCCCAAAGTTGGCATGGAGGGTTCACTGTGCATGTGTGGTTTGCTTTCCAGCAGCTGGTTTGGTTGCGTATGCAAGATGTGTTTTTTTTTTGGCTATGAGCCAGTGTAGAGTGGGAATGTTGCAGAACTTTATTACAGCAGTAGCTGTCAGGGAACCTGTGGTGCCTTGCACCCCAGGGGTGCCAGAATAACTCACTTTGAGGCAACTTACAGTGTATTTAGCATGTCACCTTGGTCACAACACCCCCACACACTTTTTTTCATACCTGCCTTCTGGGCTGGGCCTTTTGGCTGAGAACAGAGGAGTTTTCATACCTGCCAGAAGGCCCCCAATGTTTTGTACTTGACACCTCTAAGCACATATTTATTTTTGCACTTTACACATTCCTGATTAGTAGGGCATAACACCTCAAACTTGCCCATAAAGTATTGGGGGGGAAAGGCATGTGGCCTTATGGTGAATGTCTCCCCCTCCCATGGGGGCTCCCTTCAGAGGAGCCCCACTTGGTACTTAGGTGGACTTGTCCTCCCCAGGTCCCCTAAAGAATGGGCCCACCTGGTTTTAACTGGGTGAACCACAATTACCCCAGTTCCCATCATGAGTCTTGTGCCCCAAGGGATCAGGGCCAGGGTCGTTTCTTTTCAGGGGAAGACCATGTGTACACCCTGTGCATTTGTTTGTAGTTCACTTTTTGTTTGATCACTTTTTTATTTCACCTGGTGTTCAGTATTGAGTGTGCCCACTGCATGACTGAGAAACAAACAGAACAAAACTAAACAAAAAAGTTGTCAGAGAAGACTGAGACCCCGTTCACACTGGGGCGACCTGTCAGGCGACCTGGTCGCCTGACAGGTTGCCGTAGGTCGCCTGCCATAGAGAAGCTGTGGACCCGTTCTAATAGAAGCGACACAAGTCGCTCCGACTTAGAAAAAGGGTCCGGAGCTTCTTTGGGGCGACCCGGAGCGACCTGCATTGACTTCAATGATATGAAGTCCGTGCCGGCCGCTCCCCGGCAAGTAGCGTTGCCCCAGTGTGAACAGGGTCTGAAAGTCATGACCTGGAGGAAGGGAGGCCATGGTCCACGAGTTTCCCACCACTGATCTACAGCATGCATAAGGTGCGATTTTTGTCACACGGTGTCCCCCCCCCCCCACATGGGAATGCCTGAGAAGGCGACTGTCCCCTCCTGCCCACCCCTTGTCCCAGCTCTGCCAACAAGTTAAAATATCATATACACACAAGATACACTGAAGTCATGGAAAGAGAGGCTAAAAGAAACAGTTTGTCCAACCTGTATAATCCCACCTAGGACAGATGAATAGATGGGCCATTCAAACTGTAACCCTGTTCTGCAGTTTGGGCTTAGACCTCTGGACCCACAATGTGTAAAATAATAGTATATAAAATACTAATCCACTAACAAAGATGTAAAAACTGTGCAGGGGCAACATTGTGGGCCCAGCTACAGTGCATTGGCAATTCTACTACACACGGGAGTATGTTACCGACAATCTGCAATACGAGGTGTGGGTGGATGTGTGCTGTTATCTATGTTACTGTAGGCCATGGACTATGTTTGCTATGTAGAAATCTACCCCTTAGTGGTATACCGCTTCTTCGAAAAAAATAAAATAAAAGTACTTTACACTTTGCATGCGTCCCAACTGAGAAGCACATGGAGTACAAAGTGAATTAAGAATAAAAAAAACCAATAGGAAAGTCATGTGATGGGCCTCCCTTACAACCACAGAATTATTTCCAGTGTTAAGTAATGATAACTCTATGACTCACAAATGGATCTACACTACAGCCACTATTTTATGAATTGGCCTAAAATGCAGACCTCCATCCTACTACTCTGTTCTGTGATGATGTAAATGTTGGCAAGAGGAACCATTGAGTACTGCTGGGGAAACAGGAGATTGATACTCCCAGTTTCCTAGCAGAGTTTTGGGGACGATTGCTCATCCATGACACAAACAGCGGGATAGGTTAACCACTTAAGCCCCGGAAGATTTTACCCCCTTCCTGACCAGGGCCTATTTTGCGATTCGGCACTGCGTGACTTTTAACGGACAATTGCGCGGTCGTGCGATGCTGTACCTAAACGAATTTGACGTCCTTTTTTTCCCACAAACAGAGCTTTCTTTTGGTGGTATTTGATCATCTGTGCGATTTTTTGATCATGCGCTATAAACAAAAAAAGAGCGTCAATTTTGCAAAAATAACAATATTTTTCAAATTGTTTTATATGAAATTCCCCCCCCCCCCCCCCAAAAAAATGTAAAAATCAAAATTTTTTTACATTTTAGGCCAATTTGTTTTCTGCTACATATGTTTGGTAAAAAAAAATCGCAAAAAACGTATTTTGATTGGTTTGCGCAAAAGTTATTGCGTTTACTAACTAAGGGAAAGATTTTTGTCATTTTTGTTGTTTTTTTTTTTTTTTTTTTGCGGGACTGCGACATTGCGGCGGACAGATCGGACCCTTTACTGACATTTTTGACACTTTTGGGGTTACCAGTGACATTACTACAGTAATCAGTGCTATACATATGCACTGTTACTGTAAAAAATGACACTGGCAGTGAAGGAGTTAACTTTTTTTTGAGAGGGAGGGGTTAAGTGTTTCCCTAGGGGCGTGATTCTAACTGTGATTGGATGTGGCTACTGGTGTAAAAACAGAGATCCACGGTCCTACATAGCAGAACCGTATGATCTCCATTCTTACACAGGGAAGAATGACAGGCGGCTTTGTTTACATTAGCCGCCTGCCTTTCTCCCGGTGTAACGGACGATTGCGAGTGCTCGGCGGACATCGGGTCCGCCGGCACACGCGCGGGGGGGGTCCGTGACCGAGCGGGAGCGCGCCTCCGGCGGCGCGCGCTCACTCCTTAGAGCCTCACAGGCTAGCGACATAGCCCTACGTTGCTTTGTCTGTGAGGGGCTGACCGCCGCCGTTAATAGTCGTGCGGCGGTCGGCAAGTGGTTAATATTTACACAATTCTTTTGCAAGCAATTTAATTTTCACCACAGGGACAATTTACAGTCCATGGTAGCTTTTGTTACCTCCATATTACCAATGACAAGATCCTATGTGAGGAATACATTGCTGGTATAATAAAAAAAAATTACGTACAAAAACGCATCATTTCCATTTAGGGCAAAGTGACAGTGTCTAGGTAAAGCCCACCCCTGAGGACTTCATACTTACCTCTTCAGCACTGCTCGCTTCTATACCATACTACTAAAATACTGGGTGCTGGCTGGTATCAGAAAGAGCGGTGACATTGTGTTCTCCATCATGTGACATTGGGTGCAAGGCCCAAACACTGCAATATGGGAGGAGGTCACATACTGATACCCATATGCACAGAAGGATGAGTGGTGGAGAAATACTGGGTAGGTGAGTATAAAGTCAATAGGGGTGAGCTTTATGCAGACAATGTCGCTTTGTCCTGAATGGCCAAGATGGCCATTGTAAGGGCAATGTATAGTGTTTTGTATATATTATTATTATGGTGTTCAGGACTACAAAATATTTTTTAAGGCAATCATTTTTAGGTCAGGTAAAAATATATATCACCTATCAGAGGTGTAACTAGAGCCCCGGTGCAAGAAACCATGAAGGGCCCCCCGGACCCCTGGCCCCTGGGGCTCTTCCCTCTGATCCTGGGGCCCTTTAATCTCATTGCGGGGCCCTTTATTATGGTCCCACAGTGGGACCCTTTTACAAGTTCTTCAGTAGGCTCCGTCCTGCCATCTTGGGGCCTCCCCATGCTGGTGGAATGCCAGGGCCCTGTTGCAAGTGTGACCTTTGCAATCCTGGAAGTTCACCCACTGGTGTCAGTAGTTTTTATTTTTTGGTATTTTAATTGTATTATTTTTTATCATTTTATTTTATTTTTTTGCAATGTCACTGACTATGACTCTGTCCATTTAGGAAAGGAAGGAGCTGGTAAATTACATATTTACCGACCCCTTCCTGGTTCTCTATTGTGACACATCCCCTGCAGCAACCGGAAGAGAGGGGAGGGAACACAGTGGGAGGGGGGGGGAACCAGGGGAGCACACAGGGGACCGCATCATACCACCCACCCCCCCCACCACACCAGAGCGCGCACCATACCCCCCCCCCCCCCAGGACCACAGCAGGACAGGGGACAGGACCCCCTCCCCCCCGCTCACTCACCCTGCCTGGATATCTGCAGCAGCAGATGGCAGCTTCGGCTTCTTCCTCCTGTCTTCTCGTCTCCTGCCTCCTCCTCCATGCCCAATGGCATGGCTTCTCCTTTCAGCCAATCGGGAAACGGGTCTCAAGACCCGCTTCCTGATTGGCCAGGAGGAGAATCCATGTGACAATAGTGATTTCATTCGCTATTGTCACACAACTGGGTGAAAAAAAAAGAGGCCCATTGAAGTCCATGCGTCCGGCGCCCCGCATGTAGATTAGGGGGTAGGACGCATGGATAGGGGGGGCCCCCAATGCACCAGCCGCCACTGCATACAGTGATGTCATCAGTGTGCATTGGTTCTTTACTCAGTATATTGTTTACAGAGCTCAACAGTTCAAACTCAAATTCATACTCCCAACCAAGTGAATCTGATGAGTGACTCAAACCCCCTGCCTTTATCTACCTGCATACTTCATTTAGATGAGCCATACCCTCTTTAAATTAAAGAAAAACAGTCCAGTAGCAAACAGCTTCTCTGTGCTCTCTGTTTCAGATAACCCATTATTCCCTATGACACAAGGTCATGTAAAAAATAAAGATGTTCTATAGTTACAAATATAAAATATGTGTGAGTAATGTGTAAAAGAGAAGTATATGTTTTCTTTTTTATTTACTACTCATACTTACCTAGCTATGCTGCATCTGTCTTCCGGCACCCTTAACACTGAGAACGAAGTGATCTAACACCTCTGATCGCTCGATTCTCAGAGCTCCCCGAGCAGAGCGCTGCTATCTGTCAGTCAGCAGCTCCCTGCTCTGACACCCCCCCCCCCCCCACTCACTGGAATGCTAGGCTGTGCATGGGGCGGGTGCAGCCGGCTCAGGCTCTCAGTGGCCTGTCTCAGAGTCAGAGCCACATGCCGGTCCAGGCGTGTGGGCGGATCCCAACTCCATTGTCGTGATTTGCCCGAGCCTGCACCTGCTCTGTGACGTCAGCAGACAGAGGACTTCAGCCCGCTGTCTGCTGAAAACAGGTGACAGGAGTGCAGAATGAACTGCACTCCTGTGATCCACAGGAGTACAGCCAAACAAGCATTGGCTGTACTTCTCCTTTAAACAGTACTATCATTTTCCACACACAGTAGTAGTCAGCTCACCCCATGAATATTCCGTCGGATTATGGATGTGAGTGTAGGTGAGTGTTGTTTAAACTGTGCATACAATTGATGTTATAGTATGCTAAGAATGCAATGTGGTCACTGAATTAGTGATTCTCTCCCACACAGAGATACACTTCATGAGTACCAGTCATTCAAAAACTATAGGTCTGGTTAGTCATGGAGTAAAGAGGCAGTTATCATCCCACTCAGCTACGAAACCCCAGTGGTAATACTGACCAGCTCAAGACCACAAAAAAAAAATAAAAAATTAGGTAACTAATTTTATTTGAAATGTGTTACATTTTGGAGCTTTACCTGACTCAAATGTGTCAATTTGCGTTAAAACAAATACAGTTTTGTTTCGAAATGATATGACATCATTGCTACACAAACCATTTTATTGTTTAATGCAATAAAAAAAAAATCTTTATTTCAGTCTGTGGACTATTTTTAAAGCTGGACTCCGGGCAGAAATGTTTTTTCTTATTATCTATAATGGTGTTGCCAGTGGCGCTGGTGCTCCATGGGTCGGGGGGGGGGGGTGGCGTCAGACGGACCATACCATACCCCCCTCCCCAGGCCACACTAGCCGGCACACCATACCCCCCGCCCCCCCCCCCCGGACCACACCAGCCTGCACACCATACCCCGGACCACACCAGCCCGCACACCTGTGGGCAGGCAGCGGCGGCGGCAGTGGATTCCCCCTCATTCTCCTGCGTCTCCCCCCTCCTCCTTGACCTATGACATGGCTTCTCCTTTCAGCCAATTTGGAAACAGGTCTCAGGACCTGCTTCCTGATTCTCCAGGAGGAGAATCCATGTGACAATAGCAAATATTCATTCACTATTGTCACACAACTGGGTGGGCTCAGGGCGCAGTGCTCTGCACTCTGAGCCCACCCTTTTTTGAAGCCTATTAGAACCTCTGGCTCTAATCACATGCTTAAAAAAAAAAAAATTGGAATCCATGCGTCCGGCGCCCTGCATTTAGAATATGGGGCCGGATGCATGGATGGGGGGCGGCGCCCCTGCGCCCCTAATGGACGGGCCACCACTGGGTGTTGCATTGCCAGACCTGATTCACCTACATATCCAGTTTGTTAGAGCGGTGGCCACTGTGTTGTCTATCCTCCCAGCCACCAGTCTGGTAACGTTCCCATTTTAGTTCTGGTACAGTGAACGGTGATGTAATTACGCTCTGGCTCTGACTCCGTTAGACCTCTGCAAAGAGATCACTGCATCCAGGGCCAGTCCTACCATGGGTCCCATTGGGTCCATTGGACCTAGGCGGCACTTAGAGAGGGGCAGCAAATTAACTCCCAAAATTTCTATTCCAGTGGGGAACTTCCCTCACGTGATTGGGGTGGGCACAATGACATCAGACATCAGCACACTCCATCTCTCGCAGGGAAGGCTGAAACTTCTAGGGTGGTGGCTGAGGCAGACACAGGAGTGATAGGAGGACTGAAGACAGACAGTAGGTGTTTGGTGGACCGGTCCGGTGGTGAGTTATGGAATAAGATAACAGTGTAAATAATATTTTCAAAATTGTATATTTATACAGTATAAAACAATAGATGTGGGGGCCTTTTGGTGGGCGTGATTTTTTTTTGGGGGGGGGCAGCATTTCATTCTTGGACCCAGGCAGCAAAATGCCTTGGACCAGCCCCGACTGCATTCTCACAGAGGCATGCTGGCAAGGTTTTTTTACCCAGGCGACGGACACTTTTCAGAGACAATTAACTGTATGACCTATAATGTATTTTGTTGTGATGTACCTGGAATTTATTTTGCTGACGTGAACCTACACACTACGAGGGTCAAATGCTTGTTAAGTTTATTGGTAGAGGATGAAGTTGTAATACTTACCTTATTCCTAGGCCAGTGGGCTCCGGTGCTCTTCTCTCGCTGGGTTGTGGGTGAGCCTTTGCCATCCTAGGGTACAATGTCAGACTAATGAACGGGATGACATCAGCGCGTAACCACTGTCCAGTCTGGTAACTTTCCTGTTTTAGTTCTGTTACAGCGACGAGTGACGTAATTACGCCACCGCTCGCTGTAGTAGGCGGACCCAAAAGTCCAAGACTCCTGGCCTGAACCTCCCATTGCACATGCCTCATCAGATGCAGCTCTGCTTCCACCCCAGGTCCAGCTCCACCCTTATTTAAACCACAAGCTCCACCCAAACAATGGGGCCATCACGCCTTGCATTTTTCATTGCTTTATGGGTAATGTAGTACTGTTTCCCTGCACAGAAGTGACCTGTGGGGGAATAGAAAGTCTTCCACCCTGCATATGGAAGTATATATTTTTCAGAAGGACATGGTGACGTCAGGGGGAGTGGAAATTCCAATAAAGTAATGAATTCTGATTTACATTTAGTCAGCATTTTATGAAAGTTTTGGGAGAGCATCTGCAAGTCCAAATGTAGCAGGATCTTGAAGCTGGGCTTTAATGCCTTTAACAGGGAAGCCTATTGACAAAGCTCAAGATCAAATGTACACACATACAACTGAACAAGTAAGGCTCTGAACCTTACCTTCTTTTTTGCCTGTCCTATTCACTATAGGGGCCCTACAGACTTACAGTTCGAATACGGACAGCCCGAAGACAGTAGATTCTGCTGTGCTCTCTAAATACCCCCTCTTTTAATGTCAACCTCCACCTACAGCAAGTCCAGATGTTCTTGCAACTATAGCCAAGTAGGAAACAGCACAGGGATGTAGATATGGCATCTGTCTATCTATAGCACCAGAAAAAAGGTATCTTTGTCCTACCCTTATAGGCAAAGTCTCATCTTGCCTCATGTTATGTGTGGCCTTGGTAGGATATGGCTATACGACTAACTGCAATATACACTTTATTGTCAAATGTATTGGGACGCCTGCCTTTACATGCACATGAACTTTAATGGCATCCCAGTCTTAGTCTGTAGGGTTCAATATTGAGTTGGACCACCCTTTGCAGCTATAACAGCTTCAACTCCTCTAGGATGGCTGTCCACAAGGTTTAGGAGTGTGTTTATGGGAATGTTTGACCATTCTTCCAGAAGCGCATTTGTGAGGTCAGGCACTGATGTGGACAAGAAGGACTTGTTGGAAAAACTCCACTCTAATTCATCCCAAAGGTGTTCTATCGGCTTGAGGTTAGGACTCGTGCTTTGTGCACTGGTCCAAATCATTTGGTGGAGGGGGAATTATGGTGTGGGGATGTTTTTCAGGGGTTGGGCTTGGCCCCTTAGTTCCAGTGAAGGGAACTCTTTTGGCGTCAGCATATCAAGACATTTTGGACAATTTCATACTCCCAACTTTGTGGGAATAGTTTGGTGATGGCTCCTTCTTGTTCGACATGACTGCTCACCAGTGCACTAAGCAAGGTCCATAAAGACATGGATGAGCAAATTTGGGGTGGAGGAACTTGACTGGCTTGCACCTGACCTCAATCCGATCGAACACCTTTGGGATGAATTAGAGTGGAGACATGTGTGTGTAAAGGCAGGCCTCCCAAAACATTTGACAAAATAGTGTATATATTCATTCCACAATGACGGGAAGAAAATATTGAATATGCTTTACACAGTAAACAGATTCTCTGTATAACATAGAAATGACTCATTCTGTCACTTCTGTTTATGAATAATCTTGTGCATCATACCCTGGGTGAGAGGGTCCTTGCTGACGTCACTTCAGAGCTCAGACCGGTAGGAAGTGGTATGAGATTTTTCTCACTACACTAACACATTGTGCAAACGTTTCTTTGTTTAGTGCTGTAAGCATGCCACTGAGGCTTTACTCTCATGTTAAAAAAACTCGCAAGGCCACATATTTAACTGAAAAATTATTTATATATTTGGAGTGTGGTACCACTGAGGGGAACTCTGCTCTTGCAGCCCAATGAAGTTCTCATGATAGAGTGCTATAGTTACAATTTCACTTCCCCCACCTGCTGGTGAAATGTGGTAGTGCAGAATTACCATGTAATAAAATGGCTTTTTGAGGGTCGTCATTACATTTCACTAATTGGACTCCAGTATTCCAGGTAAGGTATGCATAAAAAGGACAGGTTGTTTTATTAATTACTAGTGTGCTATTTGGAAACTTTACACCCACATAAGGTATTTTGTACTATGTATTGTACCTATTTAATAGTTTGGAGGGACAGCCCTTGGTTTGGAACCAAATCCCTGTGTCCCTATTTTCTCCTCAGTTGCCCTCATTTTTTTGACCTCTATAAAACATGCACTATTTACCTATTGAACATGTTATACATTAGGGTAACCAGACAACCCTGATTTCCAGGGGAAAGTTCCAGATTTTAGGGGCTTTCCCCAGAAAAAAGAAAGTGTCCCTGGTTAAAAGAATGTGTCCCTGATTTCTTTACAGCTTTAATAATGGTGTCCCTGGCCCTGGGGGATGAAAGTTCATCCATCTTAGCAACATTTCTGTTATTGGCCTGGAGCAGGAAGGGGGGGGGTGTCTGCTCCTGGCTGTGTCCGGGGTAATTGATGATGTCACATGCCAATATTACATAATCTCAGCCTGAGCAGACTTGTTGCAGGAAGTAAGGATATGGATTATTTGCCACCTTGCCCTTGACTTAGAGCAAAGTAGGCTCTGGTTTTATTAAACCATACCCCGTTAAGGCTCTCTCACTGCGGGCGTGGGAGCGGGAGTGCTGCCATCCTGGGTGGATGTCAGACAACGTCCTCCCAGGATCCCGCCTTGCGTGCACGGCCAGGCCCACACTGTGGTGCTATTTGTCACTCTCTATGTCCACCAGACAGATGACAAATCGTTGTAATGGTCCGCTGCAGGTACCATGTGATCACTGGGACCAATTACAGCAGATCACATGACAGCTTTCATTCATAGCCATTCATTGTGTACTATTGTGCTGATCTCTGTAATTGGTCACAGTGATCACATGGTACAGACAGGGCCTATTACAGTACATCTGTACCATATGAAAGCTCTCCCTTCTGGTTGGCTGAGACACAGCAGCGGTGCCATTGCTGTCAATCAAAGTCAGTAAGCCAATCGAGAGAGAGAGGGGGCGGGGCCGAACGGCAGCTCCATGTCTGAATGGACACACCGAGCTACAGCTCGGCTCGGGTGCCCCCATAGCAAGCTGCTTGCTGTGGGGTCACTCAATAAGAGGGAGGAGCCAGGAGCAGCAACGGGGGACCTGAGAAGAGGAGGATCTGGGTTGCCCTGTGCAAAACCAACTGCACAGAGCAGGTAAGTATAACATGTTTGTTGTTATTATTATCATTTTTTTTAAATGAGACTTTACAATCACTTTAACCACTTAAGCCCCGGAAGATTTTACCCCCTTCCTGACCAGGGGGTATTTTGTGATTCGGCACTGCGTGACTTTAACGGTCAATTGCGCGGTCGTGCGATGCTGTACCCAAACAAATTTGGCGTCCTTTTTTTCCCACAAACAGAGCTTTCTTTTGGTGGTATTTGATCACCTGTGCGATTTTTTGATCATGCGCTATAAACAAAAAAATAGCGTAAATTTTGCAAAAATAGCAATATTTTTCACATTTTTTTATATGAAATTCCCCCCCAAAAAAATGTAAAAATCAAAATTTTTTAACATTTTTGGCCAATTTGTTTTATGCTACCTATGTTTGGTAAAAAAAAAACGCAAAAAGCGTATTTTGATTGGTTTGCGCAAAAGTTATCGTGTTTACTAACAAAGGGAAAGATTTTTGTCATTTTTGTTTTTTTTTTTAACGCGTAATGGCGGCGATCTGCGATTTTTTTGCGGTACTGCGACATTGGGGCGGACAGATTGGACCCTTGACTGACATTTTTGACACTTTTGGGGTTACCAGTGACATTTCTACAGTAATCAGTGCTATGCATATGCACTGTTACTGTAAAAATACACTGGCAGTGAAGGGGTTAACTTTTTTTGAAAGGGAGGGGCTATGTGTGTCCCTAGGGGCGTGCTTTCTACTGTGATTGGCTGTGGCTTCAGATGTATGAACAGTGATGAACGGTTCTACATAGTAGAACCGTATGATCATCATTCATACACAGGGGAGAATGACAGGCAGCTTGTTTACACAAGCCGCCTGACTTTCTCCCTCTCCCCCGACGACCTACGTCGCTTTGCCTGTGAGGGGCTGACTGCCGACGTAGATCTGCGTTAGGCAGTCGGCAAGTGGTTAACTATGTTCCAGGTGCAGTAAAACAAAAAGTATTCAATATCTAGAGCAGGGTTTCTCAACCAGGGTTCCATAGAACAGTGGTTCCCAACTCCGGTCCTCGGGACCCACCAACAGGCCAGGTTTGCAAGATAACTAAATTACATCACAGGTGATCTAATTTGCTGCTCAGTGATTGCAGTATTCTAGTCTGCATCCCCCAAGGTAATACTTAAAATCTGGCCTGTTAGTGGGTCCCGAGGACCGGAATTGAGAACCACTGCCATAGAACACTAGGGTTCTTTCCCACGGACATTGATCTTTTTAGTTATGTGTAAGGGGTAATTCTTCACAATGAACACCAATGTAAGAAGCATTCTCTCCATGGACCATCACACTAATGTATTATGAGTTGTAGATATAGTCATTTTTAGCAGGGGTTTCTTGAGACTGGAAAGACTGGAGACCAGAAAAGTATTTTCCTTTGTGTTGAAAAGGTTTAGAAAGGCTATAGTTTGATTGACAGACAGTTTTTTTTATTTTTTCAAAGAATGAGAGTTTTATGTAAATAGTGACATGCAGATACACACTAATCAAACAGAAACAGGCTTTTATTTGAGATATCTGTGTTAGAGGGTTTCCTGGTGTCTGGGTTGCCAAACCGGTTCCCTGGTGGGGGGGGGTTGGGCCCATGGATATAGCTTTTCAGGAATGGCAAGCTGAAGCCCCAACCTTGACCTGTTGGTTCCAAAACATGCTTACGTAGGTTTCATTTTATTGTCTTTAGACCTGGGTAGGGGTACTGACTGCACTTTACATGCGGTTCCAAGTACTTAAGTGGTCACTTCCCACCCATGGGGCTCATGCTACCTTGGTGCCCAGGTGACACTGCAGGTGCACAGGAGGAACCTACCTGGTCACCCACCATCACTGAACCATCATCACTCCCACCCCAAACCGGTTGCTGACGGGACACTCCAACTCCAGCTGAGCACAATTTTACACAATACTCCATAGACGTCCATTATGACTGCCTGTGGCCTTTAAACAGGTGCACTCATCTTACATACAACTTCAGTGACCACAATTCTCATTTTGTTGCTTCTTTACTTAAGTTAAACATGGGTTGCAAGGTGAAAAAAACGTGGTTTTGCATATAACAGTTATAAAGGCATAGCATTACAAAGTCCCCTGTAAGGCAGTGCCACGTTCCCAAGGTAGTGTATATAATACTTCAAATACACTGCTCAAAACATTAAAGGAACACTTTTTAATCAGAGAATAGCATCAAGTCAATTAATTCCTGGGATATTGATCTGGTCAGTTAAGTAGCAGAGGGGGTTGTTAATCAGTTTCAGCTGCTTTGGTGTTAATAAAACTAACAACAGGTGCACTAGATGGGCAACAATGAGACAACCTCCAAAACAGGAATGGTTTTACAGGTGGTGGCCACTGAAATTGTGTTTTCTACTCATCTTTTCTGACTGTTCTTCACTAATTTTGCATTTGGCTAGGGTCCATGTAACTACTGGTAGCATGAGGCGATACCTGGACCCTATAGAGGTTGCACAGGCAGTCCATCCAGGATGGCACATCAATTTGTGCCAATGTAGTAGGTTTGCTGTGTCTCCCAGCACAGTCTCAAGAGCATGGAGGAAAATCCAGGAGACAGACAGTTACTCTAGGAGAGCTGGACAGGGCCATAGAAGGTCATTAACCCATCAGCAGGACCGGTATCTGCTCCTTTGTGCAAGGAGGAACAGGATGAGCACTGCCAGAGCCCTATAAATGATCTCCAGCAGGTCACTGGTGTGTTTTGCCTCTGACCAATCAAAAACAGACTTCATGAGGGTGGCCTGAGGGCCTGACGTCCTCTAATATGCCCTGTACTCACTGCCCGGCTCCATGGAGCTTGATTGGCATTTGCCATTGAACACCACAATTGGCAGGTCCGCCACTGGCACCCTATGCTTTTCATAGATGAGAGCAGGTTCACCCTGAGCACATGTGACAGATGAGTAAGGGTCTGGAGAAGTCGTGGAGAACATTTTGCTGCCTGTAACATCGTTCAGCATGACCGGTTTGGTGGTGGGTCAGTGATGGTTTGGGCATATCCATGGAGGGACACACAGACCTCTACAGGCTAGACAATGGCACCCTGACTGTCATTAGGTATCGGGATGAAATACATGGACCCATTGTCAGACCCTACACTGGTGCAGTGGGTCCTGGGTTTCTCCTGGTGCATGACAATGCCCGACCTCATGTGGCGAGAGTATGTAGCCAGTTCCTGGAGGATGAAGGAATTGATACCATTGAATGGCCACCACGCTCGACTGACCTAAATCTAATAGAACACATCTGGGACATTATGTTTCGGTCCATCCAATGCCGTCAGGTTGCACCTCAGTCTGTTCAGAAGCTCTGTAATGCCCTGGTCCAGATCTAGAGGAAAATACCCCAGGACACCATTCGTCGCCTCATTAAGAGCATGCCCCAACATTGTCAGGCATGCATAAAAGCTTGTGGGGGTCATACAAACTACTGAGTACCATTTTGAGTTGCTGCAATGAAATTTCAGACAAATGGACTAGTCTGCTGCATCATTTTTTCACTTTGATTTTTGGGTGTCTTTGAATTCAGCCCTCTGTAGGTTGATCATTTTAATTTCCATCAAACGATGTGGTATCTTTTTGTTCCTAACACATTACCCAGTCCATATCAGTTTAGACGTCCAGCATGATATTTTTCCCCATTTAGATCTGATGTGTAATTGACCGCAGTTCCAGAATTGTAGAAAACAAACTTACTTTACTGTTCATCAGTGAGGTGCCATAGGATGGGTGTCGTATCACCAGTGCTACACCAGCTCTCCTATGTTCTATAGGCCCGAGGTCTAACTTGCCCCCCAGAGGGGCAAACACTAAGGAGCCTCCTTCCCTTTATGCTACTCCAGCTACAAGTCCTTGGTTTGTTGGCAGGCTTTCTTTTATCTTATTCTCACAATGTACGTTCGAAGTTGAAGCAAGTCAGATAGTGCCTGTCTAATTTCCAAGCTGAAGGAAGTACGTTATCATATATTATTGGTTGAACTAGATGGACTTGTATCTTTTTTCAACCATGCTAACTATGTAACTATCACCTAAGCCAGGAGTCTCCAAACTATCCAAGCAAAGGGCCAGTTTACTGTCCTTTAGATTTTAGGATGGCTGGATTGCGACCAGTGGGGGTAGAAAATGCCTCATACTTGGTGGTTAGCAGGGGTAAAAAAAATACATAAGGCCTGTGGGCAGTAGAAGGTGGAATAGTGCTTCATCATTGGTATTAGTGGGAAGAATAATCTCCATTGTTGGTGTTAGTAGGAGGAATGGTGCCCCATCGTTGTTATTAGCGGGAGGTATAGTACCCCCATCATTATCAGTGGGAGGATTAGTGTCCCTTCATTAGTATCAGTAGGAGGATAAGTGTCCCATCACTGGTTTTAGTGTGAGGAGTAGTACCCCATCATTGTTATCAGTGGGAGGATTAGTGCTGCTTCATTGGTATCAGTGGGAGAATTAGTGCCCCATCACTGGTATCAGTGAAAGGCATAGCACCCCATAACTGGTGTCCATGGGAGGAATAGTACCCCATCACTGGTATCAGTGGGAAGATTAGTGCCCTGTCATTGGTGTCAGTGGGAGGAATAGTGCCTCATCATTTGTATAAGTGGGAAGAATAGTCTCATCTTTGATGTCAGTGGAAGGAATGGTGCCCCATCTATGTTGTCACCTGAAGGAATAATGCCCTATCTATTGTGTCACTAGGATGAATAGTGGTCCATCTTTGGTGTTAGTGGAAGAAATAGTACCCCATTGTTGGTGTCAGTGGGAGGAATATTGCCCTAGAGCAGTGGTCCTCAACCCTGGCCTACAGGGCCCACTAACAGGCCAGGTTTGCAAGATAACTGAAATACATCCCAGGTGATATCATTTGCTGCTCAGTGATTGCAGTATTCTAGTCTGCATCTCCCCAAGGTAATACTTAAATTCTGGCCTGTTAGTGGGCCCTGAGGACCAGAGTTGAGGACCACTGCCCTAGAGGATGAATAAAGGCAAGCCATGGGCCACATCCGACCCATGGGCCGCAGTTTGGAGATCGCTGATCTAGCCCTTTCCTTCCCAACCTGTCTGCCCTTGGTCCACCCCCTTCATTCATTGGATTGTAGTTCTTTCAGACATGTGGGCATTACCTAGGGTGGTCTACATGTAAATGCACACTCCTCCAAACTGACATCCAATTATTTAAGGCATTTTGACACCTGCATAACTCCTTCTAGGAGTCAGCCAGCTTTCAACAGGGCTAATGGCTCTTGAGAGGAGTACAAGGGCAGTGTGCTGTGATGTTTTCATGATCTACCGCCATTGCATAGGGAAACACAGAGACCCAGTAATGTAACCCCCGCTCTAAAATAAGGTACCCAATGAAGTCAGAAAGGGTTCCGTTAGATATTTCGCTAGTATGATGATGAGGAAGGGGGAAGAGGAAGGGGAGGCAAAAATAGTGCTTTTTACTGGTACCTTAGACAAAAATGAAGTATCTAAACTTTGCAATGCAAGGGAGAGCCCCACTGCAAGCATATTTTTTTTTCCACTTCCCATAATTCAGCTTTAAATACATGTGTCATGCACTATTTAGTGGTGATTTTGTAGGTTAGGGTTCAAAAAAATGAACATCACTTCTTTGAAGTGTCACCTTTTACACTATTTATATCATGTTTTTACTGCATAAATTCTTTGCAAGCACGAGGAAATAGCTGGTTTAAATACTAAAATGACTTTACTCATTGCTAGGTGCACCATGAAGGGAATATTATGTGAAATGTGCAAGCTGCAGTCTTAGGATAGTCGTGTTCACTCTCCCATACACTGATGATCTTTAGCAGTTGGCAAATGTCTACTGGCAGGCCTCATTGACACCTGTGACATTCTTTACCATTCTTTGAAAAGCAATCCGCAATGAATACTGTTGCCTCCTTAATGCCATTTATTTTTTGGGCTGATTTTTTTATTTTTTTTGCTTGCATTTGCAGCATGGTGCCATTGACACCAACATGTGGGTTTGGAAGGCATTGTTAAAAAAAAATTGCTGCCCATGTAAACAAGGCCTACCTACCACTTTGATGGGTTTATTCAAAGACCAGAGTAAAAATGAATTATTTTTTTACTGTCAAAAATAATTGAGGTTTAAATTTCTGCTTACCATGCCCACATCCCTATAATTTTTGTAGGAAAGGAGGTTCCCCCCCATGCAGTGGGACTTTAAAGCTCAAAGAGTAGACATATAATTATAATGCAAAAGTTTTATTATGAAAAAAAGTTACATATGACAGAGTAGCAAATATATAAAAAATATGGTGCACAGTAAAATATGGGGTACACATTACCACAGTGTAATTTTATACAATATCTATATTGATATCTACATGCAGAGGGTGCATAGACATACCCGACGCGTTTCGGAGTCACTTGGCTCCTTCCTCAGGGATAGCTTTGCAGATAATGTAGATATGGTCTATAAGGGGAAAATCATATCAATTACAACACGTGTATATATGTACAGGTATCATATATGGCATGGGTGGGTCCACATACGTTACTTACGGAGTGTTTCCAGGCTCCGGTTCAAAGAGTCACATCCAGTGGCATCTTAAGAGCATTATAGGCCCCCGGGCAATGCAGTGCACTGGGGCCCTGCCTACACCATCACCCACGAGAATAAAAATGCAAATTATCGATAAGGAGATATTTATTGGTACAGCAGTGACAGGCTAATGACAGCTCCCAAATTGGGGGCTGGGTCTAATGAACACACACACGCACGGGAGTCAGACTCGACTGTCCTGTGTGCGTCTGTTCCTGTGGAGGCAGACAGGCATTCCTGCAGTTGTGGGCTCCCCCTCCACGGCCCAAGTGGCCTTACAGTAGCACAGGGCCAACAGGCGATTGCCATCTGCTAAGTTTGGCGGCGGGATGCAGATGGGAATCGGGACTAATGCCTGGCTGGGGCTGGGCTATTGGGCAGGTGGGGCCCCTGGGCAAGTGGGGCTCCCGGGCAACTGCCCAGTGTGCCCATTCGGTAAGATGGCCCTGGTCACATCAATAAAAACATGGAGATAATTCGAAAGCTATCACATCCACAGGGCACCTTGCACCCCACTGGATCTAAAACAGGGGAGATAGGTGGGGGCCTCAAAAAACCAGGGGGGCTGTTCGGCAAACACTAAGACCACCCGGTACCAAATAAGGAGGAAAAGGATGAGTGGAGCACTCACATATAGTATAGTCGTGTATTCGTGGGTCTATAAAAGAAATAGAGACAATGGTTTGCAAATCACATACCTAATGTCACTGTCCCTCTGGTGTCCCACTGGGTTGTATCACATAAGTCAGGGGTATACAGGGGACAGCCCATGTGCAAGAGTATACAGGCACATCTGGTTTACCTATAGGTGTATAAGTCAATAAGAATAGGTAGTCAACCGCATGCTGGGGCACCAGCTTCAAATAAAGTTATCTGGCCATATCTAGACATAACCCAAATATAGGACTTACCCAGCCAAAGTATATTTCTAGAGATCCTGCATTCTGTCTTGCCGTTGCATACTGTTAACTATCATCAGTCTGTATATGCAGTAAAACATGCTTGTTATACTCATTGTGGAACCCAAGGGGTTAATCCTGCACATTGTGTAAAAAGGCTGTTTGATCCTGTCTTCTCTGATCCTCCACTTCTTCCACTGTCTCCAATTGATCTCCTGCTAGAACAGAGTCCTTGGAGTCAGTCTGCACATGCTCAGTTTGGTGTGTATTGCTAGAGAGTTTTTTTTTTTTTCTTGGGGAGGGTACATGTGATCTGCACAGGGCCAATCAGCACTATCAAGACAAAAATTTAGAGGTCATGCATCCTCATAGGACAGTCAGATAATAAAAACTCCTCCTACAAGCTTTAACCAGACACTGATAGAAGTCCCAAGACTGCTATAAACTGCTGATGAGAAAAGGTATTTACTAGTATATACTCACTAAAATAATTGCATTTCCATGTTCTGTGTACTGTGAGAGACCAGATATAATGAATGCAGGGTCCTGGGATTAGTAATACTTTAAGCTTAAAAAAAACTCTGGTCAGGAAAGGATTCAACAGAATTGATTAATGACAGCAACCTAAAAATGCTAAACATGACTTTGTTTTTGTTTAAAGTTGTTATATCGGATTGAGTTATCAAAAGAACTTGTAATTTTCTGATTTAATTTAAAAATATATTCTATTGTCTGTCAGATTGCAGATATCCTTCGGGGAAAGTCCTCCTCTCCACGAGCTCAAAATGAGAGGTTCAAGGGAGAAAGTCGAGAGCATACTATCACTCCACCGCAACACAAAGTTGTAGCACCCAGTCCCACTTCCATCAGTCCACCTCCGTAAAGATCGATGGATCCGTTTACTCTCCCTACCTCAGACTCAATACTGTGACCTGCTAATAGGAAGGTTGTTCATCCAAAGAAGATGGAGACTGGCCACCATTGTTTCTGGTCTTCAGTGAATGGCCCTACCGTCCTGGAGAACGTTAAGAATGATTCAATGGGTTACATGTCGAAAATCATCACGTTTCAGGACAGAAAAACAAACTGAGAATTCCTATAGATAGGATGAGACAGACCCTCTCTCTAATCCAAAACAATTGACTTTCACCTCAATGTTCTCCATAAACTGCTCTACCAACATACACCTACCAGAAGCCAGCACAATACCACCATGCCCATTCTTTCTTTCAGCTGTAAGTGGATTGCTGGTTCGTGGTCGATCAGTGAATGTAAACTTGTACATTCCATTCATAGTCTGCATATTGTATGTCATTTAAAATCTGAGTGTTGGTGTGTGCAGTTAACTTTTCCTTAGCACTAGACTACTTAACTAAGGACAAAATCTTGTTCCTTCATTTTGGAATTTTTGTTGTCATTTGTGCCTCATTCAAGAGATTTCCTTCACTTCCTGTCTTGTACACACAACAGGTTATGGACGGAATTCTCCCCAGTGATGTAAATTCTCTCTTGGAGAAAGTGTGTCCATTCAAAGACTTGCCTTCAGCCTTGATGACAGTGACTATTGTCATCAAGACAAAAAGAGGGGTGAATTTACATAAGGGGGGACAAAGACAGCCATAATCACAATAGGCTAGGTGGGACTTTAAGTGAGACCCAGCAGGTAGTGCCCGGTGTCTCCATCCCTGTATCAAGAAAAAAATGAGGTTGAAGGATTATAAGAGGTGCATGAAAGTCAGCCAGCCCCCAGCCTTGATGACAGTGACTATTGTCATCAAGTCAAAAAGAGGGGCGAATTTACATAAGGGGGACAAAGACAGCCATAATAACCTGGAACAAGTAAAAACAAGGTGCTGGATTAAATGTATCAATAGATCATTTTAAGGCATGGTGGCTCTGGTAAAGCTGTTTTCAACAAAAGGGGGGTGGCCCAAAAGCAGGTGCACCAAACAAAAGGTCTGGGAGTCTAATGGCACTTTTCCACTGCAAGTACCTTCTCGGCTCTACTCGGCCCTGCTTGGCCCGGTTTGCTTTTCCACTGCTGGTACCGCATGGTACGTGTTGGAACGGTTCGGTACGGTACGGTATGGTTTGCTTTTCCACTAAAGTAGTACTAAAGTTAAGTGGGTGGGATAACAATGGGGTGGGTGGGATTCTCTAACCAATCAGTGGCTAGTAGTGACTGCATGCAAAGGATTGTGGAATATGGTACCGGGTATGGTACCTGTTGGAACCACAATCGAGTGGGTACTGTTTTTGAGAGACGTACCGTTCGGTTCCATGCAGTGGAAAAGCGCCGCCGTACCGTACCGTACCGAACCGTTCCTACACTATACCATGCGGTACCAGCAGTGGAAAAGCACAAAAGCGAGCCGAACCGTTCGGTTCCATGCAGTGGAAAAGCGCCATAAAAGATTTTAATGTTGATCAATATTAAATGCTTTTGGACTACCATATCTTTGTTTGGCGCACTCATTGGACTTTGTACAGGTGACTCTTCAAAATCTGGTTTTTGGGACACTGACTTTTGTTGAGAACAGGTCTTAGATACATTTTAAATTGTTTGAGGAAGAGTTATCCTTATGAATCAGAATTCACATAATCAGTGTAATATGTATGTGAGTCGTGTAGGAAAGCAAACAACGTACAACAATTCACTCATCCTACCTTTAGGACTGGCATACAATATGTATTGGTATGGAGGGCTGTGCTAACAATAATAGTTGGGCTATGTTAGGCACTCTGGGATTATACTGCCACAGACTTTATGAAACCTTGTAGAACTGAAGTTTAATAACATTGTTCTAGAACTACCCCCCGGATTGCAGACTAATATTGTGGTCTTAAGAGCAATGGGTTTTATTAAAATCAAACTGCCTGGTGGCTTATTAATGTATATGGAAAGTGAAAACGTATGGACAGACTAAGGCCTGCCATACATGGGTCAAATTTCGAAAGAACTTTCTTTAGAAAATCTTATTTAAGAATTTTCATTGGACTTTCGCACCATTAGTGGGCTGCAGCAATGGCCGATTTTCATGTAGCCATCTAATTTGAGTGATCGGGCAAGTTTGACATTTTTTTAAAAATTAACGATTTTCTAATTAGTGATAAGAGAATGGTTTGAAAAATATAATTGGAAAAGAAATGCGCATGATTACAAGAAGAGAAAATTCCCGGAAAGAAAAGAAGATTCCAAACCATGAAAATTCTTTTCTGTAGCAACATGAGATAAAATTGAAGGCTTGGTTGGTCAAATTTCAAAATCAATGATGGCATTATCAGATTACAATACACACAAAATTTCTGATTTTCTAAAGAAAGTTTGTTCGGAAATCGACCCATGTATGGTCTGCACAAGGAATGGTTAAGACACTGGGGTTGATTTACTAAAGCTGGAGAGTGCAACATTTGGTGAAACTGTGTATGGTAGCCAATCAGCTTCTAACGTCAGCCTGTTCCATTAAGCTTCGACAAAAAAAATCCTGGAAGGTGATTAGTTTCTTTGCAGAAACCACCACCAGATTTTGAACTCCCCAGCCTTAGTAAATCAACCCCACTGTCACGTTTTTTTGGGGTTGCCGAGATGTTATTTTTTTCCCTTCACTTCTTGTCCTAGAGAAGGGATCTCTCTAAAGCAATGAGATATCCCCTCTTAGACGGTTATCACCAGAACAGATTTCCCCATTGAAGGATGGGAATTTCAACCTGTCTGAGTTGTCATAGGAAACATCACTTTCTGTATTGGAGAAAATGTTCACCATTACATCCAGGACTAAAAGGAAAAGAGTCCAACTCCAGGAATTAGAAAAAAAATCCACCCTTGCTGTGCCCCCCCCCCCCATCCGCACTGCAAGGATTACATGCTTGGTATGTCTAGGGGATGCTGGAACAGGCAGGTTTTCTTCCTTATCCCTCACTTTTCCTGGTCCCAGCCCTGATCTCTTCTGGTTCTGGTCTGTGGACTGTCTTTCTGCATCACCACATACAGAGTAGGGATAAAAGCCCTATGTCATACGCAGTTAAGGAGACACACGGAGCGCCTCTAAGTGCAGTATTGGTTTATTCAAAAGGGAGCACACAATATAAGTAACTCACATTTGGTAAAAGGTCACAGGCTTAAAAATACTCCGGTGGTCTTTAGAGGTAAGCTGTAAAGTCCAAGTGTCCCGGGGAGAAAGATGGTGGCAGCCGAAGAGATGGAGCCGGGAGACAGAAAGGTCGGCCTGGCGCCTTCCGGGTTCGGCTGATGTCGGGGGAACCAGACTGGAACGCAGCGTACGTCGCGTGGCATCACCGGAGCTAGGAAATGACACAACGCATTTCAGAGCATGCGCCAAGCTCACAATGGGCATGCATGCTCTTTTTTCAAGTGTAGGATCCTACATTGTGAGCTTGGTGCATGCTCTGAAACGCGTCGTGTAATTTTTCCTCTCACATATGTCATACGCAGTAGGAGTGATTATGCAAGCACGGCCAGCCACGCCTTATGCTGGCCGTACACTATACAAAAAGTCGTTCAAACTCATTTTCGAAAAACGAACACTCGGCCATGAGAGCAAACGATAGTGCCATCGTGTAATGACCGATAAATCCTTCAATGGACATAAATTAATCCATTTTTTTTTTTGTTTTGTCACATGTCTTGTGCAAACAGTTTGGACGAGAAACACATTAACCTTTCGATTTATCGTTCATTCGGCAGAAAATTTGCAAAATTGCCTTTTGTCTCTTTGGCTCAAAAACATCACAACCGATTACCGATTTGTGCCCATTAACTGGCCAAAAAATGAACAAACTGTCCAAATGAGCGAATTTCTGATAATTTTTCGTATGGTGTATGGCCAGCATTAGAGAGGAGGCTTCAGAGCACCGGTGACACTGCTGGAGTGACCCTACTGGAGTGCGGAATAAGCTAAGTATTTCTGCTCATTCTTGCACCCCTACACATGAGTGTTTTACCCCTGCAGTGCAGGAGACGAGTCGACCGCGTGGGTAGATTTTTATTTCTAATTCCTGGAGTTAGGCTTTAATGCAGCGGTGTATTCCTTTTAAATCAGTTAAATGTTTATACTTGAACCTGTATTGATATTGTCCTCCCATTATCCCTAAACTGGTAGGTGAAGGGGTAGCACTAGTAGTCAATCAGGCTCTATTGTGTTCACATGTGCATGCAGGGACATACAGACAAGAGTAAAGTGAAGAATAAGCATTTGGTGACTTATATTTGTGTTGCTGCTCCTTCATTGTTCCAACCGAATGCTCCTGACTGTGAGGTGACACTACTGCATTCTTTAAAAAAAAAACTCCACTTTTGTTGAAAAAAAAAAACCTCTCTAGTTGACCAGTGTACATTGGAGGGATTTTAACAACTTTGTAGCAGTGACCAACCTTATGTTGCTATGAAGACATAGTTTTTAATTTCACTAGACTGATTGCAGACTGAATCTGAATTGGAGGGTCTTGTTCACAATAGTTAGCTGGTGCACTCTAAACGAGAGAAGTTGCAGTGTCTGCATCCCTTTAGAAGTATTTGATCCTTGGGGCGTATCTCACCAAAAGTTAGATTGCTGTTGCAGGGGATGCCTAAAATATTACTTGCATCTTAGGGCGACTTTGTATCATGCCATTTCACCCCAGGTTTTCACCTAGGGGCTTTTCCAGTGACCTGCCTGTACTTTTTGTGGAACTTTGTGCCTGGAAAATTGATAACGTCCATGGCATCCAAAAATCGTTCTTTTAGCTCAAAAACGCTTTTGGACGAACTGGAAAACAGCGACGGTTTATCGGAATTATTTGAAAAACTGAGCGATAGCGATTCGTGGGAAAATTCGTCATCAGGTACTAAAAGTGACAACAGCGACGATTCTGCGACTGAGCTCAGCTATGTGCAGACTTGGTGCTCTATTGACTGCGGTATGTATCAGGCAGCGCCCCCTGAGTACAGATTCTCCCTCATAATGAAATATCTCCACTTTGAAAACAATGGAGAATTTGATGAAATTTATTATTATTGTTACATTATAATTTATGATTTCGTGTTTCAAACTTTATCCTATCCGGGATGTCTACTAGACTCTTATTTGGACAGATTTAAGTGAGTTATTCCTAAGAATTACAGTCCTAAAATATAAAACATATTTCCATGCAAAACAATGACATAATCAGACCGCCAGGGAGGTTAAATAACATTAAGACCTCATTCACACTAGCGCGACTTGTCAGTCGGTCGCCTGCCATTGATTAGCACAGGACCCATTTTAATAGGAGCGACACAAGTCGCTCCGACTTAGAAAAAGGGTCCTGTACTACTTTGGGGCGACCTGGAGGCGACTTGCATTGACTTCAATCATATGAAGTCCGTGCAAGTCGCGCCGAGGTCGCGGTGCACGCTGTGCACCGCGACTTCACAGGTCACCCCAGCAAGTCGTGTCGCCCCTGTCTGAACGGGGTCTAAATTACAACATGGCTTGTGGAGCTATTGGTATGCTATATTATTTCTTTTTTATTTGCTATTTTCTTTTCAATGAAAGTGGAGTCACCCTTTAACAGAGAAAGTGGTATCACCCTCCTGGCTGTCTTTTATAGACATACAGTATATTAATTACAAGAGTGTCTGGATAAATGACAAATAATTTGGCAGATAAGGTACAGTAGATACCGTATGTGTACTTCAACTACATATTTAGCGTATTTTGCCTGGAATATATCTTTAACACACTGATACGTTTTTCTACATTTGGTGGAATTTTTTTGTTATATAAATTTTAAACAAAAGCTCTTTGGGCATCCAAGAACAGCTCAGGATGATGTATGAGCTCCTTTTCAACCTTAGAGTCTAGGCGCTATGATTTGCTTATTTACTGTACCAATAGGCCTGTGGCATATCCCCATTGTCAACATTTAATAAGTATAATGGAAAGAGGTGAACAGAAGTCACAGCCTAAGGTCTGGTTTCTGTATACAGAGGGCGCCATGATGGTCAATGATCATCAACAAATGGAGGCCACAGGTTGAGTTTACCATCACCTATCAGCCTGGTCATTGTTGTGATCAGTGATCCACTTTTACTACAGCAGGGCAATTTCGAAAACCAGCAAAACAAATCCTTTGGTAGAGGTCATCAAGAACTGGAGACCATGTCACATGTTTTCCATTCACCTATCAGCCTGGTCATCTTGGTAATCAGTGATCCACTTCGACTACGTCATGGCAATGTTGAAAACCAGCAAACCAAATCCTTTGGTGAAGATGCCGCGACAATCACAGCATTATACTGTTCCACAACTCAGCTCTACAGAAACTTTATTATTTTTTGAGTGAATGATTTAGAGGACTTAATATGAACTTCATGAACTGAGTATGAACTATCATGGACTGAAAAGATGATCTTCTTCATATCGATCTGTGACTGAGAAGAGACTATATGACATAGGAAAGACAATTGATGTATCCCCCGTTTTGTTCATGTATGTATTTTGCTGCAAAGAAAGAAAGAGGGTGAAAGGTAATACGTGTTGTGATGTAAGCTTTGCATTCCTGTAACTTATTTAATTTTTTTATTATAAATATTTTTTTTTAGTAAACCAGGTGTATGTGTCAGAAAAGAGATGATATGGTCTTCTTCTACAGTAATTGTGGCCAATAGCCAAGTGCAATGTTGGGTTAGCTGTGCAGTTCTGGAGCCTAAAGCCTCGTACACACGCAATGAATTTTCGCCGACCGGTCGTCCGTCTTTTGTCCAGAGTGGTGTCCGTTGGTTGGAATGTGCTCTAGACTGCACACAAATTTTCCCGTACGACATAATTCTACTTCAGAAGTGCTTTCATGTGTTGGATAGCTTTGTATGTGTTCTTTCTCACTGAGCATGCCTAGTCTTGCTCATAAGATTTTTCTCCATCGAAATCTGTACTAATGAGACGTGTTTTGACGGAGGACAAAAATTATATAGCCTGCACACCAGGATTTTTTCAGCCGAAAAGTCGGAGTCGGTTGTCGGAAGCACCATACTAAGAAGCCGAAAATCGGCAGATCGGTCGTCGGACGAAATTTCCCGGGCCGAATTTCTTCTCGTGTGTACGGGGCTTTACTCCAGCCAAAACTTTTCATTTTGGGGAAAGGTTGGACCCTTTATTGGGTGTTTATTATTGAGGTAAAAACTAAAGGAGTTCAAAGGCTCCACTCCATCAGGAAGGGCGGTGCCCATGTCCAAAGGAATGCACTAAACTATGGTAATCTTTAAATGGTTGCTGTGTTTATGGAAGGTTTCAAGAGATTCAACACATTTTTGGGATCTGCGTCCCCTTCATCGGGGCAAATAATAAACATATTCAGTAATTTTAAGCTGTAAACATTAAAAATTATTTACGATGTCTGTGTGTCTATTGGGGAGATTTCCTCTAACTTTTTAAGTTGGTGACACCTAGATAAAATTAGTGGAACACATGACACCAGGACAAAAAATGAACTAGGAAGGAAAAAACTAGGAAGGAAGTAACCAATATTTATTGATGTCTGTGGCTCTTTTTGGAGAAATTTGCCCAACGCAAAAAGCCTTGTTCCTTAACCACATCCCGACCACCCGCCGCCTTTTTACTGTGACAGGGTGGCTCTCCTGTGCAAATTGACGTAGGTCTACGTCGGTCGCGCGCGGGAATCTAGGGGACGAGCGCGTTTGGGTGAGCCGATGCGCGGGTCAGGCGGCTCCGATTCCCGCCTGACACCCACGATTGCTCCCCGCTGAGAGAGAAGGACGTTCGGCTGTTGTAAACACAGCCAACCGTTCTTCTCCCTGCAATGACCATAGAGCTCCTTCTATATGGGATCATATGTCTCTATGGTCATTTCATAAGCCACGCCCCCCTACAGTTAGAATCACTCCCCTAGGCTTACATTTAACCCCTTGATCACCCAATGGGTTAACCCCTTCCCTGCCAGTGTCATTATTACAGTAACAGTGCATATTTTTAGCACTGATTACTGTAGTAATGTCACTGGTCCCCCCAAAAGTTTAAAAAAATGTCAGTCAGGGATCCGACTGACACTGAAAAAAATACTGCAAGCAATACTTTTCAATGCGTTTCATCACATTGGGTTGCAACACAAACTACGCTGCTTTGTTACTAGAACTTAAAGCGGTAGTATACTGCTTTTTTTCACTTTTAACTACAGGTAAGCCTTATTATACCGGCACGGTTTAGGAGATATTTGCAGTACATGCAGCCACTCACGCGGGACCACCCTTATCGGAAAGCCAACCGTCCACCGTTTAAAAAAATACCAGGGTTATGGCAGCTATCTGCTGCCATAACACCGGTATTTAGGTTTAAATGGAGGACGTATATATACATTGGCTGGTTGGCAAGTGGCTAGGGACATAAATCTATCACATAAATGGTGATAGGTACTGATGGGTACTGATGATCAGTACTGATACTGATAGGTGATAGGTACTGATGGGTACTGATGAGTACTGATGAGTAGTGATGGGTACTGATGAGCAGGCAGCAAGTACTCGGGTACTTCAGGCGTCAGGTACTCTGATGAGCAGGTGGAAGGTACTTGGGTACTCTGATGGGTAGGTGACAGGTACTCGGGTACTCTGATGGGTAGGTGACAGGTACTCTGGTACTCTGATGGGTAGGTGACAGGTACTCATGTACTCTGATGGGTAGGTGACAGGTACTCGGGTACTCTGATGGGTAGGTGACAGGTACTCGGGTACTCTGATGGGTAGGTGACAGGTACTCTGATGGGTAGGTGACAGGTACTCGGGTACTCTGATGGGTATGTGACAGGTACTCGGGTACTTTGATGGGCCAGTGACAGGTACTTTGATGGGATAGTGACAGGTGCTTTGATGGGCTAGTGACAGGTACTTTGATGGGCTAGTGACAGGTGCTCTTTATTGGGGGGGGCAATCAGTGTGTTTGGGGTGCACTGTAATTGGTAACTAGCTGTTACCACAATCTCCTCCTCACACAGGATCAGTGTGTGAGGAGGAGAACACGGTGACAGCTAGTTACCGTGTTCTCTGTTGACATTTGTGACCGGCTGTGATTGGACACAGCCGGTCACTTGGTAAAAAGCCAATTTCATTGGCTCTTTACCAAGATCGGGGATTGGCTCTTTCCGAGGGATGAGCCTCGTCCCCGATCGCTCCCCCGGGGAGCGCGCATTACAGAGGGAATGAGCAGCTCGTACTGGAGCCTCTCATGTGATCGGCTGTGATTGACACAGCCGATCACGTGGTAAACAGCCAATTTCTATTGGCTGTTTACCTTGATCAGGGATGGGCTATGTCCGAGGGACGAGCCTCCGGGTGCGCGCAGTAGCAGCTAGAACGGGCGGACGTCATATGAAGGCCGCCCAGATCTGTAAAGCAATCCTGCCGGCGTCATATTACTATACGCCGGTATGGATGTGGATACATAGCTTCCTGAATACAGGAAACTGTGGTAACATCCACATGTGATTCTGAGTCTCGATGATTGAAGGAGCTTAAATCCAACAAATGAAAGGGGTGGGCCAGGGACAGTTAAACTGGGTGGGGGGAGCTGAAAGATATTGGCTGTCCTCCTGCCAGAAAATAAGGCGGGATTTATTTAACTTACTGCAGCTTTTTATGCATACTGTTAGAAGCTTACAGTGTGCTGTATAAAAGTAAGCGATTTCAGTACAGGAGAAGAGTTGAAATTTCCAAAGTTTAAGGTTGAACTTCTGCTCTCAGTACAGAGGATCTGTGAGAAGGTGGAGCTGCAGGAGGAAATACAAGGGAAAAAAACACAGAAATTGAACTTTAAACTTTGGAGATTAAGGAACTGTCAAAAAAAAAAAAAGATCAATGTGTGAAGGAAAGACAGAGGAATTTAAATGAGCCCTGCTAAGCTTGGGTGTAAATGTTACTGTTTATTTATTTATTTTATTTCAGGTTCTTAAATAGCTCTGTCAATTTACACAGCGCTTTACATATACATTGTACATTCACATCAGTCCCTACTCTCAAGGAGCTTACAATCTAAGGTCCTGTGCTACATCACCAGGACAGTCGCCCTTCTGTCGCTCCAATCACCATACATAAGTGCAAAATGGCCAAGAAGCTGAGGGTGCTATAACAGTCTGGCTCCCCTGTAATCAGTGGAGCAGGGGTTGTTTATCTAGGGCTGCTCAGTGTTTCACAGGCTGCTGTTCTGTTACTTCCCCCTGTCTTTTAGAGGATTCTAGAAGTATAGTGGTAAACAGAACGAGCAGCCTAGAAATGTATGGGACTCAAGCCAATCCCTGGGAGGTGTACCCAAAAGGTGGAGAGACAGAGCTCATTATTAGTCTGATGCCTGAGCAGCAGTGCAGTATTCTTGGCTTCAGTATTGTAGGAGGAGACTCTTGTATGGGGGGTTCTGCCTCCTGGTGCAGGATACCGGAGCAAGCCGTGAGGAAGATACCGAGGTCCCAGTTAGGTTTAGATCCATGTCCAGGGATCAAGTTGGGTCTTGAGTAACTCACTGGAGAGAGCAAGAAGTAGGTTGGTGGGAAAGAGTCCAGCTGCCCTATGGTGGTGTGAGTCTACATCTTCCTCACTAGGAAGAGCCCAGTGAATAGGAGGCAACCAATGGTCCTGTGGCTGAGTGATTAGATGACCCCCCCAGGGCTAAAGGAAAGTGACTGTGTGTAGCTGAAGGAGTACAGGTCATCAACAGCATAGAGATCCTGTGGAACATTCAGCAGTTGTGCAGTGCAGCCAGAAATGAGGAGTCCTCAAGTCATCCAGTTCTACAGCTTTTGGGGTATCCCTCTACTTATCCCAGTTTATCATTCCCAATAAAAAAAAAAAAATCTTAAAAAGAACCGCTAGACTGTTTTCTGAGCCAGTTGAAAAATTAAGGAAATGTGTGCCTGGCTGTGCTCTAGATGAGTAAAAAGGACTGTATTTTCCAGAGGCTCTTACGGGGGGGCACTACATATATAGTGGGCGCTGGGTTTAAAGAATGGGAAAAGCTTGGAGCTCAGCATTAAAATCCAATGGAACTTTCAGTTTATATTGGCTAAACACATTCTAGGTTGAAAGCTTCCATAACCTTGTGTATAGTTAGGAAAACCCAAAGATCTCCCAGACCTCTATGACCAACTCCTCCTACTTAGATTTCTAGGCTTTTCCCCAATAATCCCATCTAGTTTATCCCCACACTTCAAGGGCTTTTCTTCCTTTACCTAATGTCTCACGTTGGACCAAATATGGTGTGGGAGACATTCATTGAATGGTAATGTGTGAGAGACCTTCATTGAATGTCGATGAGTCAATTTAAGATATTCCAGCAACTGTGGGGTGACTATGGTGTTTCTTTTTGCCTTATTTTAACTATATGCAACACTGCCATGCAACTAAGGTTCATTTTGTGCTGACCAAGGTCACCCTCCTTCCGACAACCCTGGAAAAAAATTCTGCTGAGCAAGGGCACCCTACTCCTGACAACCCTGGAGAAACTTCTGCTTCTGTTACATTGGACTGGGTTGATCTCTAAATACCATTCATCATTACTTCTGGCCAAATCTACCTACATATCACAAGGTTAGGAAGAGGTGGCAGAACTTGATTCTACATATTGACCCCGAGGACTTACCAGAAGTGGAATCAACTTATATGACCTTGGTGATCTCCTCTCGGTATAGGCTGATTGTATTACAGATAAAAAGTAATGTTTGTGTATGGCGCTACCTGCTCAAGGGAAATATGAATATGGTGCCGTAATATACAGTGTGTGGGAAAGTGTAGACTAGACTTGGTAATCCACCATGATTCCAAAAAATTGATAAAATCAATAAATAAATAAATAAATAAAATCAATAAATAACCATAATCCTTATATATCATTAATGCCATAAATTATGTTGTAAAGTGCACCGTGCCAAAAGGAAAGGTTGCTGTGCATATGACGATACCCTTACAAAGTGCTAGTGCAAGTGCAACTGTGTGGCTGATAAAGAAATGGTTAATAGTGCTCAGTTAGTGTACATTTCACAAACTTTATTGGTAAATGTGCTCACTGGTGTAGATAGTACAGATATATACTGTATGGATATACTATCAATGATGGAGTGATATCCCCTGTCCTATGGGTATAGTGTTAATTCAAATATCTATAAGTGCTATCGTGCTGAACAAATCAAAATTCACATTGGGTGATGTTTAAAAATATTATTAGTGGGGAGGTCAATCCCAGTGCTGTGTGCCAGGCAGTAAAAATACCAGTTACTTCCGGTGTGTATTAACCGGTTTCGGTGCGGGGGCTAATAGTGCCTATACCCATGGCCCCCCATTAGGTATTGCACTCACCCCTCCTAATTCCCCTTTCAACAGGGGTGCTGGCTAAAGTATATATAGTCCTGAATGCTAGCTTTCATGGGTCCTGGGCGTCCCGGGTGTCCGTAGCAAGATGAGCTATGGGTCCCTTCCCAGAAGTCCGTTGGGTCTGGTGGGCTCAAAGAACAAACAAAAGATCCCCCATAGTGTAGTATGTAAAAGTATAATCAAAAAGAGTGCTGAAAAACTCACAATTGGATAATCACTAATCAGCGGGGAACGCCGGGACACTTCCGCTTTCCACGATCTGAGCTCCCCTAACCGGAAATGAGGTATGACGCTGGAATCTCCTCCCTACGCGTTTCATCATATAGACGTCACCTGGAGCGGCCTGATTTATTTACAGTTAATCCACCAGATTCTATGACATGCTCCACCTCCCTCTGCATCCCTCTTGCTTATGCTTGCTTCTGAAAAATGCTGGAAACGAGAGACAGGCGCTTGTTAGCAAAGCAACCATCTTCCTAGCTGCGGTATCAGGTGGCAGCTTGTCGGACATTGCAGCCAGTGTTGCATGGAATCTAGAGAGATGGAAGAAAATACTGCATGTACTTTGTCCCATCAGTATCTGAATACTGTAAAACAGTTAAATAAAATGAAAAAGGTAATACTTCTTCTTTAATACTCCATGTTTAGTTCCAGACACGAGGTTAGCGAAAAGCAAAGACAAAAATTTCCCTAATTCTTGATGCAAAGGGCAAAACTTTCCCAAATTCTTGATTGCTTGATGAAGAAACGCCTACGCACAGCCAAACTTTGCTTGCTGTGCCGCTGAGAACAAAGCAGCTGTAATAAAAGAATAAAGACATGAAAGAAGAACATAAATAAATGGAGGGACATGATGCAGGTTTCCAGTCAAGACTGTAAATTAAAGCTAAACACCAGCCAATTTTTTTTTTTTAAACGGGGAGGGGAAGAGACAACATTTCTCACAGGTTCTTATTTCCATCTCTGATCCCTTTGGAAAGATTTTTTCTTATTTATTCTCCCTGTGACATCCATACAAGAATTGGGAGATTGGTAATCACCTGGACAGAAAGATCGGTTGTCCCCAAGAAGACACAGACCACAATAGGGACATTGCAAGAAGTTTTGACTTTCTGTATTTCCTTTTAAATGAGGAGATATTTCACCAACAGGGACACAAAAAAGAGAGAAGTTCTAACCCCTCCCTACTCTATAGAAAATGACATAAAAGTTGTTACCTGTAGGCCTTAAAATGCATACAGGGACCACAATCTACCTGCTCAGACCTTCAGTTCTCCATAAAGGTATTGCTATTCTTCAGTAGTACACCCTTCTAGCCTTTGTTGGCCATTTGGTGAACTGGGAACCCCTATAGAAGAAGAAAAACAGGCGCCGCTGAATGTAGCAACAGATTTATTACATGACAATGATACGTAGTAACTCACATCATAGTGTTCTCAAATCCATATTCCGTAGTGTAACTGCTTCCTGTATACAATCCTCCGTGTCCCGACTGGCCCGACTGGCCCGCAGCTGGGAGATGACGTGCAGGAAGCTTCACAGGGAGCTGGTTAGGGTGGGAGCTGGTTAGGGCGGAAGCTGCGGTGAACCGCAAGCTAACCGGAAATGACGTAACGCGTTTCGTAGCATGCGCACTTAGCTCCTTCATCAGAAGTAAAAGTTTTATGTCGGGACATGGAGGATTGTATACAGGAAGCAGTTACACTACGGAATATGGATTTGAGAACACTATGATGTGAGTTACTACGTATCATTGTCTCATTGTCATGTAATAAATCTGTTGCTACAATCAGCGGCGCCTGTTTTTCTTCTTCTGTTGCCAGCGGGATTTTCCATTTTTGCCTGCCAGAGCTGCCCTGAACCTCTGCAATACTAGTGAAGTCCAGTTCGTTACAGCCTTTGTCCATCTGGCTGTTTTTTACTGGTGTCTACCCCTTGGGCACAAGCGCCCAACACCTCATCTTCTGGGAACCCCTATGTATGATGCAGAAGAACAATTCTCAAACACGCTCAATGTAGGCTCCATTTTATCTCTCAAAAAACAGAGAAAGTAGGCACCAAAAGGTGACTAGACCTTGTGAATAAGGGGCAGTCTCTAATGTAGTTGATAGTCCAATAATTAAAAGTCCATAACAATCAGGAGTCCATAGGAAAAGATAGGATATTCCATCAATCTGTGAGGAGGTCCAAAGGCAAGGTGTCCAGGCACTAGGGAAAGCTTAATTACAGGAGTAGAAGCAGGCTCTATAGGGCAAAAAAGAAAATAGAAAGTGCCTCTAAGTGCAGACAACATGACAGGTTTATTGGTAGGATGAAATACCAAGGGGCAAATCACACTGAGTGAAGTCAAAACAGGCTCATCGGGTAATAGAGAAAACCGAGATGTCAGCTCTGGATGACCCCGGTGGTCTGCCTCATGGACATCTGGTTTTCTCTTACCTGATGAGCCTGTTTTAACCTCACTCGTTGTGAGTTGCCCATTGGTATTTAATCCTACCAATAAACCTGTCATGTTGCCTGCACTTAAAGGTGCTTTCTCTTTCCTTTTTAACTCTCACATACAGAATCCCTGAAGAAAGTCTCAATACTAAAATGTTATTCACAGCTATTAAACCTTCCTGGAAAGTTTACCATGTGATATACCAAGTAAAGAAGATGTTGCCCAGCACAAGCTTCAATAATCCAGACAGGTAGGAAACTGAAATAGGATTAGGGTGAAGAAGACTTTCTGTAGTCAATAGCATTATTCTTCAACGTCATCATTCTTCAACAGCATACGTCTTCGACATCATCATTCTTTAACAGCAGCATTCTCCAAAGGCATCGGTCTTCAATAGCATCAGTCTTTAAAAGAATCAATCTTCAACAGCATAGGTCTTCAACAGCATTGGTCTTCAACAGCATTGGTCTTCAACAGCTTTGGTCTTCAACAGCATTGGTCTTCAACAGCTTTGGTCTTCAACAGCTTTGGTCTTCAACAGCTTTGGTCTTTAACAGCATCAATCTTCAACGGCATCGGTCTTCAACAGCTTCGGTCTTTAACAGCATCAATCTTCAACAGCATCAATCTTCAACGGCATCGGTCTTCAACAGCTTCGGTCTTCAACAGCATCAATCTTCAACGGCATCGGTCTTCAACAGCTTCGGTCTTCAACAGCTTCGGTCTTCAACAGCATCAATCTTCAACAGCATCAATCTTCAACGGCATCGGTCTTCAACGGCATCGGTCTTCAACAGCATCGGTCTTCAACAGCATCAGTCTTCAATGGCATCGGTCTTCAACGGCATCGGTCTTCAACAGCATCGGCCTTCAACAGCATCGGTCTTCAACAGCATCGGCCTTCAACGGCATCGGTCTTCAACGGCATCGGTCTTCAACAGCATCGGTCTTCAACGGCATCGGTCTGCAACAGCATCGGTCTTCAACAGCATCGGTCTTCAACAGCATCAGTCTTACATGTGAAGCAGGAGCAGCTCTAGCTATAAGTTCCTGCACATCGTGGAAGAAATCCCTTAGTACGCCTTCCTCCAGCACCAACAAGTCTGTGGTGCATTGTCACTGCTGCCGCCATCTTCCCCACCAGGAAAAATAGCAGAATAGCCATGGAAAAAGATCAAGTTGTCCATCAAGTCTTCCCCCTTTTTTTTTATCTATGTGAAGATCTATGTTTGTCCCAAGCATGTTTAACCGCTTGTCTTCCAAGGCAACTGTTTAAGTTTTTAAAGGAAGATGGGGGAAAGTATCGGGCTTCAGGGATAAGAATGTGAATGACGAAATCTTAATTATTAATGAATAAAAATAGTGCTGTGTTATGTCAGGGTATAAACTGAATAAATACTTGTTATGTGTCTTCTAAATAAATATAAAATTACATTCCATAAACCAATGGTTAAATAAATGGTGAACAGTATTAAGTAAAGATTACTGAATACTGTTCACCATTTATTTAACCATTGGTTTATGGAATGTAATTTTATATTTATTTAGAAGACACATAAAAAGTATTTATTCAGTTTATACCCTGACATAACACAGCACTATTTTTATTCATTAATAATTAAGATTTCGTCATACACATTCTTATCCCTGAAGCGCGATACTTTCCCCCATCTTCCTTTATCTTTTAACTGTGAGGCTAACAGTGATTAATATCAGCAGCATTAAGGGTATTTTCCACCTATATCTCTTTAGACAGTGCGAGATTCACACCCACATATATGTTTAAGTTTTTACACACGTTAAAATCTGCATTTTTTGCTAGAAAATTACTTTAAGCTTTCAAACAATTCTACATTTTCTGAAAGAAGAGGCCCTGGAAAATAAAACTGTGATTTTTTTTTTTTATATCACATGATATTTGTGCAATTATTTATCAAATACATATTTTCAAGAAAAAAATACACTAAAATTAATTTTAGTGCACACAAACACAAAATAATATATCAACTTTTTTGGTAAAACATAAAAGATGGGGTTCGGTAATTAGATAGCCTACATGACAATTTTTTTAAATTGTGTGTCAGTGAAATGGCGAAAAAAATATGGTATCCAAAAATTTCCTAAGGTGAAGTCTGTTTCAAACATCAACTGCTTTTTAGGTAAAATACTTTCTAAGATTAGTTTCGTACTTTACCCCTGCTAGTTTGAGGTGTTCTTGAGCTTAGCTACATATTAAAAAAACTTTTCCTCCTTGATGTATTTAAAAGTTTGAATCACACCTCCCATTTCACTTCTTTCCTCAATACCGTATATATTATGTTCCTGCAGTCTCTACAGATATGTTGTATATCTTTAGAACAGTGGCCTCCAAACTGCGGCCCTTTGCTTGTCTTTATCTAGCCCGTGGGGTATTCCTCCCAGTGACACAAGGCACTATTTTTCCACTGACACTAATAGTGGGGTTTAATTCCTGCCACTGATACCAATGATGGGGTACTGTTCCTCCCACTAATACCAATGATGGGGCACTATTCCTCCTACTGATACCAATGATGAGGCACTATTCCTCCCACTGATACCAATGATAGATTCCTTCACTAATTCCAATGATGGGGTACTATTCCTCCCAGTGACACAAGGCACTATTTTTCCACTGACACTAATAGTGGGGTTTAATTCCTGCCACTGACACCAATGATGGGGTACTGTTCCTCCCACTAATACCAATGATGGGACACTATTCCTCCTACTGATACCAATGATGAGGCACTATTCCTCCCACTGATACCAATGATAGATTCCTTCACTAATTCCAATGATGGGGTACTATTCCTCCCACTGATACCAGAGATGGGGCACTATTCCTACCACTAATACCAATGATGGAGCACTATTCCTCCCACTAATACCAATGATGGAGCACTATTCCTCCCACTAATACCAATGATGGAGCACTATTTCTCCCACTAATACCAATGATGGGGCACTATTCCTTCCACTGATACCAATGATGGGGCACTATTCCTCTCACTGACATCAATGGCAGAGTAGTATTACTCATACTGATACCAATGATGGGGCACTATTCCTCCCACTGATACCAATGATAGAGCACTATTCCTTCACTAATTCCAATGATGGAGCACTATTCCTCCCACTGATACCAGAGATGGGGCACTTTTCCTACAACTGGAACCAATGATGGGGCACTATTGCTCCCACTGATAATAATGGAGAACTATTACGCCCACTGATAAGAATGATGGAGAACCATTACTCTCACTGATACCAATGATGGGGCACTATTCCTCTCACTGACATCAATGGCAGAGTAGTATTACTCCTACTGATACCAATGATGGGGCACTATTCCTCTCACTGACATCAATGGCAGAGTAGTATTACTCCTACTGATACCAATGATGGAGAACCATTACTCTCACTAATACCAATGATAGGACACTATTCCTTCCACTGATACCAACAATGGAGCACTGTTCCTACTACTGATACCGAAGATGCGGCACTATTCCTCTCACTAGTACCAATAATAGAGCATTATTCCTCCCACTGATACCAATATTAGGGCATTTGGGAGCACTTGTATCAACAATGGGGCACTATTCCTTCCACTGAATTACCAATGATGGAGCACATTACTTCCACTAATACCAATGATGGAGCACATTACTTCCAATAATACTAATGATGGGGCACTATTCTGTCCATTGATACCAACAATGGAGCACTGCTCCTCCTATCGATAAAAACGATGGGGCACTATTCCTTCAACTGATACCAATGAGGGGACACTTTTCCTCCCACTAACACCAACAATGGGCACTGTTACTTTTACTGACACCAACGATGGGATACTATTAATATTAAGTTAGTACAGCGCAATCATCTGTTTAAATTATTAGTGCAATTGGTATGTGACAAAATCCGCAAACAATGTCAGTGAAGATATAAACCTACATACATATCACAATAAGTAAGAATACCTTTTTTTTTTTTTAATTTAAATTAAAAAAAAAATCTTTCTAGTGAATGTTCCAAATTCTTGTGCAAACTGTGCAGAAAAAATAGTGATCAAATAAAAAAAAAAAACATAATGTCCAAAACAATTAAAACCATCCAATAAAGATAAATAAATCCTTATAACGAGTGTTCTTGCCACCTCTGTGCATAATGATCAACTAAAATCAAACAGTTTCTCATATTATCCACCACCAATGTTCTCTAGCAGCTCACCTCCAACTTTGACTCCTGTTTCACCAGAGAATCAAGATACGCTGTTTCCCTTTAGGGATATATGAAGATCTGTACAGATGGATGGATATCCTTGGACGTTTCACAACCGCGCTCTCTCCTTAATGCGGTACACGCATATTATTCAGCCATATAAAACAAAACACATACCATCTAGTGCTCTCTGTAAGAACAAATTTATCCACTTGCCGACCGCCCGCCGTAATATTACTGCGGCATGGCGGCTCGGCTGCATCCAGTCACGTAGTACTACGTGACTGGAGTGTATGTGGTTTCGGCGCCGCGTGCGTCATTTAGACACAGCGGGAGGCGGGCCGCGGGAGGAGTGCCGGCGATTGCCGCTGCCCTCTTGTGATCGTTGGAGAAACCGAAGAGAAGACCCGCCTGCTTATGTAAACAAAGCAGGCGGATCTTCTGTCAGGCAGGCAGGGAGAGATCAGCAGTTTCAGCTAAGCTCACAATCCCCCCTCCCCCCCACAGTGAGCAAGCACTTTAGGCATACATTTAACCCCCTTGACCACCCCAAGTATTAACCCCTTCCCTGCCAATGGCATTATTACAGTAACAGTGCATATTTTTAGCACTGATTACTGTAGTAATGTCACTGGTCCCCAAAAAGTGTCAAAAATTTCAGCTACAGGTCCAATCTGTCCGCCGCAATGTCGCAGCCCCGCTAAAAATCGCTGATCGCCGCCATTACTAATAAAAAAAATAAATAAATAAAAAGTCCAATAATCTATCCTGTAGTTTGTAAACGCTATAACTTTTGCGCAAACCAATTAAAATACGCTTTTTGGGATTTTCTTACCAAAAATATGTAGCAGAATACAAATTGGTCTAAAATGATGAAATTTTTTTTATTGGGAATGTTTTATAGCAGAAAATAAAAAATATTGCGTTTTTTTCAAAATTATCGCTGTATTTTTGTTTATAGCGCAAAATTTAAAACCGCAGAGGTGATCAAATACCATCAAAAGAAAGCTCTATTTGTGGGGAAAAAAAGGACATCCGTTGTATTTGGGTACAGCGTCGCACGACCGCGCAATTTTCCATTAAAGTAACGCAGTGTAGAATCGCAAAAAATGGCCTGGTCATTAAGGGGGTAAAATCTTCGGGGGCTGAAGTGGTTAAGAAGCTGAAGTTAGAAGCTGACTGGTTACAATGCATTCTGTGTGCCCCAGAATAAAGAAACACAGCTAAATAGATGGGAAGAGAGTTTTGGAGCTGCTGTTCCTGCCCCGAGGAGGAGAAAAGACATTTAGTACATTTAGCACTTGTCTGTTTGTTAAGGTTATCAGTCTGCATAACACGCATTTCAGAAAAGCTGCACCCAGAACTACAATTACATTTTTTGTATTTTTTTCCTGTTTTCTATGCTGTCCACAAAGGTGGAGACATACATACCTGCAGCATATTTGATGTTAGGCCATCATACCTACATTTTTCACACCTTTGTACTTGTAGCAGTCCACCTTTATAATACATATTATTGTGTGTACTTTCCCCTGATGCTTTTACACAACAGGAAAATTTAACAAACTTTGTCAGCTTACGAACTGAGTAGTGGGTCAAGAGCTAATCCCAGCATTAAAGTGACATTAACCACTTTACCACCGGAGGATTTTGCTGTCTTACGTCCAGGCCACTTTTTGCGATTCGGCACTGTGCGACTTTAACTGACAATTGCGCGGTCGTGCGATGCCATACCCAAACAAAATTTACGTCCTTTTTTTTCCCACAAACAGAGCTTTTTTTTGGTGGTATTTGGTCACCTGTGCGATTTTTACTTTTTGCGCTATAAACAAAAAAAGAGCGTAAATTTTGAAAAAATAATATTTTTCACATTTTTTTATATGAAATTCCCCCCCCCCCCCAAATGTAAAAATCTAATTTTTTTTTAATTTTTGGCCAATTTGTTTTCTGCTAAATATGTTTGGTAAAAAAAAAATCGCAATAAGCGTATTTTGATTGGTTTGCGCAAAAGTTATTGCGTTTACTAACTAAGGGAAAGATTTTTGGTGTTTTTGGTGTTTTAATGTGAGTAATGGCGGCGATCTGCGATTTTTTTTGCGGGACTGTGACATTGCGGCGGACAGATCGGATCATTGACTGACATTTTTGACACTTTTGGGGGTACCAGTGACATTACTGCAGTAATCAGTGCTATATATATATGCACTGTTACTGTAATAATGACACCGGCAGGGAAGGGGTTAACTTTATTGGAGAGGGAGGGGTTAATGTATGCCTGGTGCTTACTAATGTGTGTGGGAGGAGGTGACTGAGTGACACAGGGACAGATCGCATGTTCAGCTATGCTGAACCCTGCAATCTGTCCCTGCCTGTCACTTAGGAGATCCGCCCGCTTTGTTTACACAAGCGGGCGGATCTCCAGACTCGATTCCCTGACGATCGGGGAAGAGCGGCAGCGATCGCCGCTGCTCCTCCCCTGGCCCGACTCCCGCTGTGACTGAAAACAGCTGGAGCGAGCCTCCGGCGGCGCGCGAGCGCCGCCCAGAAGGGGAGGAGTCCAGCGACGTAGGTCTACGTCGCTGGACGGAATCGAGCCACTTTGCCGCAGTACAGTCCCAGTGACTGGTCGGCAAGTGGTTAAACTCTAAATTGCTCTCAGCCTACTCCGAATTCATTCTTTCTTTTTCTTTTTTTTTTTTGCTGCTCTAATCCGATTTCCTGTTAGAGGGTGGCTACCATATAGGTGTGCGCACCGGGTGTGGGAGCACTGGTATCAAACAATGGCACACCCTGAATATCCTGTAAGGTGCCGATTCCCCCTGCTTCCTGTCTCCCGCTGCAGTGCTGCCAGCTTCCCCCCTCACCTCTCAGGAGCAGGGAAGGGCCTGATAAATATTTTATTAAAAGGCCCCTTCCTTTTCTGAATGAACACAGTGAGTGATCTGTACTGATTGCTCCTGTATTCATTCTTAACTGAAGCATAGTAAACTATGTTTACTGTAGGCTGCCAGGGTGGATTTGATTTAACCACTTGCTGACTGCCGCACGACTATGTACTGCGGCAGTCAGCCTCTGCTGGGCAAAGGGATGTATGGGTATGTCACTCGCCCACGAGCCTGTAGGGGGCGAGCGTGCTTTTCCAACGGCGCGCTCCCACCCCCGATCGTTCCCTGCCTTCCCTGCATGTGTGACCGACGGCTCCGATGTCCGCCAGCCACTCGCAATCTCCCTCAGGAGAGGGAGAAAGACAGACGGCTGATGTAAACACAACCGTCTGTCATTCACCCTTAGATCATCACTGAGGCTATACGATCCTGCTATGTAGGATCGTATGTCTCTGTGATTATCTAAGAAGCCACGCCCCCTTACAGTTAGAATCACGCCCCTAGGGACACACTTAACCCCTTGATCAGCAATAAAGTTAACCCCTTCCCTGCCAGTGTCATTTTTACAGTAACAGTGCATATTTATAGCACTGATTACTGTAGTATTGTCACTGGTACCCCCAAAAGTGTCAAAAATGTCAGTCTAGGGTCCGTTCTGTCCACCGCAATGTCGCAGTCCCGCAAAAAAAATTGCAGATCGCCGCCATTACTAGTTAAAAAAAGAACAATAAAAATGACATAAATCTTTCCCGTAGTTAGTAAACGCAATAACTTTTGCGCAAACCAATCAAAATACGCTTATTGCAATTTTTTTTACCAAACATATGTAGCAGAAAACAAATTGGCCTAAAATGTTAAAAAAGTTTGATTTTTACATTTTTTTTGGGGAATTTCATATAAAAAAATGTGAAAAATATTGTTATTTTTTCAAAATTGTCGCTCTTTTTTTGTCTATAGCGCAAAAAGTAAAAATCGCACAGGTGATCAAATACCACCAAAAGAAAGCCCTGTTTGTGGGAAAAAAGGACATCAATTTCATTTGGGTACAGCATCGCACGACCGCGCAATTGTCCGTTACAGTCACGTATGCCGAATCGCAAAATAGGGCCTGGTCTTTGAGCAGCCAAATCTTCCGGGGCTTAAGTGGTTAAATCAAGTCAATTTAAATCACGATTTAAAACATGATTTAAATCACTAGTAAAAAAGCTTGATTTTAATCAACTCGATTTTAATCATAATTTTTAACCTCCTCCTTTAACACTCCGCCAATGCACATAAAGCCGGGTGGGAGCTTCGTCCTTCTGATTGGACGTTCAGGAACGTCCTTCAGAAGGAGGGAGATGTGCAATCTCGGTGTGCCTGTGTCCCCTGGACACAGCAACACCGCTCAGCAGGAGGGCCCTGTGATAGGCCCATCTGATCACATGACAGCTGTGTCCAATCACAGCGTCATGTAATGTAAACACAGCTGATGTAATGGCTATTGGCTCTTCTTCTCCTCACACAGAGCATGTCAGTGAGGAGAAGAAGAGACGATCTGTGCTTCCAGTTTACAGCAATTTTACTGCTATTTACACACTGATCACCCAGCTAGTGTCCCCTAAACACAGTGTCCCCAAACACAGTGTCCCCAAACACAGTGTCCCCAAATGTGGAAACACCTGTCAAACACCTGTCATCATCTGGCGCACATCTGTCCGTGATCATCTGGCGCACATCTGTCCGTGATCATCTGATGCATATCTGTCCGTGATCATCTGGCGCACATCTGGTGCACATCTGGTCATGATCATCTGGCGCACATCTGTCCGTGATCATCTGGTGCACATCTGGCGCACATCATCTGCCAATGATCATCTGCCACACCTGTCCATGATCTGCCACATCTGTCCATGATCATCTGGTGCACATCTGGTCATGGTCACCTGGCGCACATCTGTCCGTGATCATCTGGCGCACATCCGGCGCACATCATCTGCCAATGATCATCTGCCACACCTGTCCGTGATCTGCCACATCTGTCCATGATCTGCCACACCTTTCCATGATCTGTCACATCCCAGTTTAACATCTGTCACACATCTGACACATTTGTCCCAGGAATCATCTGCGCACATCTGTCCACATGGTTAAAAAATTATTTAGCAGTGAGGAGGCTTTCCTTATGCTCCAGAGTATGTCAGACGAGAGTAGTAGCAAGTATGAGCTAGTAGAAAGCAGTGGCTCTGAAATGGAAACTGAGGGTGACAGAATCCTAACAAAAAGGCTCCACCAGCAGCGCAGCAGATTATAGGCAGATTATAGGCAGATTATAGGCAGGCATCCACTAGCAGTTCTGCAAGTTCTTTGTGGAGTGGCAAGCAGGGCATCATTCCAACACGATAGGCCAGATGCGTCATCCACAACAAGGCAGGGCCCATACTAGTTTCCCGGATGTATTATTATACCCTACATGACTTCCTGATACTTCAGCAGAGCCTATAACTCCCCCATTTACAGCACAGCCAGGCCCTCAAATACAATGTGAAAATGTAACCCCGCTTTATTATTTTCATTTATTTTTCACGGATGATCTGCTGAACTACATAGTGGAGAAGTGAAATCTGTGCGCCAGCCAACATATTGCCAGCAAACCCGATTTTGGGCTGACAAAAAAAAAAATGAACTCCATTCCTACTGGTCTACCCAACCTATCCATCATATGCCAGTCTACTCCTCTTTGATGCCCAGAAACCGTTGTGAAATGATAATGCAATTTTTACATTTCAACAATAATGCCCAGTGCCTCCCTTAAAATCATCCTAATTATGATAAATTATTCAAAATTCATCCCCTAATCATATTTTTTTTTTTTGCTCCAGCTTCAAACAAATGTTTACCCCCGATATAAATATTTGTGTGGATAAATCCCTCCCTAGTCCACTTCACCTGAAGACTTGGCATCAAGCTACTTTCCCAGTAAACAGGCCAAATATGGGGTAGAATTTTATAAGGTATGTGACAGGGCCACCGGTTACACATACGATTTTAAAATTTATGAGGGTAAGGACAGCCAGTTAAACTCCCCTGGATGCCCTACCTATATGGGACAAATGGCAAAATCGTCTGGCAGCTGATAGAACCACTGTTTGGGAAGGGTTACCACCTATATGTAGACAATTTCTACACAAGTCGACCACTTTTCCGCCAACTCTACCTGAAGAAGACTGTGGCCTGTGGGACAGCACGGTCCAACCGCAAGGGCTTCCCACAGAGATTGGTCGCCAGGAAATTAAGTTGAGGGGAAAAAGCCAGTATGCGGAATGAAGAGGTATTAGCTCTAAAGTGGAGATATAAAAGAGATGTCTGCATCCTTTCCACAATACATGACCACACCTTGGTGAAACTTCAGACAAGACGCCTGACGGTGCTACTTGGATGTTGGGCCTCTGTATGTGGCCAGGCTGTGGAAAAGTCTCACACATGTGGTATCACCATACTCAGGAGGAGTAGCAGAATGTATGTTGGGGTGTAATTGTAAGTTCATCTATGCCATGTGTAAGAAATAACTTGCTAATATGACAATTTTGTGAAAGAAAAAAAAAATATTTCTTCATTACCCTATTGTGGGCAAAAAATTCCAACTTAAAAAAACTCACTATGCCTCTTACTAAATACCTTGGACTGTCCTCTTTACAAAAAGGGGTCATTTGGGGGGTATTTGTACTGTCCTGACATTTTAGGGCCTGAAGAAATTAGATTTTTCAATGATACATAGCCTAGCTTGTAGATTCTATAACTTTCACACAAACCTATTATCATAAACTTATCAGGATTTTTTTTTACCAAAAACATGTAGCAGAATACATTCTGGCCTAAATGTATGACGAAATTAGATTTTATTGGATTTCTCTTAAAACAGACAGTGAAAAATATTTTTTTTTTTACATTTTTGCTCTTTTTTTCGCTTATATCGCAAAAAATAAAAAACCCAGTGGCAAATAAATACCACCAAAAGAAAGCTCAATTTGTGTGAACGAAATGATAAAAATTTAATTTGGGTACAGGGTAGCATGACTGAGTAATTATCATTCAAAGTGCAAGAGCACTGGAAGCTGAAAATTGGTCTGGGAAGGAAGGGGTTGAAAGTGCCCAGTATTGAGGTGGTTAGAGAGGTTGGTTAAGAGCAACTGTCATCTCTGTCCCACAGCGGCTCCTCCTCTGATCCGTTGACTCACCGACAGTCCCATTCACTTGGTGGCTTGGTGGATGGCTGATGATATGGCAGTGACACAACAAGGTGAGGGACGTGGCGGCTGCAGGTGAGTGGATGCCCGCTAACAGGCACTGCCATGATGGATCTGAAATGACAGGTGCTCTTTAAATTAACCAGTTCTGGACCAGAAGGATTTGCCCCCTTAATGACTAGGCCATATTTTGCGATTCGGCACTGCGTTAATTTAATGGAAAATTGCGCGGTCGTGTGATGCTGTACCCAAATAAAATTGATGTCCTTTTTTTCCAACAAATAGAGTTTTCTTTTGGTGGTATTTGATCACCTCTGCGATTTTTATTTTGTGCGCTATAAACAGAAAAAGCGACATTTCTGAAAATTATATAAAACGATATTTTTCATATTCTGCTATATAACATATAAAAAATTTTTTTCATAATTTTAGGCCAATTTGTATTCTGCTACATATTTTTGGTAAATAAAAAAAAAATTAGCAATAAGCGTATTTTGATTGGTTTGCGCAAAAGTTATCGGGTCTATGCACAGGTGCCAGCTGTTGCGCAACTACAAGACCCATGATGCTTTGCAGTTACAAGTATGACTGCCACAGGCAGAGGCATGATGGGACTTGTAGTTCTGCAACAGCTGGATGGCCGCCAGTTTGACACCCCTGAATGGGATTGCAAAAAGAATGGACAGAGGGCGCACCAGCCTAGCGCATTATCTTTTAAAACAATTTATTGTAAACATACGTACACAGCCAGTTTTTTTTTTTTAAACTAACAACCAAGCTTTATTTAATAAAACGGATACTAAATTTACACATAAATACGACTAGAACCCCACTCTCCTCCTATAGCGCAATTGGATGGAAACAGACTGTCTGTCTTTTTCCATCCGATGCCATCTGATCCGATCCTCCGATTACCGCTCCATAGAGGAGAATGAGGGGTCCGATCAGGTCTGTCTGAAAAACTGACAGGCGGACCCGATCAGACAGCCCTTGTGAAAGGGGCCTTCGGCTGTATATATAATATAAACATTCTTTTTTTTTTCAATTCTTATTAAAAAAAAATGATATATAATAATATATATAATATATATATATATATATATATATATATATATATATATATATATATATATATATATATATATATCATTTTTTTTAATAAGAATTGAAAAAAAAAATGTTTTTTTTTTTTTTTTTAATAATTAAAAAAAAGAAAAAATGTATTATTATTTATTTTTTTTTAAATTTAAAAAATAAATGAATAATAATAACCACACTCCCTGTCCACTTACCTTTAAGCAAAGGTAACTGGACAGAGAGATGAAGCCTGCAAAAACTTCCCATCTCCTTCCAAAGAGCAGATGAGAAGGAAGGCATTGAGAACATGCATTACTCCCGGCCACCACAAGAGGGCGCCAGTTCCACTAGCCTCTCATCTAACAGAAGAAGGCCGAAAAGCCGGGGCCACAATTTATGGACGGCGTGGAAGTCCGTGCACTCGGGAAAGAAGGTGGGGGCGCAAAAGGGACAGGACAGCTCCTGCAGGGCCCCCCAGGCGCCAGGTCGCTAATTCTAGTCGCAAGTGCGACCTGGCGCCCGGGGTTTGTCGAAGCCTGCATTATACTCACAAGGCAATTGTGAAACATGGGCAAGTATAAGCAATGTCCACTGGACATCATCTGCTGCCGCAGGCCGTGGAAGGATGTGGACCTCCAAAAAATTGCTTACGCGGTTCAGAGCTCTGATGAAGGGGGAACATCCCGAAACGCGTAAGCGTTTTTTTTTGGAGGTCCACATCCTTCCACGGCCTGCGGCAGCAGATGATGCCCAGTGGACATTGCTTATACTTGCCCATGTTTCACAATTGCTCTGTGAGTATAATGTGTACGTATGTTTATAATAAATTGTTTTAAAAGATAATGCGCTAGACTGGTGCGCCCTCTGTCCATTCTTTTTGCAATCCCATCCAGGGGTGTCAGACTGTTTGGGTTACCACGACCCGTTGAGAGTGGCAGCACAGCCGGAATAACTTCAATCAGATCCAAATCGCATTTTTTTGGGATACTAGCCGCAAGACCTCCCCTCAAGCGCAGGAGTCAATTCCTCTTTGTACCTATCTATGGGATTGTGTGGTTGGGTTTTCATTACTGTTTTTTTTTTTTTTTTTTTGGTTGAGATGGACTTGTGTCTTTTTTCAACCTAACTATGTAACTACAAACTAGGGGAAATATTTTTGTCATTTTTATTATTATTTTTTTTTTTTACTAGTAATGGCGGCGATCTGCGTTTTTTAGTGGAACTGCAACATTGCGGCGGACAGATCGGGCCCCTAACTGACATTTTTGACAGTTTGGGGGGGACCAGTGACATTACTACAGTAATCAGTGCTAAAAATATGCACTGTTACTGTAATAATGACACTTGCAGGGAAGGGTTTAACACAGTGGGTGAGCAAGGGGTTAAATGTGTACCTAAGGAAGTGTTTACTAACTGTGGGGGGTTGGGCTTTTGAAATTACCATAGAGATCTTTGATCCTATATAGAAGGATCACAGGCGCTCTGTGATCATTCCAGATAGAAAAACGGTCAGCTGTGTTTACAACAGCCGACCATCCTTCTCTCTTAGCGGGGAACGATTGTGGGTGGCCGGCAGCAATTGCAGCCGCCGGCCCCGTGCATTGGCATTCCCGCTGCCGCTCGCGCTCACCCCTTAGCACCAGGCGCGTGACCGATGTAGTCCTATGTCGGTTCGCACAGGAGGGGCTGCTTGCAGCAGTAAAACTGCGGCGGGCGGTCCAGAACTGGTTAAGGACTCATTCTTGCTGGTAGTTAGTGTGAAATTGTGTGAAGGCATCAATACAGTCCATGTTATCTCAGCTTGCAGAGCTTGGACTCATTGAATGAGATTACCAAAAATGTAAATGTAGCGCCCTCCTAGGTAGGTGCTAATGAGAGAGTAAAGTTCTTGGCTCTGTCTGCCTATCAGAGGGGCAGCAGGTAAATTCTATATTGCCAGGGCCGGGACAAGGCCATCCAGCGCCCAGGGCAAAGATGCCAAACTGCGCCCCCCCCCCTCCATTAGGGTTAGGGTCAGGGTGCCCACATCCCTGCAATAAACCATTGCGCCCAGGGCCACCTGCCCTCCTGCCCACCCCTTTACCCAGCCCTGTATATTGCACTCTGCTTAACCACTTCCTAACCACCTGCCACCTTTTTACTGCGGCAGGGTGGCTCTCCTGTCTAACCGATGTACATCTACATCGGTCGCGCACGGGAAGTTAGGGAGCGAGCGCGCGCAGCTGGGGGTGCGCTCCCACCCCCCACTTGGCAGCGGGGAAGCCGATGCGCGGGTCAGGCAGCTCCCATTGCCGCCTGAAACCCACGATCGCTGCCCGCTGAGAGAGAAGAACGGTTGGCTGTTGTAAACACAGCTGACCGTTCTTCTCTCTGGAATGATCATAGAGCTCCCGTGATCCTTCTATATAGGATCACACGTCTCTATGGTCATTTCAGAAGCCACGCCCCCCACAGTTAGAATCACTCCCCTAGGCTCACATTTAACCCCCTTGATCACCTATACTGTTAACCCCTTCCCTGCCAGTGTCATTATTACAGTAACAGTTCATATTTTCAGCACTGATTACTGTAGTAATGTCACTGGTACCTCCCAAAAGTGTCAAAAATGTCAGTCAGGGGTCCGATCTGTCCACCGCAATGCGCTGTCCCGCTAAAAAATTGCAGATCGCCGCCATTACTAGTAAAAACAAAAAACAATAAAAAATGACATAAATCTTTCCCGTAGTTAGTAAACGCGATAACTTTTGCGCAAACCAATCAAAATACGCTTATTGCAATTTTTTTTACCAAAAATATGTAGCAGAAAACAAATGGGCCTAAAATGTGAAAAAATTTAGAGACTTCCGGTTCCGGCGCCCATGTAAGCAGCAGCGCGGGACTCCGGCTCCAGACCTCACCTGCTATTTATTCGGCTTTCTCGGCCCTAAAGAGCCGGCGGACGCTGCACATCACCCGCATTACGTCCCGGGTACCGAGCGGACATGGATCGATTCCTCCAGCACGGACCCGCACCGCCGCAGCACGGCGGAGCTCCGCCTCTCCCACAAATCAAGCCCCCGGCTTCAGTTGCGGCCTCCTCCGAGATTAATATGGAGGACGCTGCTTCACACACAGGCACAGCGGGATCCGGTCCACCACCCAGCCCTATTCCAGAGGCTCAGATCGCTTCACTAGCCCAGGCAGTAGCCACCCTTCTCTCCCCCACCATCAAGGATGCTGTGGACAGGGCTGTCTCGGATGGGATCGCACAGCTGCGGAAAGAGATCGGTGACCATGCTCATAGACTGACTGAAATGGAGCACAGGATGTCTGACCTGGAAGATGAGCTGCAGGGATCCTTTGCTATGGATCAGCAAGCCAGGCAGGCCCAAAGGTATTTATTGGAAAAGGTGGACGATCTGGAGAACAGATCGAGGAGAAATAACCTTCGGATCATAGGTCTGCCAGAAACCTATGGGACTGATGCTCTATGTGACATTGCCTCCACGAGGCTACCCACGGCCCTAGGGATCCAGTCAGCCTGCTCGGTGGAAAGAGCCCACCGCCTGGGGGCCCCATCCAACGATAGACGCTCACCTCGCGCTGTGATCGTGCGGTACCTGAATTATATGGACCGGCAAAATATCTTGAAGTCCTTCCGCAACTCCAAGGCCTTACAAGTTGACGGGCACAAGCTCCTAATTTTTGCAGACTACTCCCAGGAGGTGTCGCGTCGCAGGAAAACTTTCCAGCCAATATGCCAGGCTTTGTTTCAGAAGTCCATCAAGTTCACTTTGGCTTATCCCGCCATCTTACGCCTCGCGGACTTGTCCGGCGAACAGAAGTCTTTCTCCACACCTGATGAGGCCTACCATTTCCTGCAACGCCACTTCAACATCACGCTGGACCCCCCTTCCACGCCTTCCCCCCAGCGCCCCCAAGGCAGCCGGGAACAACGGAGCCCCAGAAAAGATCCAGCTAAAAAGCAACGAGTATCAGGCCCCTCTTACAGACGCAAATTCCGTTGAAGGCACCCTGGATGGCAGTTTTTTTCTTCTTTTTTCTTTTTTCACCTTCAGCGCTACCTCCTATCTGAGGTGCAATGCGATTATCCTGTGTTTCGCCAGTGACGGACAGTTCCTTTAGGTACCATTGGTAACTATGTCTATATTGTTTGTTCTATATTTTGCCTGTTGGTTTGGTCACTGTGTTATGACTTATGTTTCCCATTCGGGGCGCACTGACGTGTGTGGACGTGTGTCTGTGCATGTCACTGTCCTCCCTCAAGCCTGACGGCTGGTTATGTAACAGGTATTCCTTTCACCGCTCCTGCATGGTTATTGTTTCTTGGTTTTTGTTCTGATTGACAACCGCTCGACCCGCACACCTTTACCTGTCAAGTCTTCTATGGAACCTTTTGCCGGTGCGGGACCCTCATTTAGGTCGGCCTGCACGCCCGCCGACAAGGATCCTTTCTGTCACCGGCTGAGGGGGCACTATGGCGACTATGTCTGGTAACGCTGTCCGATGCGCACGCGAGCTCCCATGAGGAAAAAAGAGAAGTCCTCCAAATTTGATTGCTCTTTGCTCCCCCTTCACCCTTATGCCCCTGTTGGGCCTTACCCTACGCCTCACACTCCCTTAGTGCCTCAACCACCGCTTGAATTATGGATTCACTCGGCTACCTCTGCCCCTGTGCTGACCGGCAAACATACACACTACGTGACACCTACACTCACACTTGTTAACCGGCATCTGGATCTTGTTCCATGGCACCCACCATGAGTGTGATTTCATGGAACGTTAAGGGACTCAGATCTCCCAACAAGCGCATGGCGGTGCTCAGACATCTGAAACGTCTGAGGGCCGACGTCGCGATCCTGCAGGAGACGCACCTGGAAGCCAAGGACTTCCACCGCATGAAAAAATTGTGGGTAGGACAGGTTCTGGGTTCCCCAGCAATCAAGGGAAAGGCGGGAGTACTGGTACTCATACACAAAAATTCCAGCACACTTGTAAAATCTTCTGTTACAGATGATGCTGGCCGAGTGATTGTGCTTCACCTGGCGACCGCCCTTCGAGAGTGGGCGGTGGCCGGAATTTATGCGCCCAATGCTCCAACTGATTCTTTCTTCCAGGAAGTTACCCGCATGGTAGCCCCCTACCTACATCTGCCACTCCTGGTGACAGGTGACTTCAACTCACTGATGCACCCCCTGGAGGATAGGTCTTCCACAAAGGACACGCATACACCCAGACCCCCACGTCACTCCCCTCTGCTGAGGGACTTTGCGGACAGTGTTCAACTCTCGGATGTCTGGAGGCTTAATAACCCAGAGGGTAAGGAATATTCGTTCTTCTCGAACCCCCATCACACTCTTACGCGTATTGACTACATTTTTGCCAATCCCAAAATGCTCCCCTATACGGTCGCCCCACGCATACACGACATTGCCGTATCTGATCACGCACCGGTCTCGGTTACCCTTACGATCTACTCGACGGTTACAACGGCTAAATGCTGGCGGTTCCCCTCCTTCCTAAATAAAGACCCGGGCATGGCCTTGCTCATCAGGGATGTCTGGACAGATTTTGTATCACTTAATGACTCGCCGACGGTCTCCCCCGTACTCTTGTGGGAGTCGGGGAAGGCCGTGCTCAGGGGTCGTATTATCTCATACGCTGCAGCGTACAAAAAGTCTATTGCCAAAGAATTTATGACAGCCAGCTCCCTACTGAGAGAAGCCCAATCTGCGTTGAATACGAGAAATAACGAAGAGAATAGGGAACGATGGCGCGAAGCCAAGGCGTCTTTCGACGACTGGGCGTCGAAACGGGAATTACTTTACAAATCGCACCAGGATTGGAAATATCATTCTTTCGGGAATAAACCAGGCAAATTGCTAGCCTCTCTTTGTAGAGGCCCCTTTACCCCGACGCAAGTCTCCGCTCTTAGGGATGCCGACGGTAATAGGGTGGAGGACCCCCAAAGCATAAACGACGTCTTTGCAAAATTTTACCAAGCTCTATACAGCCAGGAGTCTATGGACGAGGATACTGCCTCGGACTGGCTCTCTAGGGTACCCCTCCCACAGGTCACTCGGGAACAACTCTCACGTCTGAACGAACCTCTTTCACTAGAGGAGATTTCCAAGGGCATTAAATCTCTCACATCAGGCAAATCCCCCGGACCCGACGGCTACACTCCAGATTTCTATAAGCTAGCGGCCGACACAGTCGCCCCGACGCTGCAATTGGTGTACAATCATATTTTGGACGGCAACCCTTACCTCCCCACGGGCCATCAAGCCCATATAAAATTGATATATAAGAAAGGGAAAGACCCTCTAGACCCCGGCTCTTACAGACCAATCTCACTTCTCAATGTGGACTCCAAGCTGCTCTCCAAATTGATGGCGGACAGATTGGCGTCCATAATGCCCTCTATTATTCATCCCACGCAATCCGGATTTACAAAAGGCAGATCTGCAACATCGAATATTAGGAAGGTACTGGTGGCTTTGGAGGCTTCCAAGGCCGACCCGGGCACGGACGCGGCGATAATCACTCTCGATGCCGAAAAGGCTTTCGATAACGTGAATATCCAATGGCTGGATCGAGTCCTCACCAAAGTGGGCCTCTCGGGCAAATTTTTGCACCTAATCAGAATGATGTACGCGAGTCCGCAGGCGCAGGTGGTGATTGCGGGACACATCTCTCCCTCGTTCCGACTGTTTAAGGGGACGAGGCAGGGGTGCCCGCTTTCGCCTCTACTGTTTAATCTAGCTCTGGAACCCCTGTCCAGATATTTGCTTTCCCATCCTGACCTTAGAGGCATACGAGTGGGGGCGGAGGAACTGCGCACCGCTATGTTCGCGGACGATGTACTTATTTTTACGTCAGATCCGGGCCACGACCTCCCCTTGATCGAGGATATATTCGCGGACTACCGTCGGTGCTCGGGTCTCCGTATTAACTTCCACAAAAGCGAGATACTACCCCTGAACACGACGCGCACTCCTCAGTGGGCGGCTTCGTCAAAACTACGTATAGCGACCACACACATCACCTATTTGGGCGTCAAAATAGGACGTTTTCCCTCTACCATTTACCGTTTGAACTTTACACCAGTGCTTGACAAGATGGTAGCCGAGTTGAAATCCTGGGCTAATTTGCCACTTTCTTTGTTTGGTCGGTGCCACTTATATAAAATGACCACCTTCCCGAAACTTCTGTATCCTATGCAGACGATCCCAATCCTGTTGAAACATACGGATATCAAACGACTCCATGCAGCAGTGTCTAGTTTTATTTGGCATGGGAAAAGGCCTCGTATATCCCTCAACAAGCTGCATATGTCACGGAGGGAGGGGGGGGTTGATTTACCAAATACTAGAATATATAACCTAGCGTGCCTTCTGCGGGGATGCTTAGATTGGATCAGCAGAGAATCACGATATACAAATTATTCATTGGAGACCCAAATGGCTGCTCCTCACGACCTGGTCGCTTTGCTGCACTGTGGGACAGGGGATGTCCCTAACGCTCTCCGCCACAATATCTTAATCAAGGATACGGTGGCTGCTTGGAGAGAGACGAGGAAGAGGTTGGGGTCTTCCCAAAGATTGTCCAGACATCTTCCCATCCATAACCACCCTGGTTTCCCACAGGCGCAGCAACATTCGGCATATGGGGTATGGTCCCAACGGGGGATAAAATTGATGGTGCAGCTTTTTGACGCGGATACTGGGAGCCCTTTAAACTACGACTCATTTGCCAAGACTCACGATCTGCCGAAAGGCCACTATTTGTGTTTTAGACAATGTATAAGTTATGTGAATGATATATGCCGTGCATCCTTATTGCGATTCCGCCCCACCCTGGTAGACCAATGGATTCTTCAGGCCAAACACAGGATATCGCACTTATATAAGCCGCTACTCCAGGAACTCTATCGGGGAACTGAGCACTCGATCGCTAAATCCTGGAATAAGATGCTCAATTCACCTGATGCTCACACCAGGATCTTAAAGGGCTACCTGACTACTCGACAGCTTGTAACCAATGAATTCTGGAGGGAGCAACAGTTTAAAATTCTCCATGGAGCATATTACCCTCACATCCGATGGTCGAAAGACCCAGCACATCATTTCTGCACTCTCTGCAAAGAACATTACCCTTCTCTTCTGCATAAGCTGTGGCTCTGCCCGCAGGTTTCATCTTTCTGGGACAAAACAATACGCTATATTACCAGAATGCTGGGGGTATCCATTCCCAAAGATGTCTTCCCACTCGTGTTCAATTGCCTAGACCCGGAAAGTCTTCCATTGCCTAAAGACTCCAGGAAAAGCGTAACTCAATTTAAGCCATGGCTGGTCAACTGTTTGATGGCAGCCCGCAGATTGATTCTGCGACACTGGATGTCGGACTCCGCTCCCACTATTGCTGAACTTTCCTCTGATATCATCTCTTTAAGGAATATTGAACTGGTGGGACCCACATTGGATCCTCGCCTGACCCGATCGACCATAGATCGCAAGTGGAACCTGCCGACCCCCGATCCTTCTTCTCTTGCGGGACCTTTCACATCCCCACTGAACTGAACTGATCTGAGACCCCATTACTGACTTGGTGGACAATTGCTAACACTCCTACGGCTACACTTTATTTCAAGTCACTGATATTACATATATTGATGTGCTTGGCAATACTGGTGTCTATATAGTTGCATCGTATGGCGCAGAGGTAGAACTGTTCTTATACACATAGGATGGCAGTAGTCCTTTTGCAGTCTTTTAATCAACCTTTTAATCAATCTTGAGGTACTGGTTACTCCCTCCCCCTCTTCCCCCCCTTCTACCCCCCTATCCTTCCCACCCCGCCATGCATTCCCTTCACCTTGCTTCCCTCTCCTACTTCCCTGTGTCTGATATGTGCGAAAAAGTTACTCACCATCTGTTTTGGTTTACTACACTTTCATGGTCGATGGAAAACCTCGACATTCTGCATAGTTTCTCAGAGCTCAAATTGTTTACAGGTTTAATATTGTGGTTTGTATACTGATGTTATTGCTCGCTTACTGTTTTACTTTGTATTGAGCACGTTTTCCAATAAAACTTTGATTAAAAAAAAAAATGTGAAAAAATTTTGATCTTAACAGTTTTTTTTTTTTTTTTGAGAATGTCATATAGCAGAATGTGAAAAATATTGTTGTTTTTTTTTCAAAATCGTCGCTCTTTTTTTGTTTATATCGCTAAAAAATAATAATCGCACAGGTGATCAAATACCACCAAAAGAAAGCTCTGTTTATGGGGAAAAAAAGGACATCAATATTATTTAGGTACAGCATCGCACGACCGCGCAATTGTCCGTTAAAGTAACGCAGTGCCGAATCGCAAAATATAGCCTGGTCAGGAAGGGGGTAAAATCTTCCGGTCTTAAAGCGGTTAAAAATACGCTCATTGAGAATTTTTTTGTCAAAGACATGTAGCTAAATACATTTTGGCCTAAATATATAACAAACATGGAATATATTGGATATTTTTTAACTGTAAAAGTAGAAAATGTCAATTTTTTTGCAAAATTTCCGCTCTTTTTTTATTAATATCGCAAAAAAATGAAAAGCGCAGAGGTGATCAAATACCACCAAATGGAAGCTCTTTTTGTGGGGAAAAAAAGGACGTAAATTTCGATGGGTACGGCTTTGCATGACCACGCAATTGTCCGTTAAAGTCGTGCAGGGCCAAGTTGCAAAAAGTGTCCTGGACGTTAAGCAGGAAAATCCTCCGGTGGTAAAGTGGTTAAAGTGGATAACAGGGAGCCAGATCTGTAAGTTAGGTCGGCTCAGTGTGCGATTCATCTGGTCTGAGGGAGTGTCCCCACTGTCCCCAATGGAGAGGTACATTGGACAGTGGAGGAAACCTGGCCAATGACACACAGGCTTTGTTACAGCCCCAGGGATTGGCACAGACAGTTGTCTCGGTGCATTGTGGGATGGGGTATATAAAGTCAGGGGCACATGAGGTAGAAATTTTTGGCGGGAAGCAGAGTCCCAGAAGCAGGGTGGCAGCTGCCTCCTCTTCTGAAGTGGATGGTGATGGCCACAGGCAGTCGGCCTGGTGAAGCTGAACCTAGAGGCCCAGGAGTTGGGGCACTGCGAGAATCTGGACTATACACTCTGAGGAGTGTATAGTCAGTGGACGGGTGTCGGCTGGTACAGAGAAGGAGGGTGCTAGGTGAGCACCCTGAAGAGAAATACAAACAGGAACATTTACCTCAGATTAATCTAGTGGCAGGATGAAGTTGCGGCCTACCTGCATTTCTCCAGTTAGAGTCCTCAGAATAGTGAATAGTTCACACATATCCCTCTCATCCCTTCTCCCATCCCAATATAAAATAAAAACAACAAAACAACAACCCCTAGACTGATCATTGACTGAGCCAAGAACGTCAAGTGATAATATTTCTGCATACAGTTGCTACGGGTAATTTACCACTTAAGCCCCAGGCCTATTTCAGACACTTTTTGTTTACAAGTTAAAATCAGTATTTTTTTCCTAGAAAACTACTTAGAACCCCTAAACATTATATATATATATATATATATATATATATATATATATATATATATATATATATATATATATATATATATTTTTAGCAAAGACTCTGGAGAATAAAATGGCAGCCATTCCAATATTTTTTGTCACGCGGTATTTGCGCAGCGGTCTTAAGCCCCAGCCCTATTTTGGACACTTTTTGTTTACAAGTTAAACCAGTATTATTTCCTAGAAAACTACTTAGAACCCCCAAACATTATATATATATTTTTTTTAGCAAAGACTCTGGAGAATAAAATGGCGGTCATTGCAATATTTTTTGTCACGCGGTATTTGTGCAGCGGTCTTTAAAATGCAATTTTTTTGGAAAAATTTAGAAAAATCACACTTCACTGCACTTAAAAAAAACTAAACAGTAAAGTTAGCCCATTTTTTGTATATTGTGAAAGATGATGTCACGCCGAGTAAATAGATACCCAACATGTTAACGGTTTAAAATTGCGCACACCTGTGGAATGGCGACAAACTACGGTCAATAGAAATCTCAATAGGCGACACTTTAAAAATGTTTAACGGTTACCAGTTTAGAGTTAGAGTGTAGCTCTTTTTTTTGGCCATCGCGGCGATACCTCACATGTGTGGTTTGAACAGCGATTTCATTCGTGGCTCGACTTCCATATACGTTTTCTTTCTTGCGCGAGCTAACGGCAACGGGGGCGGCTAAAATTTGTTTTGTTTTTTCCTATTTATTTATTTTTAACTTTATCAAAGGTTTAAAAAAAAAAAAAATCTGATCACTTTTATTGCTGTCACAAGCAATGTAAACATCCCTTGTGACAGCAATATGGAGTGACAGGTACTCTTTATGCACTGCATTTTTATGTATTCAAAATGCCGAAAACAGCATTTTTGAATACACTTGTATTTTTGTTTTTTTAATCTGCCGCCTTTGGCAGCAGAGTAACCCAGACGTGAGGTCATGGACGCAGGGCCGTTTCTAGACTATTTTACGCCCTAGGCAAGACCAGCTATTTGCATCCCCCCCTCCCCCAAAAAAGGAAAGGGGTTAAAAACTCCTCTATGTCATACCTAGTAACCCTGATCTAATGGTTCCTCCATGTAATGCTGTCATACCTAGTGACCCCCATATTCCTCCATGTCACACCCGGGGACCCTAATGTCCCTCCATGTCACACCCAGGGACTTTGATATTTTTCCATGTCACACCCTGGGACCCCAATATTCCTCCATGTCATGCTGTCATACCCACTGACCCTGATGTTCCTCCATGTCATACTAAGGGGCCCCCGTGTTCCTCAATGTCATGCTGTCATACCCAGTGACCCCAATGTTTCTCTATGTCAGACCCTGATGTTTTTCCATGTCACACTTGGGGACCCTGATGTTCCTCCATGTCACACCTGGGGACCCTGATGTTCCTCCATGCCACACTTGGGGACCCCAATCCCCCATGGCACACTTGGGGACCCCAATTCCTCATGGCACACCTGGTGACCCCGAACCCCTGTTACACCCGGTGACCCCTATCCCCCATGGCACACCTGGTGACCCCGATTCCCTTTCATACCAGGGATGCTCCATGTAACACCCAGGGGCCCTGATCCCCTGTTCTGGGGACACTCACTGGGCGGTATGAAGAGAGTGGCCTGCACTCTGCCCTCCTTCACTGTGATCCTGCTGATTCCTTCTCCCAGGACGCTCCTCTCCTGGACCACAGTGCTCACCACAGCTCCAACCGGCTCCTGGTGGAGGGAAAAGCAGCAGTCAGAGAGCTCCGCACCTCCTTCATCAGCAACATCCTCAGACCATTCCGGTGCCTCGTCGCTTCTGCCCCAGTAAAGGTTCCGCCCTCCAGTGCTGCGCTTCAGCTCAGGTTCAGCTCTCCTCTGCTCCCTGCTTAATACCGACCCAGGGAAATGAACGGCTGCCTATCAGCTCAGTGCAGAGAGTCTCTTCCTGCCTGGGGTTAAGGCCGCTCAGCTCCAGCTGAAGAGGATCATCATGCAGGAAGCACTCTGGTGGGCTCCATTCCTGCCTCTTGGGGCCCCTCCAACAGTGGTGGAAAGCCAGGACCTGGTAGTTCCGCCACTGCTCAAGACACCTGGCATCTTCCTCTGTCCCTTCTTCCTCCCCCACCGCCACCCCTCCCTTCATTTCACAATAATCATTCATGATGGAGAGAGAGTGCCGACTCGTGGCTGCGCCCCTAAGTGGCAATGCGCCCTAGGTGGCTGCCTAGTTTGCCTAGTGGAAGCACCGGCCCTGCATGGACGCCGCCTCCAGGTTACGTCATGTATGACATGGAAAAACATCAGGGACCACAGGTGGGACATGGAGGAACATCAGGGTCTCTGGGTATGACATGGAAGAACATCAGGGACCCCTGATGTGACATAGAGGAACATTGGGATCACTGGGTATGACAGCATTACATGGAGGAACCATCAGATCAGGGTCACTGGATATGACATAGAGAAGTTTTTAACCCCTTCCCTTTTTATTTATTTTGGGGGGCGCAAGTAGCTGATCTTGCCTAGGGCATAAAACAGTCTAGCACCGGCCCTGTGTAGGACCGTTGATCACTGTTCCTACACCTCAAACCACAGCCAATCACAGTTAGAATCACGCCCCTAGGGACACACACCACCCCTCCCTCTCAAAAAAAAGTTAACCCCTTCACTGCCAGTGTAATTTTATAGTAACAGTGCATATTTATAGCACTGATTACTGTAGTAATGTCACTGGTAACCCCAAAAGTGTCAAAAATATCAGTCAAGGGTTCAATCTGTCCGCCGCAATGTCGCAAAAATCGCAGATCGCCGCCATTACGCGTTAAAAAAAAAAACAACAAAAATGACAAAAATCTTTCCCTTAGTTAGTAAACGCAATAACTTTTGCGCAAACCAATCAAAATACGCTTATTGCGATTTTTTTTACCAAAAATATGTAGCACAAAACAAATTGGCCTAAAATGTTAAAAATTTTTGATTTTTACATTTTTTTGGGGATTTCATATAAAAAAATGTGAAAAATATTGTTATTTTTGCAAAATTTATGCTCTTTTTTTGTTGAATATTTAACATTTTTTTTTAGTTAGAGGAAAATGCAGCAAAAAGTGAAAGCTTGTTATACCTATATGTTTACAAAACGCATATTTTTTAAATTTTTTTTTGCGCATTTATCAGTGACGCGCAAAGGGCAGCCTATTCATTTGTGCTCTTTGCAGCTTTTTCTGTTTTGCAAATTTTTTACTGCTTTGTTGCTGTATTTGTTGTTTGCCTTTTTCACATTGCATGCTATTATCAACCTGTTAGTGAATTTTTAAACGTGTGCATTTTGCACACATTTAGAAAGTGCGCAAGGGTGAAAGGGGGGGTCAAAAGTCAGGGGTTTCAGTTTCACTCAAAACTTAAATATCAGTTTTTTGCCATACAGCCCCTTTAAATCATATATATGTAATGGCAATAGTTTCTGAAAGGGCATCGCGATGATGCAATACTTTCCAGATGACACAATGAGAATTAAAGGAAAACACCATTTTCAGTTCACAGAACACTCATTTCATTTCTCAGGAACAGTCTTGCATAATCAATGATTTTCTGTACACAGTCTGCCCTCTAGTGGTAAGTTTTCAGATTACATGAAGTGGATGCATTCCATATTGGCAGACAGTGGGCAGATTTTTGCTGATAATCATGTTTGCTCATCCTGCAATTGTTCATTACAGAGCTCCCTCTTTGTAAGTAGCATATATTTCCTTTTGCTTTCCAGCACCCCACATACAATATATATATATATAGCACAATCTATATACCACCAGTGCATGTATTGTTATTAACCCCTCAGTGTCTAAGCACTTTCAGCGACTGATTTATCTACTTACTACTACTAAATTCAGGTGCATCTCATAAAATTAGACTATCATCAAAAAGTTCATTTATTTTAGTAGTTTCATTAAAAAGATGAAACTCATATATTTTATATAGATATGTTACACACGCAGTGATAAATTTCAAGCATTTCTTTAACCACTTCTGGACCGGGCCGTTTTCTGACGCTTGTTGTTTTTCAAGTTAAAATCAGGTTTTTTTTTGCTAGAAAATACTTAGAGCCCTCAAACATAAATATATATATTAGATTGCAAGCTCTTCTGAGCAGGGCCCTCTGAATCCTCTTGTATTGTAACTGTACTGTCTCCCTCTAATATTGTAAAGCGCTGCGTAAACTGCTGGCGCTATAGAAATCCTTAATAATAATATATATATATTTTTTAGCAGAGACCCCAGTGAATATAATAGAGATCATTGCAATATTTTTTTTATCTCACCATATTTGCGCAGCGGTCTTACACTTTTTTGAATTAAAAACTAAGAAATCAGTAAAGTTAGTCCAATGTTTTTCTATAATGTGAAAGATAATGTTATGCCGAGTAAATAGATACCCAACATGTCATGCTTCAAAATTGCGCACGCTCGTGGAATGTCAACAAACATTGGTACTTAAAAATCTCCATAGGCAACATTTTAAAAATTTCTACAGGTTACCAGTCTAGAGTTACAGAGGAGGTCTGGGGCTCAAATTATTGCTCTCGCTCTAACGATCGCGGCAATACCTCGCATGTGTGGTTTGAACACTGTTTACATATGTGGGCGCGACTTGGGTATGCGTTCGCTTCTGCGCGCGAGCTAATGGGGACGGGGCGCTTTAATTTTTTTTTCCTATTTATTTTATCTTTTATTTATTTTTATTTTTTTTTTTTTTTTTTTTACTGTTTTTTTTTAAATGTTTTTCGATTAATTTTATTCCTAATACAAGGAATGTAAACATCTCTTGTAACAGAAATAACCATGACAGGACCTCTTTAGATTCCGTTCACACTGGGGCGACCTGTCAGGTGACCTGGTCGCCTGACAGGTCGCCGTAGGTCGCCTGCCATAGAGAAGCTGTGGACCCGTTCTAATAGGAGCGACACAAGTCGCTCCGACTTAGAAAAAGGGTCCGGAGCTTCTTTGGGGCGACCTGGAGCGACCTGCATAGACTTCAATGATATGAAGTCCGTGCCGGCCGCTCCGAGGTCGCGGTGCGAGCTGCGCACCGCGACCTGTGAGGTCGCCCCGGCAAGTAGCGTCGCCCCAGTGTGAACGGGGTCTTATTGTGAGATCTGGGGTCAAAAAGACCTCACATCTCACATCTACCCTAAAAAAGAAAAAAGCATTTTTTTTTTATGATGACGTATGACGTCGCTCCGGTCCTCAAAGGCCATAGAGTGGAGTGGGGGCAATCCCAACTTCCTGCCTGAGGGGACAGCAGACCGGATCGTTTTCCCCGTTACCGACACCTCCGGTAAGCGGGGAAAATGACTGGGAAGCGGCAGGGGGGGGGGCACCTCTCCCGCTGCCCATAGGGGTGATCACGGGGCAAATCTGCCACTGGGACCACCCTTATATTAAAATGGTTCATTTGCCATTTAATAAAATACCGGGGTTATGACAGCTATCTGCTGCCATAACCCAGTTATTTAAAGCGGAGTTCCACCCAAAAGTGGAACTTCCGCTTTAGGGAGTCCTGACCCCCTGACATGCCACATTTGGCATGTCATTTTTTGGGGGGGGGAACGGGTACCTAGTTTTGACAGGTACCCGCTCCCACTTCCGCTCGGAGCGCCGCGGCGCCCTTAGCGGAAGTTCTCCTCTCCCCCTCCCTCCCTGCAATCTTCTGGGACACGTCAGAGGTCCCAGAAGATTGCCGGCCAATCACGGCGCGCAGCGCGACTCGCGCATGCGCAGTGGGTACCCGGCTGTGAAGCCGCAAACTGTAACAGCCGGGTGCCCACAGCAGTGATGCCGGCGCCAAGGGAGAGGATCGAGGCTTCCGGCGGCCGCATCGCTGGACCGTTGGACAGGTGAGTAAATGGCTGGAACTCCGCTTTAATGTCAAAGAACTGACGTAGATGCACGGTGGGCGGTCCGTAGCAGGGTTAATTTTGATGATTATGGCTTACAGCTAGTGAAAACCCAAAATTCACTATCTCAGAAAATTAGAATATTACAAAAGACCAATAAAAAATAGGATTTTTAATACAGGCAGGTGCCAAGTCCTGCTGGAAAATGAAATCTGCACCTCCATAAAGCTGGTCGGCAGAGGGAAGCATGAAGTGCTCTAGAATTTCCTGGTAGAGGGCTGCGTTGACTTTAGACTTGATGGACCAACACCAGCAGATGACATGGCTCCCCAAATCATCACTGACTGTGGAAACTTCACACTGGACCTCATGCAACTTGGATTCTGTGCCTCTCCACTCTTCCTCCAGACTCTGGGACCTTCATTTCCAAATGAAATGCTAAATTGTCCACAGTCCCTCTGGTGACCAGCTTTATGGAGATGCTGATTTTATTTTCCAGCAGGACTTGGCACCTGCCCACACTGCCAAAGTACCACTACCTGGTTTATTGATCATTGTATCTTGTTCTTGATTGGCCAGCAAACTTGCCTGACCTAAATCCCATAGAGAATCTGTGGGGTATTGCTAAAAGGAAGATGAGAGACACCAGACCCAACAATGCGGATGAGCTGAAGGCTACCAAAGTAACCTGGGCTTCCATAAAACCTCAGCAGTGCCACAGGCGGATCACCTCCATGCCACGCAGCATTGATGCAGTAATTCATGCAAAAGGAGCCCCGACCAAGTGCATATTATACGGTACATGGACTGACTTTTCAGTAAGCCAACATTTCTGTATTAAAGGTTTTTTTTTTTTTTTTTATTGGTCTTATATAAAATTCTAATTTTCTGAGATACTGAATTTTGGGTTTTCACTAGCTGTAAGTCATAATCATCAAAATTAAAAGAAAGAAATACCTGAAATGTATCACTCTGTGTGTAACACATCTATATAAAATATATGAGTTTCACTTTTTGAATTGAATTACTGAAATAAATTGACTTTTTGATGATTTTCTAATTTTATGAGATTCCCCCTGTATATATCTTCTTCATCGTTAAATACTTGCCTATGTTCCAGTTTTAGCTGGTGCCGTGATCACTGCCCCGGGTTTTCATATATTGGATGTCTCTTTTCTCTTGCAGCAACCTATGGAGCCCCCCTTGTATGTAGGGACTCGAGTTGTGTCCTCACTAGACTAGGAAAGCAAGACACTCCCCTGCTCCTCCCTTTATCCCACCTGGCTGGAGACTGCACTGTCCACTGTTAACTCCATCCTGGGAAGACCAGAAGTTCAGGGAAGCAGCACTGAGAGACCAGAAGCCAACAGCATTAAACTGCAAGTCCTGGGGTAAGAATTTTAATAAGTATTTTACTAAGGGAAATTTATTTTATTGTGCTCAATGCATTGAACTATAAACTATGCCAAGGGTTTACTACTACTTGAAAGTGCATCTAAACCAAAGAACGAAAATACAATATACAGTATGTCAGCCTACCAGACTTTTGATGTGTCAACACTTTTTATAATTTTTCTTTTTTTAAACCTGGTCATCATGCCTGCCAGTAACATGCTTCCTTTTCTAGGGTGACAACGCTCACTCACTGTACTATATTTATTGGAAAGCAGTGTTGTCACCTAGAACAGAACTACAATGCTCCATCTCCTCTTCTTCACATGTAAAGGGGAAGTATTCTGTAGTTCTCAAATATAGCTGAAAAAGCAAAGGAAGTTATCAGATGATATGACATCTGGCAAAATTAATTTTTTGTTTGTTTGACACAGATCAGCCTCTGCTGCAACCTCTCACCTTTTTTGCTATAAAGTTGCAATGTTGCCATCTGATTACCGGGGAGAGAAGACTGAGAATAGGACTACACAGGTCATTTAGGATCTCAGAGACTTAAAGGGTAACTTTAAGTTACCTTTTGGGAAAAAAAAGCAAATAAATGAATATATATATATATATATATATATATATATACAGTATATATACTCACCCACCACTTTAACCTCTTCCCGACTGCCCACCGCCTTTTTACTACGGCAGTGTGGCCCTTCTGCGCAAACCGACATAGACCTATGTCGGTCGCGCGCCTGCAGCTAGGGGGCGAGCACGCGCCGCCGGCGACGCACTCCCACCCCCACTTGGCAGCGCAGAAGCCGATGCGTGGGTTAGCCACCTGATACCCGCGATCGTTCCCCGCTGAGAGAGAAGAATGGTCAGCTGTTGTAAACAGTTCTTCTCCCTGGAATGATCACAGAGCCCCCGTGATCCTTCTATAAAGGATCAGATGTCTCTACGATCATTTCACAAGCCACACCCCCCCAAAGTTAGAATCACTCCCCTAGGCTCACATTTAAACCCCTTGATCACCCACAATGTTAACCCCTTCCCTGCCAGTGCCAATATTACAGTAATAGTGCATATTTTTAGCACTGATTACTGTAGTAATGTCACTGGCCCCCCCAAAAGTGTCAAAAATGTCAGTTAGGGGTCCGATCTGTCCGCCACAATGTCGCAGTCCCGCTAAAAATCGCAGATCGCTGCCATTACTTGTAAAAAAAAAAAACAATAAAAATTACATAAATCTTTCCCGTAGTTAGTAATCGCAATAACTTTGCGCAAACAGATACGCTTAAAGTAATATGTAGCAGAAAACAAATATGTAGCAGAAAACAAATTGGCCTAAAATGTTAAAAAATTTAGATTTTTAAATTTTTTGAGGGGAAATTTATATAGCAGAATGTGAATTTTTTTTTTTTCAAAATTGTCGCTCTTTTTTTGTTTATAGCGCAAAAAAATCGCACATGTGATCAAATACCACCAAAAGAAAGCTCTGTTTGTGGGAAAAAAAGGACGTCAATTTAGTTTGGGTACAGAGTCGCACGACCGCGCAATTGTCCGTTAAAGTCACGCAGTGCCGAATCGCAAAATAGAGCCTGGTCTTTAAGCAGCAAAATCTTTCGGTCTTACTTTACCACTGGAGGATTTTGCTGGCTTACGTCCAGGCCACTTTTTGCGATTCGGCACTGTGCGAATTTAACTGACAATTGCGCGGTCGTGCGATGCCATACCCAAACTAAATTTACGTCCTTTTTTCCCCACAAACAGAGCTTTCTTTTGGTGGTATTTGATCACCTGTGCAATTTTTACTTTTTGCGCTATAAACAAAAAAAGAGCGACAATTTTGAAAAAATAACAATATTTTTCACATTTTTTTATATGAAATTCCCCCCCAAAAAAATGTAAAAATCAACATTTTTTAAAAATTTTTGGCCAATTTGTTCTCTGCTACATATGTTTGGTAAAAAAAAATCACAATAAGCGTATTTTGATTGGTTTGCGCAAAAGTTATTGCGTTTACTAACTAAGGGAAAGATTTCTGTAATTTTTGGTATTTTTTTGTTTAACGAGTAATGGCGGCGATCTGCGATTTTTTTTGCGGGACTGCGACATTGCGGCGGACAGATCGGACCCTTGACTGACATTTTTGACACTTTTGGGGGTACCAGTGACATTGCTACAGTAATCAGTGCTATACATATGCACTGTTACTGTAAAAATTACACTGGCAGGGAAGGGGTTAATTTTATTGGAGAGGGAGGGGTTAATGTATGCCTGGTGCTTACTGACATGAGTGGGGGGAGGTGACTGAGTGACACAGGGACAGATCGCATGTTCAGCTATGCTGAACCCTGCAATCTGTCACTGTCTGTCACTTAGGAGATCCGCCCGCTTTGTTTACACAAGCGGGCAGATCTCCAAACTCGATTCCCCGACGATCGGGGAAGAGCGGCGGTGATCGCCGCTGCTCCTCCCCTGGCCCGACTCCCGCTGTGACTGAATACAGCGGGAGCGAGCCTCCGCCCACAAGGGGAGGAGTACAGCGACGTAGGTCTACGTCGCTGGACGGGAACGAGCCACTTTCGCCGCAGTACAGTCAACGTGACTGGTCGGCAAGTGGTTAATAACATTCAATTACAATATGATTTGTGTCACTATTGTATACAGTATATTGTTTTTTCTTTATTTGCACATTTTTTCCCCACAAAAGTGGAGTTACTCTTCAACAAAAAGGGGGCAGGGAGGTGAAATCAGCAAATCCTGCTAGAAAATCACCAGCTAGTCGCTTGCAGATCACGTATGTGCATGATTAGTCACACAGCCCATTTACTGCTATAAAAGCAATTAACTGTAAACAGTAATTGCAACACACCTGCATTGCATCTCTGTGCGTTTATAGGAGATCAGTCGCACAACTACAGACTGCTCATGTAGCATCTCTAATATCATTCAATGTGCTATAATAATAGTCACCGATCACAGGAGAATCATCAGGTCCAGTTTAATACCAAGAATTGATAATCTAAGTCAACAAATGATGGAAGGTTGTGTCTTTTATATCTGCCTTCATTTTTTAAAACATTCTGACTCTGAGCTATATCACATAGAAGTGAACTAACAACATATGCAGAAAGTGTGGAGTTTAAGGGATACCCTGTTTGAAATGATGATATATTCAAAATGATCATAATGTCAATAAGAATAAAGTGCAAATAAAGTTCAATTCGTAGTACAAATACCTGGAGTGGAAAACAGTCCATTGTACTGAAGTAGAAATGAAAGTGATTTAAAAGGTCATACAAAGTTTGGTGAAGTCCTTCCCTCGACCGTAAGATTACACATAAATACCCAGATGAGATGTACAGTGTTTAAAAAAAGTATTCATATCCTTAAAATGTTCCATATTTTCTCATGTTACAACCTAAAAACCAGTGGCGGCTGGTGCTCCATGGGGCGGGGGGACAGTTGGACAGCACCATACACCGGACCACACCAGGCCACACACAGGCTGCACACAGTACACACAGCATTACAGTACAGGACCCACAGCATAGCATGACATGACAGTACAGTACAGGACCCCCCCCCCGGCTCACTCACCCATCTGCAGCAGGCGAACGGCGGCGGCGGCTTCTTCCCCGTCTTCTGCGTCTCCTCCTCCCTCCTCCTCAATGCCCAAAGGCATGGCTTCTCCTTTCAGGCCATCAGGAAACGGGTCTCAGAACCCGCATCCTTATTGGCCAGGAGGAGGATCCGTCTGATTATAGTAAGTTTTCATTCGCTATTGTCACACAACTGGGTGGGCTTGGGGCGCAGTGCTCTGTGCCCCGAGCCCACCCTTTTTTTTAGCCTATTAGAGCCTCTGGCTCTAATCAAATGGCTAAAAAAAAAAAGCCCCATTGAAGTCCATGCGTCCGGCGTCCCGCATGTAGATTAGTGGGCCGGACGCATGGATAGGGGGAGCGCCGCCCCTGCGCCCCATATGCACCAGCCGCCACTGCTAAAAACATAAATGTATTTCTATTGCGATTTTATGTAATAGACCAACACAAAGTGGCACATAATTGTAAAGCGGAATGAAAATACCACCCCCCCGAGTCAATACTTTGTAGAACCATCTTTCACTGCAATTACAGCAGCACATCTTTTTGGGGATGTCTCTACCAGTTTTGCACATCTAGAGAGTGATATTTTTGCCCATTCTTCTTTGCAAAATAGCTCGATGGATTGGATGGAGTGTGTCTGTGAACGGCAGTTTTCAAGTCTTGCCACAGATTCTCCATTGGATTTAGTCTGGACTTTGACTGGCCCATTCTAACATATGAATATGCTTTGATCTAAACCATTCCATTGTATTTCTGGCTGTATGTTTAGGGTCATTGTCCTACTGAAAGGTGAACCTCCATCCTAGTCTCAAGTCTTTTGCAGACTCTAACAGGTTTTCTTCTAAGATTGCCCTGTATTTGGCTCCATCCAACTTTCCATCAACTCTGACCAGCTTCCCTGCCCTTGCTAAAGAAAAGCGTCCCCACAACATGATGCTGCCACCACCATGTTTCATGGTGTGGATGGTTTGTTCAGGGTGATGTGCAGTGTTAGTTTTCTGCCACACATATTGTTTTCCTTTTAGGCCAAAAAGTTAAATTTTGGTCTCATCTGACCAGATCACCTTCTTCCACGTGTTTGCTGTGTCCCCCACATTTTTTCTTACAAATTGCAAACAGGACTTCTTTTGGCTTTCTTATTGCCACTCTTCCATAAAGACCATATTTGTGGACAGATTCTCCCACCTGAGCTGTGGATCTTTGCAGCTCCTCCAGGGGTTACAATGGGCCTTGTGACAAACGCACTCAAAACAGAGGCTTTTGAAGGGGACTGCAGGCTAGGCTTTTACTTACTGACTTTGGGCCTTGGTATTTAGTGAACATCAAGTCATCAACTCAAGCCACCTGTCTTTTACCCACTGTTAATTGTGCTAATTAACACACCTATTGTCCTCTAGCAAACTATTGGGGGATGTGTTTACACTTATAATAATGTGTATTGTACTTTGGGGGCTTGATGCCAGCAAGTCTGCCCTGGAATGAGATACCTGTTTGTCCAGGTGGGTAATTGTTAATTGTGTTACTTATTGTTTGTCTTCTAGCATTCTGTGTACTCCACCTAGGCTGGAGTATCTCAAGACCACTTTATTGAGGTATAAACACAAATGTGCACTCACCCATTCAATGTTAAAATCAGGCATGTAACATCTAAAGTTGCAGCAAGCCGGAGGCTGTCTCGCAGTGTTCCTTCCGCATAACCAACAAAATGGCCGTCAAAGAAGACGTCGTAATGACGAAACGCGTCAGAAGGCGCTAACTGAGCGTCACACCCGGAAGTCCAAGCACGGCCATTTTGTTGGTTATGCGGAAGGAACACCGCGAGACAGCCTCCGGCTTGCTGCAACTTTAGATGTTACATGCCTGATTTTAACATTGAATGGGTGAGTGCACATTTGTGTTTATACCTCAATAACGTGGTCTTGAGATAATGCACTATGGGCCTGTCCCTTTTGTTTAACCACTTAAGCCCCGGAAGATTTTACCCCCTTCCTGACCAGGGGGTATTTTGCGATTCGGCACTGCGTGACTTTAACGGACAATTGCGCGGTCGTGCGCCGCTGTATCTAAACTAATCTTTGGCGTCCTTTTTTTCCCACAAACAGAGCTTTCTTTTGGTGGTATTTGATCACCTGTGCGATTTTTTGATCATGCGCTATAAACAAAAAAAGAGCGTAAATTTTGCAAAAATAGCAATATTTTTCACATTTTTTTATATGAAATTCCCCCCGAAAAAAATGTAAAAATCAACATTTTTTAACATTTTTGGCCAATTTGTTTTATGCTACCTATGTTTGGTAAAAAAATTGCAAAAAGCGGATTTTGATTGGTTTGCGCAAAAGTTATCGCGTTTACTAACAAAGGGAAAATTTTTTGTAATTTTTGTTGTTGTTTTTTTTAACGCGTAATGGCGGCGATCTGCGATTTTTTTTGCGGTACTGCGACATTGCGGTGGACAGATCGGACCCTTGACTGACATTTTTGACACTTTTGGGGTTACCAGTGACATTTCTACAGTAATCAGTGCTATACATATGCACTGTTACTGTAAAAATACACTGGCAGTGAAGGGGTTAACTTTTTTTGAAAGGGAGGGGCTATTTGTGTCCCTAGGGGCGTGCTTTCATCGGGTCCGCCGGTCACACGCGCGGGGGGGTGCGTGACCGCGCGGGAGCGGGAGTGCGCCTCCGGCGGCGCGCGCTCGCTCCCTAGACCCTCACAAGCTAGCGACGTAGACCTACGTCGCTTTGCCTGTGAGGGGCTGACTGCCGACGTAGATCTGCGTTAGGCAGTCGGCAAGTGGTTAATATCCCCCACTGCATGTGAGACACAGTACCACCAGGATTCTGAGAGGAATTTGTATCCACTACCTTGCATCCACGTTTTGGCTTTGGAAGTATTGGGAGCTGCACGGTTCTGGAAATAGGCTGCAGTGGTCCTTAATCACTCACTGCTCCAAACCCACCATTGTCTGGTAAGAGGCAGTATGTGGTGGCTGGGAACTCACCTTTGTTTGTATTGATCAAGCACCTAGGAGGAATATAGTGAAATTCTTCCTGGGAGAGACTGCTACAGTGGCGGAGAGAAAACCAGCATGGGAGATCTGTAATGGATCCTCTATCTCCGTACAGCGTGGTGTCTTCAGCAGGGAGATAGGCTGCTTCCGGCTCTCAGCTGTGCGGTCCACTGGTAGAGGCGCAGCGCAGGCTGGCGTGTGACGTCACCGCGGTGCAAGGAAAACAACTTTTTTCCGAGCATGCGCAAAGCTCTCACAGAGTATGCACGCGCCTTTACCAAGTGTCACTTGCAGCAGCAGGACAAGGTAAGGGGGTGCACTGTGATGTAAGGGAGGGCGAGGGTCTCAACTTCTGATGGTTTGAGGGGGGTGCTCTTGACATCTGATGTAAGGGGGTTGGGGTGCTCTGGACATCTAGACTTACAACTGGCTCTTTTAGGGCCACCATAATGCTGATTCGGCCCATGATGAAATCGAGTTTGTCACACCTGTTCTAGAAGTTTCCAGTAAATTCCAGAAGGCAGGGGGAGGTAACAGAGCCACAGTCTGTGAAGTACTACCCAGTCTCCTAAATACAATTAAATTTTGCTATTTTGCCTACTGGGGAACTATACTAACTTTACCCACATTAGCAACAGTGAGAGTGCTACAGAAATGTACAAACTAGCACCAAACCTGAGGGGAGAAACAGGGGTTTTTGCAGGCAGTCTGTAGTGGGCAATCCATCTGGGTCCCTCCCACAGCTCCGCCCTCTGCACAGGCTATGTCCAGCACAGTTGGTCACCACTATTTTTATAACGTAATTTATGGATTTTTAAGAGTATTTGAAAAGGGTGGCTTTTGAGAAATATATTTCTATGGAAGTTTTTGTGCCTGGTGTTCAGCCTTAAATGCTCATTTTGCCTAGGGTAGCTTATGCCTTGTGCCCCCAGAAGTCAGTGCTCCGGGTTGTGGGTGGGCCTTTGGTGTCTTCTCTTACAATGCAGGAATGCTGGGCCTGCATTCAATATGATGACATCTAAGCTGGAACTGCTGGATGGAGCACCGAAGAGGCTTTTGGGGACCAATCATTTTGGGCTTGGAAAGCAGGCATGTGACCTATCATTTCAAGGAGGGACAGACACATGGCTATAGTGGTATGGCAAAATGCACCCATGGAAATCAATTATGTATAGTAGGCTTTGTTCTCTCCCACTGTCATGTATTTTTTAACCACTTGCAGAGTCCCCCACGCAGATTTACATGGCAGGGCGGCTCTGCTATGCATAATCACGTAGATCCACGTGATTATGTGCATGTGGTTTTGGCAGCGTGCACCGCCGGAGCAGCGCTCCCGCTGTGATTAGACACAGTGGAAGGCAGACCACAGGAGGAGTGGTTTCCATCGCCGCCGCCCGCCAGCCTCCCGATATCTTTGGAAAAACTTACAGGAGAGCCGTCTGGAATGTAAACAATGCAAGACGGCTCCGGTAATAGTCTCTGGTAACCGTATGTGATGGCAACAGGGTAGGGATGGAGTATCTGTGCGTGCTGCTCCTTCACTTCCTGGTCCCAGGGTAGGGGCCCGGACGGTGTTCTGCTTAGATCAGGAAGTGAAGGAGCAGCACGCACAGATACTCCATCCCTACCCTGTTGCCATCACATACAGTTACCAGAGACTATTACCAAAGGTTGTTTCATGCTTGGTGCATTATAGCACCCATTACATGTGAGTACTTTGAAAAGTTCTTCTCCAGCGCTGCCATCTCAGGTGTGGGTAGCTGAAGCCGCAGCGTCCCTCTTCTGCGGCCTCTTCGGTGACGTTGGAGTCCCACAATGCACTGCACCGGCCCCGCTTGTCACTTCCGGGGCAGGCGCGGCATCCCTGCACAGCTTCTGGGCATGCCCAGAAGCTGTTTAGCAAGGAATGCTGCCCTTGTACCGGAAGTGACGAGTGGGGCCGGTGCAGGCGCATTGACTTCTGGGAGCGATGGCGTTCAGCTCCCAGGAGTCATCGCAAGCCAGAAGTGACGGCGCGGCCGCCGAGGGAGGAAGTGGAAGGAAGGTGAGTATACTTTCTTCAATATTAAGGTAAGTGACCAAAAAATAAAATTGGGAGCATCCATTTCTTTTTCAGGTGGCTCTCAGCAAGCGGATGGCCCAAAATCGATTTTTTCTATTTTGAGGCTGGAACTCCGCTTTAAGGTCCCCCCCGCCAGTGTTAGTAGCTACAGAGACAAGGCTACGACTTAGATAAGTCATTGTGTTCCTACACTTCAAAATACTAGAAAAACATCCTCTGTACTGCAAATAGCTGAAGTAAAATAGTTTTGGATCAAACTTCTTTTATTGAAGAGTTAAGCTGCCTGTGGGTGTCCATACTGTCTTGACGAGGGTTTCTCAACCAAGGTTCCTCCAGAGGTTGCTAGGGGTTCCTTGAGCAATGAGCAATTTCTGCCTCTTCAGATAAGTTCCTACTGACACCATTGATATTTTTAGCTATCCGTAAGAGGGGAATTCTTCCCAATGACCACATGTGTAAGGATCATTCTTCCCACTGACCATCACACTCATGTATCATGAGTTGTAGATTTTTATCAGTGGTTCCTTGAGACCAGAAAGTTATTTCAGGGGTTCCTCTGTGTTGAAAAGGTTGAGAAATGCTGGTCTAGAGAGCAGAGCCGGTACAGGGGGGGACGAAAGGGGGGGGTGCCCTGGGCGGCACCATTTAGTAGAGGAAAGGGGGCGCAGCGCAGCACGGGTGAAGTGTGTGTGACTACTAATACACCGGGCGGGCAGGCGAGCGGCCGCTAATAGCTGTAACGAAGTGAGACCTTCACTTCCCTGTCAGGCGGGTATCTCCACTGACAGGGAAGTGAAGGGCTCACTTCGTTACAGGCAGCCATTAGCGGCTGCTCACTTGCCCGCCCGGTGTGTTAGTTCATACCAGGGGCGGACTGACCCATCTGACTGAGTGCCCGGGACCATTGGTGGGCCCCATGAGAGGCTCCTGGGGATGAAATCAGTGCCGGGGTGAACGTCCGACATTGTGCTTCACTCAGTGAAGATTCCTCTCAGGCTGCCTTCAGTTCTCCGAATTCCCTGCCCGCCTCCTCTCTCCCCGCCCGCCTCGATGACCCTCTTGCTTGCTAGGACTGGCACTGCTCACGAGTACGGACACAGCTTGGTCGGCTTGGCATGGCACTACTCCCGCTTTTAACATTGGCTTCTATAGGAAATCTTGGTCAACTTGACATAGCACTGCTGCCGGTTTTTAACATTGGCGTCTATGGGAAATCTCAGTCAGCTTGACATGGCACTGCTCCCTGTCTAACATTGGCGTCTATGGGAAATCTTGGACAGCTTGGCATGGCACTGCTCCCTGTCTAACATTGGCGTCTATGGGAAATCTCAGTCAGCTTGGCATGGCACTGCACCCTGTCTAATATTGGCATCTATAGGAAATCTTGGTCAGCTTGACATGGCACTGCTCATTGTTTTTAACATTGGCATCTATGGGAAATATTGGTTTTGAAATGACACTGACTTTTTCTTTATACCCCAGGGGCGGGGCGCAGTGTGCCATCTTCGCCCTGGGCACCAGGTGACCTTGTCCCGGCACTGCTAGAGAGACTGGGTCTAAGACAGACTGGGTCTATGGAGGTATGTCAATGCATAAAACTGCATTTGAAAGAGAACAGGTTTTTCTACAAAAGTTAAAAGAAAGCTGAGTCAAAATATACTAAACACAACTCACCTACACATTCCTCCTAAGCAGTTCTTGCTGAGATAACACAAAGAGAATAGATTTTCCAGAATTGCTCATCAGGGAAATCCCTTCTCTGCATTTTTATTCCACATCTTGATCACAATATCCCCTTTATGAACCATACAGAGGTGACTCAGATTTCAATTTAACAACAATCTTTGAACACATTAATCGTCCCACGTCATTCAAAAACCACACAGGATAAACTGAAAGACTTGTTTAGATTATAGAAAAAAAAAGCCAACTGCAGAGCCCTGCTATTATGATAAACCATTTCAGTGCATTTTAGGATGATTAGTCCTAATGTCGTAAGACCCTCATTCCCCGGCATCCCTTTAGACTTTCAAATCAGAGATAAAATCTCCATCAAAGTAACACATGGAATTCCTAATGATGCCAAATTCTCTGCGACGGACTGTCTATGATTTGGTCTCGAGCTCTGTGCTGACTTTTGGGAGAAGAATTGAGCTGATTGCATGAGCAGGGGGTGATGATTTAGGACAACCTTTTTACCAGTCAAGGCACCATTTAAAATTCTGCACAACCTTGAGGCACTCTATTCTAAAATATAAAACACTAAACCAGGGGTCTTCAAACTATGGCCCTCCAGTTGTTCAGGAACTACAATTCCCATCATGCCTAGTCATGTTTGTGAATGTCAGAGTTTTACAATGCCTCATGGGACGTGTAGTTCCGCAACAGCTGGAGGGCCGTAGTTTGAGGATTCCTGCTCTAAACTAATAGTTTTTCATATTCTGCCAGGATCCCTCAAATCCATCAAATGTCATACAAAATACTTTATATAAAAGGAATTCAGCTTTATTAAATTCATCAAGATAAAATACATCTAAAAATAAATTTTACATCCATGTGATAATTGTCATGTCCATAAATAGAAACAGAGTACTTGGTAAGTCCTACGCGTTTCACTGAGCGATTTGGCTCCCATGGTAGCTTCTTCAGGGACCAAGTTCAATATTCATATAACTGTTTCTAAAGGCTGAATTAAAGATTTTTTGAAAAAGAAGAGAGCAAAAACAATGCACACAATCATCAGTAAAATCAGACCTTATACATGGAAATCACTTCATTATTTTTTCATTAAATATGTAATGCTCATCCTTTTAGCAGACCACCACAGAGCATGCTGGTAGACATCCCATGGTATTTTATCTTGAGGAATTCAATAAAGCTGTATTCCTTTTATATAAAGTATTTTGTATGACATTTGATGACAATTTTACAACCTTTAAAATCCCAATTTACAAAGGGGGTATGTGAGCCAACTAACTCTCTTATCCTTTTTGGATTTGAGGGATCCTGGCACCCTTCCTCTTTTTTATTTTTGTAGTTAATGTTTCCCAGGGATGTGGCTGTGAACAATTGTCTATAGAACCAATATTTCCATATTGTGTCTAATATTTTTACATATTGCAGCAGTATCCACAGGTAGGACACCTAAAGTTAGAGGAGATTTATTCTTCCACCTTTGCACATTGGTACTGACTACTATTCAAAACTTTCTCTCTTCCCTCAGTTTTTTCCTCCTCACTCTGCTAATGGGACCTCAGTGCTGACAGAGGGCAGCAGCAAAGGGGCAAACATGGATGCTGTCAGGCGCCCAATGTCCTGATTATCAACCTATGGCGTCATAAGTCGTTAGGATGCCAGAAGCTGGCCCACATAGTGCTAAAGATTGTATTTCTTTACAACAAAATCCTGTGGCTTTGTGTAAAAGGCAGACTTGATCATCCCACTAGTTTGTTGACAATTTCGGGGCAGTTTTAGGCGACTCTAAGGAACCCAGATGGCACTTCAGGGTGCCTTGGAACCCTGTTTGAAAAAGGATGACATACTGCAACACAAGAAATTCATGTTGCCTCTTTATAGGCATTGCCTTGCCCTGAATGTGGCGCCTCTCCTGGAGAAACGAGTTTCTTTATTTTCCTCCAATATTATTTGGACAATTAAGTGTTTTGCCAAGGCACCCTTGAAGAACCCAGGAGGCACCCTGGTTGAAAAAGTCTGATTTAGGAGACAATCTGACTATAACCTGAATACAATTTCCATGGTAGCATGAAGGATTTTACTTTTTTTGGTCAAGTATAGGATATCATACCTGGAAACTGAAAGTAAATGGTCTTTTAATGTGAAAGGCAGGGTTCTCTTCCTTGTTCTTCTTTCAGGGGTGGGTAGGGCTCAGTATTGCGAAAAGCAGCACCGATGTGCTAAATATACTATGAGAGCGTTGTACCCTGGTGGGGTGGCTGATGGCCTGCACTCTATGTATTTCCTCAATCCTCCCACACTGGGTATCCTTCAAGCCCAAAGACTGAGGAAATCTTGTAGCAGAGAAGAATACTGCAGGGGACAGCGCCAGGACAGTGGGAAAACTGCTTTTTTTTTTTACTTCCAGGGGAACTTTAACCGGTTGCCGACCGCCGCAAGTACATATATTGCGGCGGTCAGCCCCGGCCAGGCAAAGTGACGTATGGGTACGTCACTAGCCTGTCACTAGCTTGTGAGCCAATAGCGGGCGAGCGCGCGCCCGCGGAGGCGCACGCCACCCCGGCTCGTTCCCTGACAAGTCAGTGCGTGTGACCGGCGGACCCGATGTCCGCTGGTCACTCACGATCGTTCGCCATGAAGGGAGAAAGGCAGGCGGCTAATGTAAAAAAAGCCGCCCGCATTCTTCCCTGTGTAAGAATGGAGATCACACGGTTCTACTATGTAGGACCGTTGATCTCTGTTCTTACACCAGTAGCCATGTCCAATCACAGTTAGAAACACGCCCCTAGGGACATACTTAACCCCTCCTTCCCGAATAAAGTTAACCCCTTCCCTGCCAGTGTAATTTTTACAGTAACAGTGCATATTTATAGCACTGATTACTGTAGTAATGTCACTGGTACCCCCAAAAGTGTCAAAAATGTCAGTCAAGGGTCCGATCTGTCCGCCGCAATGTCGCAGTCCCACAAAAAAAATCGCAGATTGCCACCATTACTCGTTAAAAAAAAAAAACAATAAAAATGACAAATCTTTCCCTTAGTTAGTAAACGCAATAACTTTTGTGCTAACCAATCAAAATACGCTTATTGTGATTTTTTTTACCAAGCATATGTAGCAGAAAACAAATTGGCCAAAAATGTTAAAAAATTTTGATTTTTACATTTTTTTGGGGGAATTTCATATAAAAAAATGTGAAAAATATTGTTATTTTTGCAAAATTGTCACTCTTATTTTGATTATAGCGCATGATCAAAAAATCATACAGGTGATCAAATACCACCAAAAGAAAGCTCTGTTTGTGGGAAAAAAAGGACGTTAAATTCGTTTAGGTACAGCGTCGCACGACCGTGCAATTGTCCGTTAAAGTCATGCAGTGCCGAATCGCAAAAAAAACCCTGGTCAGGAAGGGGGTAAAATCTTCCGGGGCTTAAGTGGTTAAAAGGCTTTATTTGGGCTTTTAGTTTTTCTGAATATCAGTTGTATATCTGCATTTCAAATCTTGCATTACTAAGATACCAAGCTATCTACAGTGAGATACTCTGTGCATGCAAAACAAGGTGAAGGCCCTGTAATAGCTTGAGATGGTCTTCTGATTGTTGCCATGTCCACCATAGTGATGGGGTAGGTGATGGATCACTCTCCCATTGTTTCCGCAATGGGTGATGGTGAACTTTGGGTCTGAGGGTCTTCCAGGTTGGGTGTCATCAGTAGGGGTTATGCTCTGAGTGTCTTGACTTGAGGTCATAACCTCTGTGTTAGACTGCACCCAACTTAGAAGACCCTTAATAAAAACACACCCTTAGCAGATATGTCCTGCACCTCCATGGTTCACGGAGACTACATAACCCTAAAAAAAAGAGTTCCAGCAAGGTTGGACTACATTTAAAGTTGCCCTAAAAGTAAACTGCGATTAGAAAAAAAAATGTAGTCTGCCATTGTTGGCACTCTTCCGAAAATGCTAGTTGCCCAGCTGTGCCTGGCTTTTATGTCCCAATCAGACTAAGAACAATCAGTCAGTGGGGAACAGGGCTGTTAATGGAGCAGCTCATCCTGACAGTATTTGACCCCGATGAACGTTTGAAGCAAGTTGGCTTTTTTTGACCTGAACTTTAATAAAAAAGTTCTGGACTTCAAGTGGTTGTAAATCCTTACATATACCCAGGGAAGGGACAGGCCTCAGGTGATGCACAGAAATAATACAAATCCTCCTACATACGCTGTACCTGTTTATCTCCAGCCTTTTCTTCTCTACATCTGTTAAGTCCGTAAATTATAAAGCTTGTCTGAGCTTTCAGAAAACAGGGGTGGGGAGCTGAAGTTACACTCGTCTAGGTGCTCTCTAAGGCCCCTTTCACACAGGCGGACCGTTCAGATCCGCCTGTTCGTTTTTTTGATGGATCTGAACGCTCCCCCCATGCATTCCTATGGGGCATCGGATGGCAGAGGAGACATGTCCGCTGACATCCGACCCGATCCAATCCGTCAAATCTGGACGGATGGAAACCCTATTTTCCATCCATCCAGTGGATCGGATTGGACGGGATCGGATGAGAACGGACCGACGGCCCGTTCCCATCCGATTTCCCCCATAGAGATGCATGGGGGACTGACAGCTCTGTCTCCGCACACAGCACGGAGACACAGCTGTCATCCTCCCGCTGAGAAAAGCGGAGTCAGTTTGACGGACTACAAGTGTGAAAGAGCCCTAAGGCCCCTCTCACACATACGTTCCGTTCAGTTCATCAGTTCAGTCACGTCAAATGTATCAGTTTTTCATCAGTTTTTCATCAGTTTTTCATCCATTTTTCATCCGTTTTTCGTCAGTTGTTATCTGTTTTTCATCCGTTTTTTTGACGGATGAAAAATAGGGCATTCATCCATTCAAAAAAGCTGACATTGATGGAAGCGGATGAAAACGGATGTAAACAGGTGATCATCCGTTGTCACCTGTTTTTACATAGAGATGCATTGATGTCCGTTTTTCATCCGTCAACGGATGGATGAAAAATGGACAAAGGGACAGCATGTGTGAAAGGGGCCTAAAAGCTGATTGGAGGAAGGGGCACATGCCCCTTTACCCAACACACAAGAACAGAGCTGAACAAGAACAGAGCTGAACAAGAACAGAGCTGAGGCCGTCAATCACAGGCTGTGTGCTGGAGCTTCATTCCCTATCACTTTTTTTTCTCTTTTACATAGTTACATAGTATGTGAGGTTGAATAAAGACAATAGTCCATCCAGTTCAACCTGTGTAGGTGTGTATGGCCGTAATCATCTTACATACCCCCTGAATGTTCTGATCCTTGAGATGTAAGTCTAAGAGTCTTTTGAAAGTAGCCATAATCCCCGCAGAAACCACCTCTTGTGGTAGAGAATTCCACAATCTTGTAGCCCTAACAGTAAAGAAACCCCCACGTTGCCTGAGGTTAAAACGCTTCTCCTCTAATCGCATTGTATGCCCTCGAGTACTCATGCAATCCTTTAGACTGAATAGCTTTTTTTCTATGCTGAGATCACCTGAGATGTTTGTGGCAGAAAAACTTGTCAGAAGAGATTCATGCTGATACAGAAGAATGAGACAGCAGACAGAAATCACACCTGGGGGTCTGGATTGAGACAAGTACACACTTTAGAGGGAAAAGTTTTGGTCATATTTAATGTCTGAGGTTTACAACCACTTTATCATACATATAGGATGCTTTTCTCATCTACCGCCAAAAATAACTATTTTCAGGCAGTTTAATATTGTGTTTTGTTCACCTTGGGAGTTGCTTGTTCCAGCGATCCTGTGTGGGGCAAATAGGCCCAACAGTTCTGTATGTACATAGCAGGAGAGAGGGCGCTGTGATTATTTGAGCTTCAGCTCCTAAAGCAGAACTGCACTTAAAGCGGAGCTCCAGCCTCCCCACCAAATACTGCAGCTGTCGACTTTTGATATAAGGACACCTACCTGTCCTGGGAGGCCGCGATGTCTGCACCACAGTCAATTTTTCAATCGATTCTCGGTTGTTGCCGCCACCATTTCTTGTATGGGAAGCTGGCAGTGAAGCCTTGCGGCCTCACAGCCGTTTCCCTACTGCGCAAAGCGCGCTGCACTTTGTGAATGGCCTGGCGGTGGGGGAAGGAGGAAGGGGGGGCTGAACTTCCAAGCAACTTTGCTGCAGGGAAGTGACCCAGAAGTGGGAGTGGGTAGCTGTCAAAAGCAGGTACCTGCGCCCCCCCCCCCCCCCAAGGGGCCAAATGTCCGAGTAGAGGGGGATGGGGAAGCTTTCCCTTTTGGGTGGAGCTCTGCTTACCCACTTGCCAACCAGCCACCGCAGATATACCGCGAATCGCTGTACCTGCGTGCGCCCATTCACCAGTGGGGAAGATGATCCGCGGGACCAGGGGCCACGATTGCCGCCGGGGGAACCCACGATCCCTCCCTGTGGAGAGAAGGGCGATCTGCTGTTGCAAACACGGCAGACCGTTGTTTTCTCAGCAATCACCACAGGGCTACTGTGATCCTCCTATTTAGGAACACAGATCCCTGTGTTAATTCCACAAGCCCGTCCCCCACACAGTTAGAAAACACCCCCTAGGCTCACATTTAACCCTTTGATCACCCCTGGGTTAACCCCTTCCCTGCCAGTGTCATTAGTACAGTAACAGTGCATATTTTACTGTAGTAATGTCACTGGTACCCCCAAAAATGTCAAAAATGTCAGTTAGGGGTCCGATCTGTCTGTCGCAATCCCGCTAAAAATCGCTGATCGCCGCCATTACTAGTAAAAAAATAAAAAATGACATACATCTTCCCCTGTAAAAACTAATTTATACCCGCGCTTATGGATTAAAATAAATGAAAACCACCGAATAAATAAACAAAAGTGTATAAAATGCTGTGCATAAAAAGTATATAAATATGAGTATAAAAAGAGCAGCTGCTGCAACACTAAGAAAAGCTTAGGAATATATAGAACACAAATTTAAGCAGCGCTAGCCCTCTATATTAATGTGATTAAATAAAATAAATAATTCTGTGTTGATCCTGGAAAAAAAAATATATATATATACCTGAGTGACACTCTATTTTTATGTGAATGTTTAAATCACTATATAATTAAATAACAACTGTGTATCAAATATACTGCATAGTGATATTTAAGGTGCTGAAGATAAATATAAATATAAAGTGCTAAGAGATCGTGCCAAAGTCCATACAATGTGAATAATAGTAGTCCTTAGGTGATCAAATAAAGGTGCTCCAGTGCCGATTAAAACAGTACAGTGCTCCAAGGTGAAAAAGGTGCCCCTCTTGGCTCGCTACTCACCACAACGCCAATATTAAAGAGCCTCAACTGTATTGCACATAAGCCTTGACACCAGGATAATCTCCTCCGTACGCCTTTCAATATAAGGGTCCGCTTGCGCATCCACCATTAGAATAGAAAGCAGAGGCGTACATAGTGAAGTATGTAGATGAGAGTTTATTATTGCTCCATAGCCAAATACATACTTACATTGGGTAAGAGAAAAATGGGCATATACAGCGCAATGCCTCGTGGTTCCGCCGCTCGGCGTGCGTTCCACGGGCAGGAAGTGATAAACCGGAAGTGACGTGCCGCTCCGTGCGTGACAGGAAATACGTCAACGCGTTTCGCCGTAAGTTCCGGCGTTTTCAAAGACATCATTTCCTGTTTACACCAGCCTTTTATATGGTAGGCAAAACCAGTCGTCATATCCGGATGTCATACTAATCTAAACTTTTACATGCAAAAAGCGTAACAAATCCACAAATACAGTATCGAAATCGGTATATTGGCACTACCAACCAACTTTCTATATTTGGATTGTATAATTTAAAAAAATTATAGGAATTGCGGTATGTAAATTCCGGACTTCACTTCCTGTTTACATCAATCGACATATATAAAAACATATTTTATTTGGCGCATTGATATTTAAAAACATACAAATAAAAAACATATACATTTCATTCAAAATTAAAAGTAATCTAAATAGGTTTGTTATTATTATTTTTAAAATTCATTAATATTTAAAACACATATTGGATAGATTTGTGGGCGATAAGGGAATTCTAAATATAATGTGGATTCCAATTAAAATTATAATTGCTCTAAAGCTAAAATATTAATCAAAATTTCTTTAAAAAGATATACAATTAAAATCTCAAAAAAAGGCAATATTATTATTTTTATTATAATTAATTATTTATATATCCATATTAATAAACTTTATGATTACAAAAAATATAAAAAATAGATATTTGTATAAATGTTATGGACTCCAATTAAATTTATAATTACTTGAGTTTTTTTAAAAAAATTGATCAATTAAAAATATATATATGACAATGTTATTATGGTATTATTTTATTATTTTATTACTTTATTTATACACAAAGGGAAATAAATTCATTGGTCAATATCTAATTTGATCCATTTTGATTGTATTATAAAAAATTAAATTTAATTATCAATATTTATTAAATATAAATTATTTTAATAATTTTATTTTATTGAGGAGATTTAAATGTGGTTTCAATAAAAGTGTGTAAAAAGAGGAGTCATCTATTTCATACATGTACTAAGGGGGGGGGGGGGGGGAGAGAAAAGCTTATTGTACGGACTTGGGTTACCAGTTTGATAAAAAACAATTGACATCAACATCCACGTTTAACCCCTTTGGTTTTAATGTCTCTAAACGGTGTATCCATTGGGTCTCATTCTGTGAGATAGCTTTTTTAAGGTTGCCGCCCCTCCAATGGGGCTCAATTTTGTCAATACCACAGAAAGTTAAAAGGGCAGGATTGCTCTGATGTACTAACTTGAAATGATAAGAGAGACTATGGTTTTTAAACCCTTTTTTAATGTTAAGAACGTGTTCTCTGAGTCTTGTTCTCAGTTCTCTCGTGGTCCTACCCACGTACTGTAGCCCACAAGGGCATGAGAGAAGATAAGTTACGTGGGTGGACGCACAAGTAATAAATTTGTTGATTTTATAAGTTTTACCATTATAGGAGGATTTAAAGTTGCTGTTTTTTCTTTTTCTATATCTCGAGGTTCTGCAGACCATGCACCTACCGCAGCTAAAAAAACCCACCTGATCTAATACGTACAAGTTTTTATAGGTGGGTTAACGACATTGTGCGCCAACTGTAATCTCAGGGTCTTGGGTTTAGTATAAATAAATTGAGGTTTAGGGGGTAAAAGGGTCTTTAAAACATTATCTTTTAGTAGAAGGTGCCAGTGCTTTTTGAATATTCTTTCAATTTGAGTGTGTTGTCTTGAAAAACTTGTTAGAAAGGCTAGACTAAAGTCTTTTTCTTTACTTTTCTCTTTTTTCTTAAATAAGTCTTTCCGTTCAATATTTCTGACCTTATTTTTAACTGCTATAAGATCTCTTGTTTTGTACCCTTTTTCTTGGAATTTTTTAATAATTACATCAGCTTGTACATCATAGTCACTTTTCCTGTTGCAATTTCTCCTTATCCTCATTAACTGGCTATTTGGGATTGTATTCAGCCATCTGGGATGATGGCAACTTCCCTTGGGAATATAGCCATTAGCATCGACCTCTTTAAAATGAGTTTTAGTAAAAAGCCTATTGGAATTTTTAAAAATACACAAATCTAAAAAATTAATATTATTAAAATTGTAAACATGGGAGAAAGAGATATCATACTGATTATTATTCATAAATATTAAAAACTGATCCAATGAGTCTTGCGTACCTCTCCACACGATAAAAATATCGTCTATATATCTCTTGTAAGTGATGAGTTCTTTTGGTCTGTTTTTAAAAATCTGTTCGCTTTCCCATTTTTGCATAAAAATATTAGCTATGGAAGGGGCATATTTTTGTCTAAAATATTTTTTCTCATGCCAAAAAAAGTTGTGGCTCATTGCGAGGTCCAATCCTTGTAGCAAAAATTCTTTCTGTTTCGTTTTTATTTCGGTTTGGTCTAAGGCCCATTTTGCTGCTCTTATGGCATGCTCTTGCTTGATATTGGTGTAGAGGGAATTGACATCTACTCCCACCAGAATGTCATTCTCCTCTACCTCTAAATCTTTTAAGATTTCCATTAAATGTTTGCTGTCGCGCAACTATGCCAAGCCCTCTTGTGCCAGGGGCTGGAAAAAGCAATCCAGGTATTCCCCTAGCCTTGATAAGAGGGAATCAACCCCACTTACTATGGGCCTACCCGGTGGGCATTCCTTATTTTTGTGAATCTTCGGTGGGTGGTATATAACCGGCACCCTTGGTGCATCAGGTACCAGATACCGACTTTCTTTTTTATTTATAATGCCTTCTTTACTTGCCCATTTCACTAGCTTTGTTAATTTTGCTTTGTATTTATTAGTAGGGTTCCCTTTTAGTAATTCATATGTATTTGGGTCACTGACTAATCGGTTTAGTTCCTCTAGGTAATCTTTTTTATTTAAAATTACAAGACCACCTCCCTTGTCAGCGGCTCGAATTACTATATTTTTCCTCTTTTCCAAGGATTTCAGACCTCTTTCAATATCCTCTTTTTTCCTTGAGTTTTTAATTTTCATACTCTCTAGATCATTTTCTACCATGGCTTTAAATACATCTAAAAACTGATTGTTCAATGATTTGGGGTTAAAAACAGACTTGTTTCTTAATTTAGTGTATATAAAATCTCCCGTAGGTGCAGTATTTCCTGAGGTTTTGCCAGCATAATATTGTTTTATATTTAGTTTTCTAATAAGTTTTTGTAGGTCGATATATGTATAGTGCCACTATCTTTTGAAAAAAGCATTTATGCTGAAACGCGTCAAGGCCACGCTGCTGACAGCCTACCTTTGCATCTGTATACGCTCTTTACCACGAGATGTTTGTAAGTGCAATTTGGTGTATTTTTATTTAATTAAAATTTTAGCAGTGTTACACTATTTTGTGCTCCCTTGTTTTTTGGTTCCTTTCTGGCCATCTGACGGAGTGAGAGCCTCTCTGGTGTGACGGTTCATATCTGCTATTACCTCTTCACCTCAACATCAGTGACCTCAGTCATCCCTTTCGGATTATCCATCCATTGTACAACAAGCTGATTTGACTCATATGCTATATGGCATTTTGAGTCCTATCGTTCTGGTGAGCACATTATATCTTTATATCTTGTTGGTGTTGGGATCCAGTGAGCACTTCAATTATCACCGTTGTGGACTGTTTTTTTCACTTCACATATGGGACTGTTGATTTGATGTTCACTTTTATTCATTTTGCTATTTATTTGTATTTACCTTTCTTGGTTTATATATATACACGTTTATATTGCTAGTATTTATTAGCGCTGCACTTTTTTCCACATTTTGCTATTCACAATTTTCTTGTCAGTTGTTTGGTGTAGCAGCTTTTTTATGGTTAGCGCAATATTTTTTGCTTTTCAGTATATTTGATACACAGTTGTTATTTAATTATATAGTGATTTAAACATTCACATAAAAATAGAGTGTCACTCAGGTATATATATATATTTTTTTTCCAGGATCAACACAGAATTATTTATTTTATTTAATCACATTAAAATAGAGGGCTAGCGCTGCTTAAATTTGTGTTTTATACATCTTCCCCTAGTTTGTAAACCCGATAACTTTTTGCGCAAACCAATCAAATTACGCTTATTGGGATTTTATTTACCAAAAATATGTAGTAGAATACAAATTGGCCTAAAATGATGACAAAATTTGATTTTTCATTTTTTTTTTTTTTATTGGGAATGTTATATAGCAGAAAGTGGAAAATATTGCTTTTTTTTTTTTTTTCAGAATTGTCGTTCTTTTTCTATTTTTTATTTTGTTTATAGCGCAAAAAAATAAAAATCGCACAGGTGATCAAATACCACCAAAAGAAAGCTCTATTTGTGGGGAAAAATAGGACGTCAATTTTATTTGGGTACATCATCGCACGACCGTGCAATTGTCAGTTAAAGTAACGCAGTGCCTTATCACAAAAAATGGCCTGGCCATAAAGGGGGGTAAATCTTCCGGAGCTGAAGTGGTTAAATGCGTTTCCGGAGGAAAAGTGTCTAGGAGAGATAGAAAAACATCCAGTGTGCATGAAGCCTAATTACTGATTGTTATTGGAATGATAAGCGACAATCAGACAATTATACAAACTCATTGGTTTTCTGATTTTTGATTCATTCAATTTAATGTAAAATAAAAGCAACACTTGATTACCAAAAGTATTGGGACGCCTGCCTTTACACACACATGAACTTAACCGCTTGCCGACTGCGCACAGTATATTTACTGCGGCAGTCAGCCCCTCACAGGCAGAGCGACGTAGGTCTACGTCGCTAGCCTGTGAGGCTCTGGGGAGCGAGCGCGCGCCGCCGGAGGCGCGCTCCCGCGCGGTCACGGACCCCCCCGCGCTTGTGACCGCGCGGGAGCGCGCCTCCGTTGTTATTTTTGCAAAATTGACGCTCTTTTTTTGTTTATAGCGCAAAAAATAAAAATCGCACAGGTGATCAAATACCACCAAAAGAAAGCTCTGTTTTTGGGAAAAAAAGGACGCCAAATTCGTTTAGGTACAGCGTCGCACGGCCGCGCAATTGTCCGTTAAAGTCACGCAGTGCCGAATCGCAAAATACCCCCTGGTCTTTTAGCAGCCAAATCCTCCGGGGATTAAGTGGTTAAATGACATCCCAGTCTTGGTCCGTAGGGTTCAATATTGAGTTGGCCCACCCTTTTCCAGCTATAACTGCTTTAACCAGCTTAGCGGTATCCCCGAGCGTGACTCGGGGTGGATTTTTCCTGCTATTATCGGTATCCCCGAGTCACGCTCGAGGTGGATGTGCAGAGCGAGCAGCGGTATCACTTACCTTCTCCTGGCGATCCAGCGATGATCTCCCATTGCTGTGATCGCCAGCTGACATCCCCGCCGCTCGTCTGTCGGTATGAGGACTTCCTGGTTCTGTTCCCTGCAGCAGCAATGCTGCATGGGAGCGGAACTAGGGAGGGAAATTCAAATGTTGCACCAACACAAACATATAAAAAGGAGGTGATACAGTGTAATCTGAGAGGATTACACTGTATCACTTTGGTAAAAGACACAGTGCCCTTTCAGTGCCCCTTGCCATTGTCATTTGTGAGAAATAAAATCATTTGAAAATGGCATCAAAAAAGCGCTGTCCTACATATGTGCTTTTGGATCAAATGAGAGACTGCGACAGCGACAGCAGCAGCGACACGGAGCTGCTCGCAGAACAGAGTGACAGTGAGTCGTGCGGAGATTTGTCATCTGACTCTGACACCGACACTGATCCAGAAAGTGACGCCGATAATCCCGCACCTGACCTAAGTGATGTGCGCACTTGGTGCCCCCTAAACAGCGATGCCCCCTAAGGCAGCGCCCCCGAGATTCCAATTCACTGGATCTCCTGGGATGAAGGTTGATGTGGAGAGTGACAACCCTCTGGCTTACCTGAAGTTATTTCTAACTGAGGAGGTAGTTCTAAAAATAGTCACTGAAACCAACCGCTACCATGAGCAGCAATCCGCTACGCTGCGTGCCAGATTTTCCCGATCCAGAAAATGGGAACCGGTCAGTAAAGAGGACCTCTGGCAGTTTCTGGGACTCATCATCCTTCAGGGGGTGGTGGGGAAACCGCTCCAGAAATGGTATTGGACCACCAATAAGATGCTGGCCACTCCATTTTTTGGCACAGTGATGTCCGAATATCGTTTTTCACTGATCATGAAAAATTTACACTTCGCCAACGAAGAGTTTGATGAGGCCACGCATCCTGTGCCCAAACTCTAAAAAATCTGGGAGGTGTGCCAAATGATTGTCACCAACTTCCAGCGGACCTATGTGCCAGACAGGGATGTCAGTGTGGACGAAAGTCTGATGGCCTACAAGGGACACCTGAGCTGGATACAATTTATTGCATCCAAAAGAGCGCGGTTCGGGATCAAATTTTATATGCTCTGTGAATCATCCACCGGATATATCTGGAATGCTATAATTTACACCGGCAGAGATGTATAGTAACTAAGTAGAACTACGTCACTACTGTACTTAAGTACCGAAAGGCGGTATCTGTACTTTCCTAGAGTAGAATTTTTTTCTCCTACTTCCATTTTTAATTCACTACATTTTTTCAATGATTTCAATACTTCTACTCTGATAATTTTTTTTGTGCTGCATAGTTACTCGTTACTATTATAAAAATTACCACTGCCAGAACAGTAGATGGCAGGTTTCATGAAGCTCCAAACATGTGTATTATCAGCGCATACGAAAATAAATGCTACTGTATGTATAAATAAAAGCTGCATTTGAAATAATAAAAAACAATATGATGTTCAGGCCCCGTTCACATACGAGCGACGCTACTTCCAGGGGCGACCTCCTAGGTCGCGGTGCGAGCAGCGCGCCGCGACCTCGGAGCGGCCGCAACGGACTTCATAACATTGAAGTCTATGGCGGTCGCCTCCGGGTCGCCCCAAAGAAGCTCCGGACCCTTTTTCTAAGTCGGAGCGACTTGTGTCGCTCCTATTAGAACGGGTCCGCAGCTTCCCTATGGAAGGCGACCTACGGCGACCGGTCGCAGGTCACAGGTCGCCTTAGTGTGAACGGGGGCTCAAACTTTTGACTTCTTTCTTTAATAACTACATAACACAGTACTTGTACTTTTACTTTCAGTACTTGAGTAGCAAAATTGAAAAAAAAACTACTTGCAATACTTAAGTACAAAAAATGTTGAATACTTTAGTACTTCTACTCAAGTCACTTTTTGATCGAGCACTTGTACTTTTACTCAAGTATGGGTTTCAAGTACTTTATACAACTCTGTACACCGGGAAAGGTACCAAATTCAATCCCAGGTACAGCGGCTATGGGATGGCCACATCCTCTGTCCTTTCACTGCTGGACCCACTGCTGAACCAGGGATATTGCGTGAAAACGGATAACTTTTACACCTCTCCGGAACTTTATGAAGTTTTGCTCCTAAACAAAACTGATGGGTATGGTACTGTTAGGCCAAACCGGCGTGACATGCCATCAATGTTTAGCAGGAAAAAGCTAAAAAAAGGAGAGATGGTTGCCTTTCAAAAGGGTAAAATGATGGCAATGCGGTGGCGAGACAAAAAGGACGTGTGTCTCATGAGCACCGTGCACAGCACCTCCACTGCCATGGTCCGCACAAAACACGGAACAGATGTGCTGAAGCCGCAAGTCGTGATCGACTATAATCACACAATGGGAGGTGTCGACCGAGCCGATCAGGCAATGACATTTTACCCGGCGATGCGGAAGCAACAGAAAAAGTATTACAAAAAGATTTTCAGGCATCTCCTTGAACAGTGCCTTTGGAATGCCTATATCCTTTACAAAGCAAACACTACCATACCCCTTGTTCATTCGGACTTTATCTGGAAGGTGGCTGAGCAGATTTTCGTCAACCACCCAACGCCATCAGTATCTGCAAACAGACCCGGATGACGCGCTGTTGACGTTGGCAATCCAGAACGCCTGACAGGCCGTCATTTTGTAGACTTTGTACCGCCCACTCCAAAAAAGTTAGTGCCTACCAGGATGTGCGTCGTTTTCTGTTCCAAGAAGGATGGCAATGGAAGAAAAGTCCGAAAGGAAACAAGGTACTATTGTCCAGATTGCAACGTCGGACTTTGTCTAGTTCCATGCTTCAAACTGTTTCACACTCAGGGTGTGTATTGAATGTCTTTGTTTGACAAATTTCATTATTTTTCACTGCATTATTGAATAAAATTATATTATTGATTAGATTATAATTCATGTGTTTGTGTATACAGAGCTGTATCTGGCCGTATAGCGTACATTGTGGCATATTACCTCACCAGGGAGCCTACAGGTGCTTTGTACATCCCCCTGGAAAAGTGAATGGCTGTTGGCAGCTATACGTGTGTATGTGTACGGGGGTACAACTCTGGGAACAGACAACCTGCAAATAATACAGAAAGCTGCGCTATAATAGAACTCCTCTTACCCCAAGCAGCTGGAAGATTCTTATCCCCGGAATAGTAAATGGGGTCGATTTACTAAAGGCAAATAGACTGTGCACATTGCAAGTGCAGCTGCACTCCTTTTCCCCAGGGCAGGTGAAGCTCTGCTGATTTCCATCATCCAATCATGTGCAAGCAAAAATACTTTTTTTTAAATTTTCATTGCACCTGATTGGGTATTCTTTACCAAGTGAAGCTTCACCACATTTACTAATCTTTGGGGAAAATGATTGCAACTGCACTTGTAATGTGCACAGTCTATTTGCCTTTAGTAAATGAACCCCAATGGGTGACTCTACATACCAGCGCTAAGAAGCGAACACAGATTGGCATATGAAAAGCCAATGTAGCAGAGGATGGTATCGATCCATCGACCCCTGGGTAATGAGCCCAGTGCGCTACCACTGCGCCACTCTGCCGAAGGGAAGGGAAGACAGACGGGGAGAAGGGGAGGAGAGGGGGAAGGATGTGTGGAGGAAGGAGAAGGAGGGGGGAGGGTTAAGGAAGGGAAGCAGGGGGGAAGAAGGAGGGGAAGGGAAAAATCAAAGAGGAAGAATGAAGGGAGAGGGGGAAGGGAAGTAAAATCAGGTATAGGCAAAGGAGGAGGAGAAGATAAAAGGGAAAGAGAGGGAATTTTTATTTTTTTTTGTATTTTTAAGTGTTTTTTTTTTTTTTTTAAGGGAGAAGGGAAGAAGGAAGGAAGGGGAAAAGGGGGAGAGGAACAGTGAGGGGGGAGGGAGCAATGTGGAGGGGGATGGGAAGATAGGCAAAAGCAGAAGGGAACCCCCCTTCCCTTCTACTTTTTCCTGAAAAAAAACAAAAATCAAAGAACAAAAAAAAAAACCCTCCCCTTCTCTCCCCACCAAGAGAAGGGGGAGGAGGATTTTATTTTTGAGGAAGGGAAGCAGGGAAGAAGGAGGGGAAGGGAAAAGGGGGATAGGAAAGAAGGGAATAAAGGGAGAATAAGGATGGGAAGTGAAATTAGGGATAGGCAAAGGGGAGGGGAAGGAAAAGAGAAGAGGAAAGGAGGGGGAACTTTTTTTTCTTTTTTTGAGGAAGGGAAGAAGGAGAGAAGTCGGAGGAATGGGAAAAGGAAAGGAGAGGAAATAGAGGGTAAAAAGGAGACATGGGAAGAGGAGGAGAAAAAGTGGGAGAAGGAGAGGGGAGAATTAGAGTGAAAAGGGGGAGAGGGGAAGGGGAAGAAAAAAGAGGAAGTGGAGAAGGTGGATGGAGGAACTATAGGAACGCTCCTTTGCCATTCTACTGCACCACCACAGTTGGAAAGTCGTCGTCATCATCGGTGTGGTTTTTGTCGTCTTCTGCCATTCCAGATGCGTGTCCCTCCTCCATCGCTGACAATAGATTTTTATTCTTGCACTTCAGCCGGAAGTACTTAACTGCAAAGCAGATTGCTAGTCCAGGAAACAGTAGAAGTAGGGCAATTATGACTCCTATTGATAAGTACATGAGGGCACCACTATCCTTCCAAGCTTGGAGAAACGTGGCTATCTGCATTAGGGTAGGATATATATCCTTGTTCAATGGCAGATTACTATTGGCCCATAATGAATGATCCTCATTAGGATGGCTGGTGGTAAGGCCTGATCGTTTTGGAGGTGATTTTACATTAGGCAAACCACCATTGGCCTTTAATGAGTGATCATCATTTAGATGGCTGGTGGAAAGGCCAGGTGGTTTTTTAGGTGATTTTGCATGGAGCACACCACCATTGGTCTGTAAGGAAAGATCTTCCTTTGGATGGCTGGTGGAAAGGTCAGGTGGTTTTGTAGGTGATTTTGCATGGAGCACACCACCATTGGTCTGTAATCCTTCTGGAGAGGATTCTCTATGGAGCACAACATCCTTGGCCTGTAACGAATGATCCTTTTTAGGTTGGTTGTTGGAAAGGCCAAATTCCTCGGGAGATGATTCTGTAGGGAGCACATAAGAAAACTCACATTACAACCATTATCTGGAACATAAACACAAGAACGAAGCAAAAAATATGTACACAAATCTAAATCTTCCTGGGAGATGTGGGGAGATTTAAGTATGAAGTGTCCAAATGAGGATAACTGTCACAGGGCCTGTGCCCTTAAAAACAAACCAATTACCCATATTAATATGCTGACAAGTTCTATTTGAGGGGTTTCTCTTAGGAAGAACCTCTACAGTCAAACTTTCACCACTGATTGCCAATTCACTCTGCTTGGCAAACAATTTATTCATTAACTAGTGAAATTCAAGACCTTTCTGTGAAATGCTTGGGAGTCTTTTTAGGCATAGCAGCCCTTTAACCACTTAAGCTCCGGGAAGATTTTACCCCCTTCCTGACCAGGGCTTTTTTTTCGATTCGGCACTGCGTGATTTTAACGGACAATTGCACGGACGTGCGACGCTGTACCTAAACGAATTTGACGTCCTTTTTTTCCCACAAACAGAGCTTTCTTTTGGTGGTATTTGATCACCTGTGCGATTTTTACTTTTTGCGCTATAAACAAAAAAAGAGCATAAATTTTGCAAAAATAACAATATTTTTCAATTTTTTTTATATGAAATCCCCCCCCCCCCATTCCCCCCCCCCAAAAGAAATGTAAAAATCAAAATTTTTAACATTTTTGGCCAATTTGTTTTCTGCTACATGTTTGGTAAAAAAAAAAAATCGCAAAAAGCGTATTTTGATTGGTTTGCGCAAAAGTTATTGCGTTTGGTAACTAAGGGAAAGATTTCTGTCATTTTTGGTGTTTTTTTTAACTCGTAATGGAGGCGATCTGCGTTTTTTTTTTTTTTTTGCGGCGGACAGATCGGACCCTTGACTGACATTTTTGACACTTTTGGGGGTACCAGTGACATTACTTCAGTAATCAGTGCTATACATATGCACTGTTACTGCAAAATGACACTGGCAGGGAAGGGGTTAACTTTATTGGGGAAGGAGGGGTTAAGTGTGTCCCTAGGGGCGTGCTTTTTACTGTGATTGGCTGTGGCTTGAGGTGTAGGAACAGTGATCAACGGTCCTACATAGTAGAACCGTATGATCACCATTCCTACACAGGGGAGAATAACAGGCGGCTTGTTTACATGAGCCACCTGCCTTTCTCCCTTCACGGAGGACGATCGCGAGTGACCGGCGGACATCGGGTCCGCCGGTCACACGCACTGACTTCCCAGGGAACGAGCCGGGGCGGGCGTGCGCCTCCGCGGGCCTGCGCTCACCCGCTATTGGCTCACAAGGAAGTGACAGGCTAGTGATGTATATATATACGTCACTTTGCCTGGCCGGGGCTGACCGCCTCAGTATATAGTCGTGCGGCGGTCGGCAACCGGTTAATATGAGCACTCAGCTGCCCGCACATTCTCAGATATAGAGCATCCCATTGGATCTATAGGAAACCTCTCATGACACTTATATATGGGGTAGTAAAAAACAGTGAACATTCTTTTAGATAAACTTACCAGTTTCTCTGTTGAATTCCCAGACATGAACCTTGACTTCGGGGGCCTCTTTGTACTCTTCACCATCTATAATTAGGCGGATCTTGTAGGTGCCGCTGTCTTCTAGTTTTACCGGGTCAATCACCAGGGCACAATGTCCCTTAGGCACACGCATCGGGTTCAGCCGAGCTCTTCGATTAGGATGTGGAACTGGCATTGCCATTGTGTTGCTTACACGTATCAGAGGTCGGTATTCTCCACCGTTTTCTGGGGTCATACCCCATTCCAATTCGAGATTGTGCCCATGGAGAGGCTCATTCTTGTTGAACACACATGGGATCACTAATGGATGTCCAACTTTGGCATCCAGGGAACTGTGGAAGGTCTGGATGCTGACATGCAGCACACCACCATTGGCCTGTATTGAATGATCCTTTTTTGCTTGGTTGTTGAAAAGGCCAAATCCTTCTGGAGAAGATTTTGTATGGAACACAGCACCATTTCCCCGTGTTGAATGATCCTCATTTGCATGGCTAGGGGAAAGGCCAGATTGCTTTGGAGGTGATTTTGCATGAAGCACACCACCACTGGCTTGTAATAAATGATTCTCCTTTGGATGGCTGCTGGAAAGGCCAGATTCTTTTGGAGGTGATTTTGCATGGAGCACACCATCATTGGCCTGTAATGAATGATCCTTTTTTGGATGGCCGTTGGAAAGGCCAAATTCCTCTGGAGATGATTCTGTAGGGAGCACATAAGAAAAGTCACATTATTACCATTAACTGGAACAAAAACACAAGAGCTGAGCAAAAACTATGTATACAAATCTAAATCTTCCTGGGAGATGTGGGGAGATTTAAGTATGAAGTGTTCAAATTTTGTGGACTTCACTGGTTGCATGCTTGCTAACATGAGGATAACTGTCACGGGGCTTACGCCATTAAAAACCAGCCTGTAATAGCAGTGCCCATAATAATATGCTGACAAGTTTTATTTAAAGGGCTACTCTCAGGACAATCCATTGCAGGCAGACTTCCATCACTGATTGCCAACTCACATTCGCTGGGCAAACAATTAATTTATGAACGAGTGAAATTCAGGACATTTCTGTGAAATACATTGGAGTCTCTTTAGGCATAGCAGCCCTTTAGTATAAGAACTCAGCTGGCTGCACCTTCTAAGATATTTATCATCTCATTCAACAACCAGTTGGATCTATAGGAAACCTCTCATGACACTTATATATGGGGTAGTAATAAACAGTAATAATGGTTTTAGATAAACTTACCAGTTTCTCTGTTGAATTCCCAGACATGAACCTTGACTTCGGGGGCCTCTATGTATTCTTCACCGTCTATAGTTAGGCGGATCTTGTAGGTGCCGCTGTCTTCTAGTTTAACCGGGTCAATGACTAGGGCACAATGTCCACTAGGCACACGCATCGGGTTCAGCCGAGCTCTTCGATTAGGATGTGGAACTGGCATTGCCATTGTGTCGCTCACACGTATCAGAGGTCGGTATTGTCCCCCGTTTTCTGGGGTCATTCCCCATTCCAATTCAAGATTGTGCCCATGGAGAGGCTCATCCTTGTTGAACACACATGGGATCACCAATGGATGTCCCACTTTGGCATCCAGGGAACTGTGGAAGGTTTGGACGCTGGTTATCTTTGCACCTGGAGAAAGGAAAAAACAGGGTTAAATTTTGTGTTTCAAATACATTTTTAATTGTACAGCAAGCCAATAACTTTTTTTTTCTAGTTTTGGAAATAGAGGAGTAGAAATAGAACTCTTGTCAGATTCTTACTGCCATCTCAGGCTCTGATGGAGAGATTTCCCCTCTCTTCCTGTCCTTCTGAGAGCCGATTCACTGCACAGGAAGTGAGGGGAAATCTGCAACAGGGACACAGATAGAAATAAAAATCTCTATACTCTTTTAGAGAATGGAAATTGTATTTCTGTCTGTGTTGACATTCAGACAAGATGACTTAACTGCCAGTCTGGGCTGGCCCATAGAAAATCTCACATGTTACACTCCTCTCCATTACTAACTAAGCACATCTTAGACCCCTCACACTGCATTGGAGTCCTCCTGCTCAGCAGGGGATCTGTCCACTAATCCCCGCTGAGCAGGCGGATGTCTGATCTGTGTCTGCTCCACTTATGGACAGCAGACGCAGACACAACCCGCTCCCCTTCCCCTGTCCATTTACACCCGACTGCTATCCGATCCGCCAGACAGATGGGGAATGGATCCTCTGTGTGTTCTGTCCATCCCTCCCTCTGCTTTAACTTTAGGGTTCATTCACACTAGAGTTGCTCTCTGAGGAGCATTCTACATTTGGATCGCTCTTCAGAAAGCATTAGACAGGTGGTGATGTGAGGGTTGTGTCATCTCATTCCTGACTGCTTTACCTCTTTGAAGCCCAAACAAACAAACAAACAAACAAACAGTCATCTGATGCTGCATCTGTCCCCCGCCGCCCCTAGACCGAGAACTGAGCGATCAAAGACTGCTGATCACTCAATTCTGGGTCTTCAGTGAACAGAGAGACGGTGTCTAAAAGAACAATTGAGTACTGTCCGTGATAATTTGTTAATGCAAATAAAAAGTAATTAATTAATCCAAGTTTTTAAGACAAGCTTTCGGGGTGTGTCCCCTTCTTTAAATAAAAAAATATCACAGACAGTTCTTTTTGCAAGTGCACTAATAGGGCTCTGATTACATCAAACCACCTTTCTAATAATACTAACACTGTGTGCAACATTTACTATTCACAAGGAATTATTCATGAACTTTAACACAAAGATGAGTATTTCTAATTTTTAGCCAAAATTTTAATTTTCACATCTCATTAGACTCAAAAATAACATTTTTAATGCTAAGGATCCTTATTTATTCTGGTGTGTTACATGCAATAGGATCAAATCACATCGCTAACACAGCAAATAAAGATCCTTATTTAAAAAAAAAAGATAAATTGCTAATTTTAGCCTAAAGAGATCGGCATCTCATTATTTATTATAATATAATGTGCACTTAATGGGTATAAAAATATATTTTTTTCCTAGTAGACAGGTAAATATAATATAGAGTATCACATATGAATATTTCCTATATTATATATTGGAAGGCAACAGAAACAAATTCCTGCGCTCAATCCAGCTAAAGAAGAATAGAAGATTTTGCAGTAATAAACAGGCTTGTGTTGCTTATGTTGGTGAATACATGATGTGACGCTGCCATGTGAAAGGAAAATCTGCAAAACGCGCGCCTTCTATAGCTAAACTTAGTTCCAAATCTGGGGAGCGCTTATATATACACTATAGTAAAAATTGGAAGCTTAATATCTACCTGTCGCCAGATGCAGAAGAATAGCGAAGATTAATCCTTTTAGCAGAATTCTCATTTTTGTTTCACTGATGGCTGACAAACAGAAATCAATGAAAAAAATGGATATGATATTTGTCTTGCTGATATAACAGGTGACAAATGTAAGTCAATTCAGAAAAAAAACGCTTTAATAACAATCACTTGGAAGAGCAATTGCACACACGTCTTATCAGTGCTTGGTTCAAGCAGAAATGACACCAGACCCAACTGCTGCGGGATATTTATAGTAAATAACTGTCATCAGGCTCCGCCCACCAGCAGAGTGGAACCAATCAGGCTCTGTCCACCAGCAGAGTGGCACAAATTAGGCTCCACCCACCAGCAGAGTGGTAGCAATCAGGCTCCACCCACCAGAAGAGTGGAACCAATCAGGCTCCACCCACTAGTACTGCTGCTCAACTGATCTTGCTGCCAGCAGCACCCTATAATGTCAGGATCAGAGACAATCAGCCAATCAGATATCAGCTCAGTGGCTGGTGATGAGTTGAGGAAAAAGCTGTAAAATCCAAAGCAGATCTTCCATAATGAGGAGATTGAGGTGTGTGCAGTAAATGAAGCCTGATGTGTTTCTATCTGATCAATGGGTGAGATGAGTGATCTGTGTACATGGGATCTGATTGGTAATGTCTGCTTGGAGATTTCTTTGATATGACTGTGATGTAGTTGGGCTGAATATATACTAATAAACATCGCAATATCTTTATTTAGCTGAACTTGGTTCTGGGACTGAGCATTCAAATGTCAGTCCATCCTACAGGATGGGGGAGGGGAGGGGGCGCACACAGTAGAACAGATCCAGGGTGGTAATGGAGTGACCTGTGGCCCCCAGATTTTAGTATCCCCCCCACCAGGAGTCAGGACCAGTACACAGTATGAGTACACAATGCTCTGCCCGGGGCCCACATCACACACAGAATCCCTACACCTCACCCAGCACAGCACCCCTAGCAACAGATGGTTGCTATGGCCGTACACAGATCACCTGAGAGCCCGGCAGCCAATGGACAGCTCACAGTGATGTATTTCCAAGGAAAGGATTTTCTAGAAGTCAGAAATCCTCTTTTCCCCACACTCTGCTGAGATAATGGAAGAAATAATGGGGTTGCTATGGGCAACCATTATGAGAACTGTGAAGATAAATGCTGGGTCTGGCACTGCTAGATGTTACTAATTACTGTGACAACATGCTAATGGCATCTAATTATTGATGTAATCATCACATGTGTACAGAGAAGAAAGTGTTAATAATGACAAGTGTGTGTGACCCTCAGGAAAAAACTGCTACACCTGACCAATGACAAGGTGTGATATCAGCCATACCATATCTGAGGGATAAAAATCTAATATGAAAATAGATGAAACATTTTTCTTTTTCTTTTTAAACGGTTTTTATTAAAGGCAAAAGAAATACGGTACAGAAAGATTAGGTACATGCCTTGGTAGTACAAGTCGTATTGAAATACATAACGGCAGCATATAAGAAACAAGTAACAGGTAACAATGTGATACGTATAGGGGGGTCGTCCCGGCGCCCCATCTGAGAAGCATTGAGGGCGTGCACTAAATGTAGGTGTGGCCTAGGTCACAATGCATGGATGGACCCCCAAATAAACCTGAAGAAGGGATCTCAGCCACAACAAAGATACATATCTAGAGTAGTTGTTGGGGGGGGGATGAAACATTTTTCAATACAAAGTTATGTGCTATGATCCAGTGTTGGGCGCTTTACAACTTTATATACACCACTAAATCCATATGATGAAAATACTGAAGTGACAAGTGCTGTAAAAAGTGCACAAACCTCAAAAAGCACAAATCTGTGACTAATGACAAACAATATCATCTACAAATAAAATTATAAAGTGACAAGTGCTGTATTAACGTTCTCCACAAAATTTCAAGAGTCTTTGTCAAAATGTAAACAGTATCATATGCAGGAAAAAGTCCTCTAAAATATAAGGTGACAAAGTGCTCTTCAAAGCGCTCCAAGTAAAATCGGTGACATTGGTGGTGCTCCGCAAGCCGTGCTCCCCTTATGGTCCCACACTCACCAGAGCTCAGTCCCCTCTGGGGGTGTCAGGCCTTGTAAACAACTATCTCCGACCGGGTTAGCCGACTCAGGATCTACAACCAGATGTCACCTTAAATCCACTTCTTAGTACTCATGTAAAGAGCAACAGCCCATAGCGCATACCAGTTAGATACATTTTATTTCAGACTATAAAATTACGCACTTACTACAATGGGCTCTCAGTTTGGCGTGTTGAAAAACAAACAAGAAGTCTGGGTTCCGTGCATTCCATGGACCGTGCCGAAAGTGACGCAAACACGCTCGTGGCTCCGCCCTGCGCGTTTCTTCACAATTTTTCGTCATTAGGAGCGGCGCCATATTGCCTTATTTCACGTTATTTATACTTTCCAGTTACCTAGCAACCCCGAGTCACATGGTTTGGCGGCCATATTTGGATAAATCTTATCTGAGATGTTAATGCAATGTATATAGGAGTTGCCTAGCAACTCCAGAAAAGCCAAACGTGACAGCCGTATCCGTTCCAACAAGCCATGCTAATAGGGAGGGTCCAATCTACCCTCACATGACCTGACCCTATGGGAACGCACGGAACCCGGACTTCCTGTTTGTTTTCAACACGCCGAACTGAGAGCACCCTTTTTTATTAACACTTTCTTCTCTGTACACATGTGATGATTACATCATTAATTAGATCCCATTAGCATGTTGTCACAGTAATTAGTAACATCTAGCAGCGCCAGACCCAGCATTTATCTTCATTTTTTCCTTACTTTTCCCAACTAGGGTTAGTAATTGTGGAGGCAGCAGCTTATTTTAAACTTTATATTTTATCTTCTCCTAAACTTCTCCCTGTGTGATGTGTGAGTAGCTGCACTCACTGCTGTGCCAATCAGAGGACGTTGTTGCTTAGGAACGCGTTTTGGGGAAACAATTCCCTTCCGCAACCTGGCAACAATACACCGTAGATATACTGTTATATATATATGCTCTTCACCAGATCACGTATGTAGTATGTGATCTGACACTTCTGGGTCTGGGGAGCGCACGCCGGCGACCCGCTCTCATTGTGATCATACACGGCGGGTTCCACGGACTCGATGTCCACCGACACCCGCCAATTGTTGAGTGAAGAGGCAGAATGTAAACAAGGCAGGTCACTGTTCTGTCAGTAGGGAAGGCATTGATCCTGCAAAGCTTGAAACATGGATCAATGCCTTCCCCTAGTAAAAGCCCCTCCCCCACTGTAACCAAGCACTGGCTAGGAACACATTTAACCCTTTGATCGCCCCTGATGCTAACCTCTTTCCAGCAGTGTCTTTAGTACAGTGACAGTGCATCATTTTTAGCACTGATCACTGTATTAGTGTCACTGGTCCCCAAAGAGTGTCAAAAGTTAGGTGTCTGATTTGTCCGTTGCAATATCACAGTAAAAGTCTCTGATCGCCGCCATTATTTGTAAAAATAAATAAATAAATAAAAAGAATAAAAATATCCCATGGTTTGCAGACGCTATAACTTCTGCGCAAAGCAATCAATAAACGGTGATTGGGATTTTTTTTTTTACCAAAAATATGTAGCAGAATACATATTGCCCTAAACTGATTAAAAAATTCGATTTTTTTACATTTTATAATTGGATGTGTTTTATAGCAGAAAGTAAAAAATATTGTTTTGTTTTTTTCAAAATTGTGTTATTTTTTGTTTATAGCACAAAAAAAAAACATTGCAGAGGTGATTAAATACCATCAAAAGAAAGCTTTATGTGTGGGGAAAAAAAGGCCATGAATTTTATTTGGGTACAGTATTGCATGTGTGTGCAATTGTCAGTTAAAATAACAGTGCCGTATCACAAAAAATGGCCTAGTCATAAAGGGGGCTAAATCTTTCCAGAGCTGAAGTGGTTGAATGCGTTTCCAAGCTTGTGCATTTTTTTCTAACAAAATTCCGGAGGAAAAGTGTCTAGGAGAGATAGAAAAACATCCAGTGTGCATGAAGCCTAATTACTGATTGTTATTGGAATGATTAGCGACAATCAGACAATTATACAAACTCATTGGTTTTCTGATTTTTGATTCATTCAATTTAATGTAAAATAAAAGCAACACTTTTTTCCTGATGACGTCGGACAGACGAAACGCGTAGAGCGTCATCACATCACATCCGCCTTTGTGGTACGCATATCCGGTTCTGTGGAACGCACAGCGTCCCGGAAGTGCGCGATTGCCACTGTTTTACTTTCAGCTCTTTACTTGCTATTTAAATGTGAGTATTATTCTAATAAATGTACCGATTTTAAAACTTACAATACTACACTATGTGAGCCCCTTCTTTCCTCATATATACCCATGGAATGCATATGGACCGCATGAGATAAACGAGGTTAAAGGGACCAAACCCAGGCAGGTTATAGTTGGTATACACAGGGGACACCATCCAGAGCTGACGGAAGCATCCAGGGAGACCAAGAGCCGGGATCCGAGGAGCGATAGAGCTAATATAATAAAAGGCCCGTTACCCCTGTAGGGGTAGTCACCTCTGGTAAGTGCCGTCCTGGGAGTGCGGGGAGCACAAAGTGATCACTTTATTAAGCACCCGCACGGATCTTTAAAGGCACCTGCACTGAAGTCACTTTGAATATAGCACCATTGGCACCTTGCAAAGAACTGTATCAGTTTTTTATATACCCTACCTAAGGATAGTTATTGGACAGCTACGCATATATTGGATTATTGTGTTGGTCCATAATATTATATATTTTTTTACGTGTTTTCCCGCTGATTTTATACTGTGGTTTTTAGATTGCTTTCATCTTTAACATCTGCGTTTTGGAACTCAGTATATATAGGTTTTACACATTTGCACTTTATGTAATTTACAGGTTTAATAATCTATTTATTATTCTTGCTATACATGCTTTATTAATTTTTTAAGTAATTTATTTCATTTCTATATCACATATACATCAATTATTGCACACGTTTATATGGTGTACATATTGGAGCACTTTTGTTAGATTTTTTTATATATGCGATTTTGGTGAATCGCATTATATATATATATATATATATTTTTTTTATTTTTTGTTTTTTGTCATTTGATCTTTATTTGAGCAGCTTATGGTTGAGGATTTCTATGTATCAATGCGGTTCCTTAATATTTTTTGCACTATTCTATCACTTTACTATATTTTTTGACACCAGAATATCATAGGTACATATTCACTTCTTTATAATTAAGTGTACTACAGGATTGGAAAAGATTTTTGTTTACACACCTTTTTGGGGAAAGATAGTGGCTTTTCCCCAGACAACCATTATCACTATATTCATTATTATTGAGTCACTTTTAGGGTTACCACCCCTATATTTGGTATCATATTTATATTATATATACTGATTTGTAGGCAGCGCCATTTACCTCCTTTTCTTTTCTAAAAGCAACACTTGATTACCAAAAGTATTGGGACGCCTGCCTTTACACACACATGAACTTAAAGCAGGGTTACAGCCTTTTCACTCACCTGTCCAACGGTCCAGCGATGCGGCCGCCCGAAGCCTCGATCCTCTTCCCTCTGGTCTCGGCGGCGCCGGCATCAGTGCTGTGGGCACCCGGCTGTGAAAGTTTGCGGCTTCACAGCCGGGTACCCACTGCGCATGCGCGAGTCGCGCTGCACGTCTTGATTGGCCAGCAATCTTCTGGGACCTCTGACATGTCCAAGAAGATTGCAGGGAGGGAGAAGGAGAGGAGAACTTCCGTTCAGGGCGCCGCGGCGCTCTGAGCGGAAGTGGGAGCGGGTACCTGTCAAAACTAGGTACCCGCTCCCCCCCCCCCCAAAAAAAAATGACATGCCAAATGTGGCATGTCAGGGGGTTAGAATACCTAAAACGGAAGTTCCACTTTTGGGTGGAACTCCACTTTAAATGACATCCCAGTCTTAGTCCGTAGGGTTCAATATTGAGTTGGCCCACCCTTTTCCAGCTATAACAGCTTCAACTCTTCTGGGAAGGCTGTCCACAAGGTTTAGGAGTGTGTCTATGGGAATGTTTAACCATTCATATAGAAGCGCATTTGTGAGGCCAGGCAATGATGTTGGATGAGAAAGCCTGGCTCGCAGTCTGCACTCTAATTCATCCCAAAGATGTTCTATCAGATTTAGGTCAGGACTCTGTGCAGGCCAGTCAAGTTCCTCCACCCCAAACTCGCTCATCCATGTCTTTATGGTCCTTGTTTGTGCACTGGTCCAAATAATTTGGTGGAGAGGGGATTATGGTGTGGAATTGTTTTTCAGGGGTCTGGCTTGGCCCCTTCCCACAGACACCTCCTCAACCTTGTGGACCGCCTTCCCAGAAGAGCTGAAGCTGTTATAGCTGCAAAGGGTGGGCCAACTCAATATTGAACCCTACGGACTAAGACTGGGATGCCATTAAAGTTAATGTGTGTATAAAGGCAGGCGTCCCAATACTTTTGGTAATATAGTGTTTATCCACACAAACCACTATATACAGTACCCACCATTCAGCTTGGCATTGTTTTTTATGCTGGCCATTTTGTGGAGTTGGCGCAGCAGAAAATGGAAAACATTTTAGGGCTCATTCATATCAGCAGCAATGCTTAAAGGTTGGTATACAGAGCCGTATCTGGCCGTATAGCGTACATTCTGGCATATTACCTCACCAGGGAGCCTACAGGTGCTTTGTACATCCCCCTGGAAAAGTGAATGGCTGTTGGCAGCTATACGTGTGTATGGGTACGGGGGTACAACTCTGGGAACAGACAACCTGCAAATAATACAGAAAGCTGCGCTATAATAGAACTCCTCTTACCCCAAGCAGCTGGAAGATTCTTATCCCCGGAATAGTAAATGGGGTAGATTTACTAAAGGCAAATAGACTGTGCACATTGCAAGTGCAGCTGCACTCCTTTTCCCCAGAGCAGATGAAGCTCTGCTGATTACCATCATCCAATCATGTGCAAGCAAAAATACCTTTTTTTTTATTTTCATTGCACCTGATTGGGTATTCTTTACCAAGTGAAGCTTCACCACATTTACTAAGCTTTGGGGAAAATGATTGCAACTGCACTTGTAATGTGCGCAGTCTATTTGCCTTTAGTAAATGAACCCCATGGGTGACTCTACATACCAGCGCTAAGAAGCGAACACAGATTGGCATATGAAAAGCCAATGTAGCAGAGGATGGTATCGATCCATCGACCCCTGGGTAATGAGCCCAGTGCGCTACCACTGCGCCACTCTGCCGAAGGGAAGGGAAGACAGACGGGGAGAAGGGGAGAAGGGGAGGAGAGGGGGGAAGGGTGTGTGGAAGGAAAAGGAAGGGTTAAGGAAGGGAAGCAGGGGGGAAGAAGGAGGGGAAGGGAAACATCAAAGAGGAAGAATGAAGGGAGAGGGGGAAGGGAAGTAAAATCAGGTATAGGCAAAGGAGGAGGAGAAGAGAAAAGGGAAAGAGAGGGAATTTTTTTTTTTTTTTTTGTATTTTTATGTGTTTTTTTTTTTAAGGGAGAAGGGAAGAAGGAGGGAAGGGGAAAAGGGGGAGAGGAACAGTGAGGGGGGAGGGAGCAATGTGGAGGGGGATGGGAAGATAGGCAAAAGCAGAAGGGAACCCCCCTTCCCTTCTACTTTTTCCTGAAAAAAAAAAAAACAAAATCAAAAAACAAAAAAAAAAAAAAACCTCCCCTTCTCTCCCCACCAAGAGAATGGGGAGGATGATTTTATTTTTGAGGAAGGGAAGCAGGGAAGAAGGAGGGGAAGGGAAAAGGGGGATAGGAAAGAAGGGAATAAAGGGAGAATAAGGAGGGGAAGTGAAATTTGGGATAGGCAAAGGGGAGGGGAAGAGAAGAGGAAAGGAGGGGGAACTTTTTTTTCTTTTTTTGAGGAAGGGAAGAAGGAGAGAAGTCGGAGGAATGGGAAAAGGAAAGGAGAGGAAATAGAGGGAAAAAAGGAGACATGGGAAGAGGAGGAGAAAAAGTGGGAGAAGGAGAGGGGAGAATTAGAGTGAAAAGGGGGAGAGGGGAAGGGGAAGAAAAAAGAGGAAGTGGAGAAGGTGAATGGAGGAACTGTAGGAACGCTCCTTTGCCATTCTACTGCACCACCACAGTTGGAAAGTCGTCGTCATCATCGCTGTGGTTTTTGTCGTCTTCTGCCATTCCAGATGCGTGTCCCTCCTCCATCGCTGACAATAGATTTTTATTCTTGCACTTCAGCCGGAAGTACTTAACTGCAAAGCAGATTGCTAGTACAGGACACAGTAGAAGCACTAGAAGCAGGAAAGCAAGGACTCCTAATGATAAGTACATGAGGGCACCACTATTCTTCCAAGCAAGGAGAAATGTGGCTATCTGCATTAGGGTAGGATCTATATCCTGGTTCAATGGCAGATTACTATTGTCCCGTAATGAATGATCCTCAGTAGGATAGCTGGTGGTAAGGCCTGATCGTTTTGGAGGTGATTTTGCATTAGGCAAACCACCATTGGCCTTTAATGAGTGATCATCATCAAGATCTTCCCTTGGATGGCTGGTGGTAAGGCCAGATGGTTTTGTAGGTGATTTTCCGTGGAGCAAACCACCATTGGTGTGTAAGGAAAGATCTTCCTTTGGATGGCTGGTGGAAAGGCCAGATGGTTTTGTAGGTGATTTCGCATGGAGCACACCACCATTGGCCTTTAATGAATGATCATCATTTAGATGGCTGGGGAAAGGGCCAAATCGCTTTGGAGGTGATTTTCCGTGCAACACACCACCACTGGTCTGTAATAAAAGATCTTCCTTTGGATGGTTGGTGGAAAGGCCAGGTGGTTTTGTAGGTGATTTTGCATGGAGCACACCACCATTGGTCTGTAACGAATGATCCTTTTTAGGTTGGTTGTTGGAAAGACCAAATTCCTCAGGAGATGATTCTGTAGGGAGCACATAAGAAAAGTCACATTACAACCATTATCTGGAACATAAACACAAGAGCGAAGCAAAAATATGTACACAAATCTAAATCTTTCTGGGAGATGTGGGGAGATTTAAGTATGAAGTATCCAAATTTTGTTGAGTTCACTGGTTGCATGCTTGCTAACATGAGGATAACTGTCACAGGGCCTGCACCCTTTAAAACAAGCCAATTACCTATATTAATATGCTGTCAAGTTCTATTTGAGGGGTTTCTCTTAGGCCCCTTTCACACAGGCGGACCGTTCAGATCCGCCTGTCCGTTTTTTTGGCGGGTCTGAATGGTCCCCCCTCTATGGGGGATCGGATGTCAGCGGAGACATGTCCGCTGACACCCGATCCGATCCGTCAAATCTGGACGGATGGAAACCCTATTTTACATCCATCCAGCAGATCGGATGGGATCGGATGAGAACGGACCGACGGTCCGTTCCCATCCGATTTCCCCCATAGAGATGCATGGGGAACTGACAGCTCTGTCTCCGCACACAGCGCGGAGACACAGCTGTCATGCTCCTGCTCAGCGGGGGATCGGCGGCTCGATCCCCCGCTGAGAAAAACGGAATCCGTCCGACGGACGGATAGTGTGAAAGGAGCCTAAGGCCCCTTTCACACATACAGTCCGTTCAGTTCATCAGTTCAGTCACGTCAAAATGTATCAGTTTTCCATCCGTTTTTCATCCGTTTTTTATCCATTTTTCATCCGTTTTTCGTCAGTTGTCATCCGTTTTTCGTCAATTGTTATCCGTTTTTCATCAGTTGTTATCTGTTTTTCATCCATTGACATCCGTTTTTCATCCGTTGTCATCCGTTTTTTCATCCGTTGTCATCCGTTTTTCATCCATTGTCATCCGTTGACATCCCTTTTTTCATCCATTGTCATCCGTTGTCATCCGTTTTTCATCCATTGTCATCTGTTGTCATCCGTTTTTCATCCATTGTCATCCGTTGTCGTCCGTTTTTCATCCATTGTCATCCGTTGTCATCCGTTTTTCATCCGTTGTCATCCGTTGTCATCCGTTTTTCGTCCGATCCGTTTTTTTGACGGATGAAAAATAGGGCATTCATCCGTTCAAAAAAATGGACATTGACGGAAGCGGATGAAAACGGATGTTAACTGATGATTATCTGTTGTCATCGTTTTTTACATAGAGATACATTGATGTCCGTTTTTCATCTGTCAACGGATGGATGAAAAACGGACAAACGGACAGCATGTGTGAAAGGGGCCTGAGGAAGAACCTCTGCAGTCAGACTTTCACCACTGATTGCCAATTCACTCTGCTTGGCAAACAATTTATTCATTAACTAGTGAAATTCAAGACCTTTCTGTGAAATGCTTTGGAGTCTTTTTAGGCATAGCAGCCCTTTAATATGAGCACTCAGCTGCCCGCACATTCTCATATATAGAGCATCCCATTGGATCTATAGGAAACCTCTCATGACACTTATATATGGGGTAGTAATAAACAGTGAACATTCTTTTAGATAAACTTACCAGTTTCTCTGTTGAATTCCCAGACATGAACCTTGACTTCGGGAGCCTCTATGTATTCTTCACCATCTATAGTCAGGCGGATCTTGTAGGTGCCGCTGTCTTCTAGTTTAACCGGGTCAATCACTAGGGCACAATGTCCACTAGGCACACGCATCGGGTTCAGCCGAGCTCTTCGATTAGGATGTGGAACTGGCATTGCCATTGTGTTGCTTACACGTATCAGAGGTCGGTATTCTCCACCGTTTTCTGGGGTCATACCCCATTCCAATTCGAGATTGTGCCCATGGAGAGGCTCATTCTTGTTGAACACACATGGGATCATCAATGGATGTCCCACTTTGGCATCCAGGGAACTGTGGAAGGTCTGGATGCTGACATGCAGCACACCACCATTGGCCTGTATTGAATGATCCTTTTTTGCTTGGTTGTGGAAAAGGCCAAATCCTTCTGGAGAAGATTTTGTATGGAACACAGCACCATTTCCCCGTGTTGAATGATCCTCATTTGCATGGCTAGGGGAAAGGCCAGATTGCTTTGGAGGTGATTTTGCATGAAGCATACCACCACTGGCTTGTAATAAATGATTCTCCTTTGGATGGCTGCTGGAAAGGCCAGATTCTTTTGGAGGTGATTTTGCATGGAGCACACCATCATTGGCCTGTAATGAATGATCCTTTTTTGGATGGCCGTTGGAAAGGCCAAATTCCTCTGGAGATGATTCTGTAGGGAGCACATAAGAAAAGTCACATTACTACCATTATCCAGAACAAAAACATAAGAGCTGAGAAAAAACTATGTATACAAATCTAAATCTTCCTGGGAGATGTGGGGAAAGTATGAAGTGTTCAAATTTTGTGGACTTCACTGGTTGCATGCTTGCTAACATGAGGATAACTGTCACAGGGCTTACACCATTAAAAACCAGCCTGTAATAGCAGTGCCCATAATAATATGCTGACAAGTTTTATTTACAGGGCTACTCTCAGGACAATCCATTGCAGGCAGACTTCCATCACTGATTGCCAACTCACATTCGCTGGGCAAACAATTAATTTATGAACGAGTGAAATTCAGGACATTTCTGTGAAATACATTGGAGTCTCTTTAGGCTTAGCAGCCCTTTAGTATAAGCACTCAGCTGGCGGCACAATCTTAGATATATAGCACCCCATTCAACCAGTGGTGTATTTTGGTTTTGTGCTGCCCTAGGCAAGACTAAAATTGGGTGCCCCCTTTCCCCCTCCTATGTAAATTTGCCCCACTCCTTCCTTTTTAACGGATGTGACTCCCTCCAAAATTGAAAGACTCCAAGTGCAAGCATGAATCCCTGAGATCTCACAAGAGGGGGGGGGGTGAGAGGGGTCGGAGAGAGAGAGGGGGGGATGGGTGAGGGAGAGAGAGAGAGAGAGGAGGGGAATTGAGAGAGAGAGAGAGGGGGTGGGTGAGTAAGGGAGGGGGGTGAGAGAGAGAGAAGGGGGTCAGGGGATAAGAGAGAGAGGGGGGTCGGTGAGAGAGAGAGAGGATGATAGGGAGGATGGCAGAGAGAGAGAAAGAGAGGGGGTGAGAGAGAGAAAGAGAGGGGGGATGAGAGAAGAGGGGTTGAGAGAGAGGGGGGTGAGAGAGAAAGAGAGGGGGAATGAGAGAAGAGGGGTTGAAAGAGAGGGGGGTGAGAGAAAGAGAGAGGGGGTGAGAGAGAGAGAGGGGTGAGTGAGTGAGAGAGAGGAGGGCGGATGAAAGAGAGAGAGGTGGGAGAGGCGGCTCTAGCAACCAGTGGCCAAAAGAGTCTCAGGTGGAGGGGGGGCGACTTTTTTGCTGCCCCCCCTGCAAAGTGCCGCCCTAGGCCTGGGCCTTGTCGGCCTAGGCCAAAATACAGCACTGCATTCAACAACCAGTTGGATCTATAGGAAACCTCTCATGACACTTATATATGGGGTAGTAATAAACAGTAATAATGGTTTTTAGATAAACTTACCAGTTTCTCTGTTGAATTCCCAGACATGAACCTTGACTTCGGGGGCCTCTATGTATTCTTCACCATCTATAGTCAGGCGGATCTTGTAGATGCCGCTGTCTTCTAGTTTAACCGGGTCAATGACCAGGGCACAATGTCCACTAGGCACACGCATCGGGTTCAGCCGAGCTCTTCGATTAGGATGTGGAACTGGCATTGCCATTGTGTTGCTCACACGTATCAAAGGTCGGTATTCTCCACCGTTTTCTGGGGTCATACCCCATTCTAATTCGAGATTGTGCCCATGGAGAGGCTCATCCTTGTTGAACACACATGGGATCACCAATGGATGTCCCACTTTGGCATCCAGGGAACTGTGGAAGGTTTGGACGCTGGTTATCTTTGCACCTGGAGAAAGGAAAAAAACAGGGTTACATTTTGTGTTTCAAATACATTTTTTATTGTATAGCAAGTCAATAACTTTTTCTTTCTGGTTTTGGAAATAGAGAGGAATAGAAATAGAACTCTTGTCAGATTCTTACTGCCATCTCAGGCTCTGATGGAGAGATTTCCCCTCTCTTCCTGTCCTTCTGAGAGCCGATTCACTGCACAGGAAGTGAGGGAAAATCTGCAACAGGGACACAGATAGAAATAAAAATCTCTATACTCTTTTAGAGAATGGAAATTGTATTTCTGTCTGTGTTGACATTCAGACAAGATGACATAACTGCCAGTCTGGGCTTGGCCCATAGCAAATCTCACATGTTACACTCCTCTCTATTAATAACTAAGCACATCTTAGACCCCTCACACTCCATTGGAGTCCTCCTGCTCAGCAGGGGATCTGTCCACTAATCCCCGCTGACCAGGCGGATGTCTGATCTGTGTCTGCTCCACTTATGGACAGCAGACGCAGACACAGCCCGCTCCCCTGTAAGGGAGGTCAGGTATAAAGGGACTGCCTGTCCATTTACACCCGACTACCATGCAATCCGCCAGACAGATGGGGAATGGATCCTCTGTGTGTTCTGTCCATCACTCCCTCTGCTTTAACTTTAGGGCTCATTCACACTAGCGTTGCTCTCTGAGGAGCATCTCACCTTTGGATCGCTCTTCAGAGAGCATTAGACAGGTGGTGATGAGGGTTGTGTCATCTCCTTCCTGACTGCTTTACCTCTTTGAAGCCCAAACTAGCGCACCCCCACTGTGTGCATTGCACAGGTGGGGGGGGGGGGGGCGATGTTGCAGAGCTTGAATGGTTTGTGTTCGGTGGGTACCAAAAGTAACAGGGGGTATAATTCCTACTATGACACAAACCATCATGGCTTCAGCATGTGTACACTCCCAGCCACTGCCCATGCAGCGAAAGAGGCAGCAGTCAGAGTGGTAAAAGCTTGGTTTTCAAACAGTCATCTGATGCCGCATCTGTCCCCCGCCGCCTCTACACCGAGAACTGAGCGATCAAAGACTGCTGATCGCTCAGTTCTGGGTCTTCAGTGAACAGAGAGACGGTGTCTAAAAGAACAATTGAGTACTGTCTGTGATAATTTGTTACTGCAAATAAAAAGTAATTATTTAATCCAAGTTTTTAAGACAAGCTTTCGGGGTGTGTCCCCTTCTTTAACCACTTCCCCTTAGGTGGACGTCATATGACGTCCTGGGCTTTAAGTGGGGAACATACCCGCCGCCCTCCAGTGCTTCTACCAGGCTCGCCCGTGCGATTGGCGAGCCTGAGAAGGAATCGACCGCCGGTGGAAGTGTGCCGTAGAGACTGCGAGGACCAGATGGTCCCCGACAGTCTCTATGACTCTCGGAGGCCCTCGTAGTTTCAATACTGCACTGATCTCGGCATTTTTAATTTTTTTTTCATTTTAGGCTTTCTAGCCTGTAGGAGAGATCTGAGGTCTTATTGACCCCAGATCTCCCTATAAAGAGGACCTGTCGTTCACTGATCCTATTACATGGGATGTTTAAATCCTTTGTAATAGGAACAAAAGTGATAAAAAAAATAAAAAATTAAAGGGACAGTGTAAAAATAAAAAAATAAAAATAAAATAAACAATAAAAAAAAAAATTAAAGTGCCCCTGTCCCTGCGTGCTCGCATGTAGAAGCGAATGCATGCGTACGTCACAGCCACATATGTAAACAACGTTCAATCCATACATGTGAGGTATCACCGCGAACGTTAGAGTGAGAGCAACAATTACAGCCCAAGACCTCCAATGTAACTCTAAACTGGTAAAATGGAAAAATGTTTAAAATGTCACCTATAGAGATTTTTGGCGTTATTCCACGAGTGTACGCAATTTTAAAGCGTGACATGTTAGGTATATATTTACTCTGCGTAACATCATCTTTCACATTATACAAAAAAATTGGGATAACTTTAGTGTTTTTTTTTTTAATTCACAAAACAGTCCTTCCCCCCCCCCCAAAAAAAACAGGTTTTAAAAATTTCTGCGCAAATACCATCTTACATAAAAAGTTGCAATGGCCGCCATTTTATTCCCTAGGGTCTCTGCTAAAAAAAAAAAAATATATATATATATATATATATATATATATATATATATATAATGTGTGGGGTTCCGAGTAATTTTCTACGAAAAAAATGATGATGTTTACATGTAGGAGCGGAGTGCCAGAAATCACCCGGTATGGAAGTGGTTAAATAAAAAAGTATCAGAGACAGTTCTTTTTGCAAGTGATTACATCAAGCCACCTTTCTAATAATACTAACACTCTGTGCAACATTTACTATTCACAAGGAACGTTAACACAAAGATGAGTGTTTCTAATTTTTTGCCAAAATTGTCATTTTCTCATCTCGTTAGACCCAAAATAACTTTTTTAATGCTAAGGATCCTTATTTATTCTGGTGTGTTACATGCAATAGGATCAAATCACATCGCTAACACACCAAATAAGGATCCTTATTTTTAAAAAAAAATTATTGCTAATTTTAGCCTACAGAGATCGGCATCTCATTATTTATTATAATATAATGTGCACTTAATGGGTATAAAAATATATTTTTCCTAGTAGACAGGTAAATATAATATAGAGGATCACAGATGAATATTTCCTATATTATATATTGGAAGGCAACAGAAACAAATTCCTGCGCTCAATCCAGCTAAAGAAGAATAGAAGATTTTGCAGTAATAAACAGGCTTGTGTTGCTTATGTTGGTGAATACATGATGTGACGCCGCCATGTGAAAGGAAAATCTGCAAAACGCGCGCCTTCTATAGCTAAACTTAGTTCCAAATCTGGGGGGCGCTTATATATACACTATAGTAAAAATTGGAAGCTTAATATCTACCTGTCGCCAGATGCAGAAGAACAGCGAAGATTAATCCTTGTAGCAGAATTCTCATTTTTATTTCACTGATGGCCGACAAACAGAAATCAATGAAAAAAATGGATATGATATTTGTCTTGCTGATATAACAGGTGACAAATGTAAGTCAATTCAGAAAAAACGCTTTAATAACAATCACTTGGAAGAGGAATTGCACACACGTCTTATCAGTGCTTGGTTCAAGCAGAAATGACACCAGAGCCAACTGCTGCGGGATATTTATGGTAAATAACTGTCATCAGGCTCCGCCCACCAGCAGAGTGGAACCAATCAGGCTCTGTCCACCAGCAGAGTGGCACCAATTAGGCTCCACCCACCAGCAGAGTGGTAGCAATCAGGCTCCACCCACCAGCAGAGTGGAACCAATCAGGCTCCACCCACTAGTACTGCTGCTCAACTGATCTTGCTGCCAGCAGCACCTTGTAATGTCAGGATCAGAGACAATCAGCCAATCAGATATCAGCTCAGAGGCTGGTGATGAGTTGATGAAAAAGCTGTAAAATCCAAAGCAGATCTTCCATAATGAGGAGATTGAGGTGTGTGCAGTAAATGAAGCCTGATGTGTTTCTATCTGATCAATGGGTGAGATGAGTGATCTGTGTACATGGGATCTGATTGGTAATGTCTGCTTGGAGATTTCTTTGATATGACTGTGATGTAGTCGGGCTGAATATATACTAATAAACATCGCAATATCTTTATTTAGCTGAACTTGGTTCTGGGGATACGCATTTACATGTCAGTCCTTCCTACAGGATGGGGGAGGGGAGGGGGCGCACACAGTAGAACAGATCCAGGGTGGTAATGGGGTGACCTGTGGCCCCCAGATTTTAGTATCCCCCCCACCAGGAGTCAGGACCAGTACACAGTATGAGTACACAATGCTCTGCCCGGGGCCCACATCACACACAGGATCCCTACATCTCTCCCAGCACAGCACCCCTAGCAACAGATGGTTGCTATGGCCGTACACAGATCACCTGAGAGCCCGGCAGCCAATGGACAGCTCACAGTGATGTATTTCCAAGAAAAGGATTTTCTAGAAGTCAGAAATCCTCTTTTCCCCACACTCTGCTGAGATAATGGAAGAAATAATGGGGTTGCTATGGGCAACCATTATGAGAACTGTGAAGATAAATGCTGGATCTGGCGCTGCTAGATGTTACTAATTACTGTGACAACATGCTAATGGGATCTAATTATTGATGTAATCATCACATGTGTACAGAGAAGAAAGTGTTAATAATGACAAGTGTGTGTGACCCTCAGGAAAAAACTGCTACACCTGACCAATGACAAGGTGTGATATCAGCCATACCATATCTGAGGGATAAAAATCTAATATGAAAATAGATGAAACTTTTTTCAATATAAAGTTATGTGCTATGATCCAGTGTTGGGAGCTTTACAACTTTATATACACCACTAAATCCATATGATGAAAATACTGAAAATGTATTAACCACTTGCCGACCGCCACACGACTATTTACGTCGGCGGTCAGCCCCTTATAGGCAGAGCGACGTAGGGCTACGTCGTTAGCCAGCAATCGTCGGGAGAGAGGGAGAAAGGCAGGCGGCTAATGTAAACAAGCCGCCTGTCATTCTCCCCTGGGTAGAAACAGTGATCATACAGTTCTACTATGTAGGACTGTTGATCAGTGTTCTTACACCTCAAGCCACAGCCAATCACAGTTAGAATCACGCCCCTAGGGACACACACCACCCCTCCCTCTCAAAAAAATTTAACCCCTTCACTGCCAGTGTAATTTTACAGTAACAGTGCATATGTATAGCACTGATTACTGTAGCAATGTCACTGGTAACCCCAAAAATGTCAGTCAAGGGTCCGATCTGTCCGCCGCAATGTCGCAGTCCCGCAAAAAAAATTGCAGATCGCCGCCATTACGCGCTAAAAAAAAAAACAACAAAAAATCTTTCCCTTTGTTAGTAAACGCAATAACTTTTGCGCAAACCAATCAAAATACGCTTTTTGAGATTTTTTTTTAACCAAACATATGGTAAAAAAAAAAAATTGGCCCCAAATGTTAAAAAATTTAGATTTTTACTTTTTTTTGGGGGGAATTTCATATAAAAAATTGTGAAAAATATTGTTATTTTTGCAAAATTGACGCTGTTTTTTTGTTTATAGCGCAAAAAGTAAAAATCACACAGGTGATCAAATACCACCAAAGGAAAGCTCTGTTTGTGAGAAAAAAAAGACGCCAAATTAGTTTAGGTACAGCGTCGCACGACCGCGCAATTGTCCGTTAAGGTCACGCAGTGCCGAATCGCAAAATAGGCCCTGGTCAGGAAGGGGGTAAAATCTTCCGGGGCTTAAGTGGTTAAATATATAAAGTGACAAGTGCTGTAAAAAGTACACAATATGAGTACACAATGCTCTACCCGGGGCCCACATCACACACAGGATCCCTACACCTCTCCCAGCACAGCACCCCTAGCAACAGATGGTTGCTATGGCCGTACACAGATCACCTGAGAGCCCGGCAGCCAATGGACAGCTCACAGTGATGTATTTCCAAGAAAAGGATTTTCCAGAAATCCTCTTTTCCCCACACTCTGCTGAGATAATGGAAGAAATAATGGGGTTGCTATGGGCAACCATTATGGGAACTGTGTCAAAGTGATCGTGTGTTACCGAAATCTAAAGAACAATGGTCACTGTATCCACAATCCAGCAACTTGTTATTACCATTTGGCAGCCAACTTCTCCTTTAGGTCCCTATAACCAGAATAAAGGTGTACCCGGGATTACTAAGCATCCCAACAATTAAACTTGATGTATGTTCACTATCTGTGATAAAACAAATACTGTAAATGGGAAATCACATTCATAATAGTACAGGAATATTCTGTGGAACATCTTATAATGTCCAGAAGAGGAAATGGAAAGGTTCACATTTTTATTTTATATTAGCTTATATGACATTTTGTACTGCTGGATCTGTTCTGCCCATACATTCGGATGAAGGTGTTGAAGGCTCGCTGTGCTGCAATGCACAAAGAAAGCAGAAATCAGTATTAAGCTATTAGGCTCAGTATACGCTTTTATATAAATGTAGCCACCATCTTTCAGCCAATCACAGAGGGGGGCGACATTTTAAAAGGACTAGCTGGCTGGTTGCTCAATGTGTACTTACAACCAGCTGGACCCCTTGTGTTTCCTAGTGTATCTTAGTGTCCCCTAGTGCCGTGATGGCGAACCTTGGCACCCCAGATGTTTTGGAACTACATTTCCCATGATGCTCCACTACACTGCAGAGTGCATGAGCATCATGGGAAATGTAGTTCCAAAGCAACTGGGGTGCCAAGGTTCGCCAGCACTGCCCTAGTGTTTTCTCCCCGACCTCCCATGTTCCCAGTGTCTGTGCAGCCCTTTTCTCAGCTCCTGTGTCTCTCAGTGAACGCAGCGTTCTACAGTAGACATGTGCATGACGAAAAACGTTGTTTTGTTTAGTTTTGTTTCATTAAGGCTGCATTCACATGTCAGCTTATAATCGCGGGCAGAACCGCCGCGGTTCCGCCCGCGATTCGGAGATTTATTGCAAATCGCGGGACGCCTAGCGTTGCCCGTTGATTTGCAATAGCCCCCCAAACGCCGAGCGATGTTGCCGCGATTTACGCCCGCCGAATCGCGGCAACATCGCGCAAACAAAATCGCGGGACGCAATACGCTCCAAAGAAGCTCTTGTACTTTTTTGGAGCGTATTGCGTCCCGCGATTTTGTTTGCGCGATGTTGCCGCGATTCGGCGGGCGTAAATCGCGGCAACATCGCTCGGCGTTTGGGGGGCTATTGCAAATCAACGGGCAACGCTAGGCGTCCCGCGATTTGCAATAAATCTCCGAATCGCGGGCGGAACCGCGGCGGTTCTGCCCGCGATTATAAGCTGACATGTGAATGCAGCCTTAGATTCATTCATTTTTTTTTTCTTCACAAATAAATGTTATTTTTATTAAACAAAAATAAATAAAATAAAAAAAATACAAAGACAAACACTTACAAATAAGGCACCTCACCCTACACAGAGGGTATCAATACATGCAAACGGGGTAAATATCATAGGAATACTTAATCATTCATTGTTAAATCATTAATAAAAAAAAAAAATTGGGGATAAAGGGGATAAATTAGATTCATTAATTTAGTGTTTTCGTTTTGTTAAATTTGGCTGATGCCTTCAACTCGTATTCGGGATTCGTATTCGGAAATCGTTTTATGGCTTTTCGAATATTCTTCGAATGTACCGATTTTTTCGATTCAAAACGTTCGAATTGATAAATTTTGGATTGGTCTAATTGAAAAGTGTAGATTTTTTTTTTTTCGATTTAAATGTGATAAAGTGAACAAACAAATAAAAAATCTTCATCAAATAATTACAATGACTCTTTAAAGCGGTGTTCCAGCCTCCCCTCTCCCCCTCCAAAAATTAAAAGCAGCATGCTGTACACATACTGTAGCTGCTGACTTTTAATATTATGACACTTACCTGTTCTGGAGTCCAGCTATGTCGGCACCGCAGCCAATGCTTCCATTGGTTGTTGGATGCTGCCGCCGCCATTGCCGGTGAGGGAACCCGGTGTAACGTTAAACCCCCCCCCCCCCCCCGTGAAAATTCCCTACCCTTGTCACTTCTAGTGCGAGAACGTCATTCATCAGCTGAGCCACTTCCCAGTGCGCATGCTCACAGCTGCGAAGGGTAGGGAATTTTCACGGGGTAGTGTTTTTTAACGTTACACCGCGTCATTCATCAGCTGTTGCCGCGCGTCCCACTGCGCATGCCCAGCCACTAAATGAAGTGATCTCGGCTCCAACCCTGAGACTTCCCTGCAGGCACGTGTCATTCATCAGCAGGTGCGGCGTCCCAAATGATCTCGGCTCCAGGAAAATGTTAAAGCAGCGGGGTCTATGAAAATTTAAAAGTGATTTATATTTTAATAGATTCGCCGCCGCTTTAACATTTTCCTGGCGCCTGAGATCAGGGAAGTGTCAGGGTTGGAGCCGAGATCATTTCATTTAGTGGCTGGGCATGCGCAGTGGGAGAGGGCGTGGCAACAGCTGATGAATGATGCGGTGTAACGTTAAAAAACAGTATACCATGAAAATTCCCTCCCCTCCGCAGCTGTGAGCATGTGCACTGGGAAGCGGCTCAGCTGATGACTGAGATACTCGCACCGGAAGTGACAAGGGTAGGGAATTTTCATGGGTAGGGTTTTTTCATGGAACACCGGCAGTGAAGCCTTGTGGTTTCACGAGCAGGTCCCTAATGTGCACGCTCGATTGGATTGGTTCGGCGGCGGGGGAAGGAGGGGGGGCAAACTCACGAGCCGCGGCGCCGTCTCCCGGAAGTGGGGAAGGGTACCTGTCAAAACAGGTACCCCCTGAAAGGTGCCAAATGTGGCACCGGAGGGGGGGGGGGGGGAGCAAATGAGCGGAAGTTCCACTTTTGGATGGAAATCCGCTTTAAATCATCTTTGGCTTAACAAAAACACCATTATTTAAAAATGGTACGTTAATAACACACACAGTCTTTGATTTCAGAAATGTATTTACAGTCGGAATTCAATGTAAAATTTGATTCAAATTTAATTTAGTTATTCTGAGCATTTGGTAAACTTTGTTTATACTGCAATTCAGGTATTCGGATATATCCGAATCTCCGAATAACAAAAAATTTGTCTGAATATTTATTTGGAACAAAACGAACCGCACATGTCTATTCTACAGTTTGGTTATCCAGTTAAAGAGGAAGTAAAGTCCCCCAAAAAAAACGAGAAAAAAAAAGCCCTGTAAAGAGAAAGGCATAATGAGCTAGTATGCATCGCATACTAGCTCATTATGTAGTACTTACCTTAAAACGAAGCCCCCGCCGTGCCGCCACCTCAGCGACAGGATGGCGACATGTCCGGCCGTCCTGCTTCCGGGTTCGCGTCCTCCGGCCATCTGATTGGCCGGAGGCACAATTACATCACTCCCGCGCCTGCGCGCCGGAGCCGCCGTTCACGGCACTGAGCTCTGAAGGAACGGCACGGGTGGCCGTTCCTTCAGAGCGCTTGCGCCGATGACGTCATCGGCAGTATGCACTCTAAATATCTCCTAAACGGTGCAAGTTTGGGAGATATTTATAGCACCTATAGGTAAGCCTTAATATAGGCTTACCTATAGGTAAAGGTTTGTGAGGTGGGTTTACAACCTCTTTAAGGACCGGCTCTATTTCTGACATTTGTTGTTTACAAGTTAAAATCTGTTTTTTTTTTTTCTAGAAAATTACTTAGAAACCCCAAACATTATATATTTTTTTTTTAGCAGAGACCCTAGAGAATAAAATGGAGATTATTGCAAAAAATTTTTGCACATCGTATTTGCGTAACGGTCTTTCAAACGCAATCTTTTGGGAAAAAATAAATTTTTTTAATTAAAAAATAAGAAAACAGTAAAATTAGCGCAATTTTTTTCTATAATGTGAAAGATAATGTTACACCAAGTAAACAGATACCCAACATGTCATAATTCAAAATTGCGCATGGTCTTGGAATGATGACAAATATTGATACTTAAAAATCTCCATAGATGACATTTTAAAAAATTCTACAGGTTATCAGTTTAGAGTTACAGAGGAGGTCTGGGACTATAATTATTGCTCTCACTCTAACGATCGCGGCAATAGCTCACATGTGTGGTTTGAACCAGTGTTAATTTTGGCAGCAAATTTCAATTTAGTTTTAGTCTTAGTCTTAGGACTAAAATGGCATTTTAGTTTTAGTCCCATTTTAGTCTTCTGCAAGTGTTTTAGTTTTAGTCGTATTTAGTCGACTAAAACTCCAGTACATTTTAGTCGACTAAAACGTCCTACATTTTAGTCGACTAAAATGCCCTACATTTTAGTCGACTAAAACGCCCTACATTTTAGTCGACTATAACTAATTTTAGTTATCTATAATCAAATGGATGTAGTTCAATTGTAATTTGTAATGCATTATTTAACCACTTCCCGCCCGCCCTATAGGCAAATGACGGCGGGAATGTGGTTGAGTTATCCTGACCGGACGTCATATGACGGCGGCAGGATAACTCCGCTCTGGGCGCCCCCCGGGGGCGCGCAGAGCGGCGATCGGTGATGCGAGGTGTCAGTCTGACACCCTGCATCTCCGATCTCGGTAAAGAGCCTCTGACGGAGGCTCTTTACCATGTGATCAGCCGTGTCCAATCACGGCTGGTCACATAGTAAATAGGAACAGCCGTTGATCGGCTTTCCTTAGTTCGTGCCTGACAGGCACGAGTAAAGGAGCGCCGATCGGCGGCTCCCCTGACAGGGGGGGGGTCGGCACTGGTAATCAGATCATTGATTACCAGTGCAGACCCTCGGGGGGGGGATGCCACTAGATCCACCAGGGATGCCCACTATGACCCCAGGGATGCCCACTATGACCCCAGGGATGCCCACTATGGCCACCAGGGATGGCAATCAGGGCTCAGGGAGCCCCCCATTGCCCACCCCATCAGTGCTGCCCACCAGTGCCCTCCCTATCAGTGCTGCCCACAAGTGCCCATCATTGCCATCCTTAAGTGTCGCCCACCAGTGCCCATTATTGCCCACCGGTGCCGCCTATCAGTGCCCATTAGTGCCCATCAGTGCCGCCCGTCAGTGCCGATCAGTGCCGCCCATCAGTGCCCATCAGTGCCGCCTATCAGTGCCCATTAGTGCCCGTCAGTGCCACCTATCAGTGCCCATCAATGCCGCCTATCAGTGCCCAGCAGTGCCGCCTATCAGTGCCCACCAATGCTGCATATCAGTGCTACCTATCAGTGCCACATATCAGTGCCTATCAGTGCCGCATATCAGTGCCGCCTATCAGTGCCGCCTATCAGTGCCACCCCATCAGTGCCACCCCATCAGTGCCACCCCATCAGTGCCTCCTCATCAGTGCCTGTCAGTGCAGTCTCATCAGTGCTCATCAGTGCAGGAAAAAAATTATTTATTTACAAAATTGTATAACATAAACAAAATTTTTTATTTTTTTTTTTAAACTTTTCGGTCTTTTTTTATTTGTTTAGCAAAAAGTAAAAATCGCACAGATGATCAAATACCACCGAAAGAAAGCTCTATTTGTGGGGGGAAAATGACATAAATTTGGTGTAGGTACAGTGTTGCATGACCGCGCAATTGTCATTCAAAATGCAACAGCGCTAAAAGGGGAAAATTGGCCTGGGCGGGAAGGGAGGGAAGTGCCCTGTATTAAAGTGGTTAAGCATTTCTCTACAATTTTCAAACTCATTATATACTACTGCTGGTCCTGGAGTGAAAAATCTAATATGTTATTATTTATGGTATTAAGCTTTGAGCATGCACCAGTGTTAATTTTGGCAGCAAATTTCGATTTAGTTTTAGTTATAGTCTTTTGACTAAAATGCCATTTTAGTTTTAGTCATATTTTAGTCTTAAGACTAAAATGCCATTTTAGTTTAAGTGGTATTTTAATCATCTGAATTGTTTTAGTTTTAGTCGTATTTTAGTCGACTATAATTGTGTTAATTTAGTCGACGAAAACGTTTTAGTCGGTTTTAGTCGACGAAATTAACACTGGTTTGAACACCGTTTACATATGTGGACGCTTCTGTGCACAAGCTAACAGGGACGGGGCGCTTTCATTTTTTTTTCCTATTTATATTATCTTTTATTTTTACACTTTTTTTTGATCACTTTTGTTATTATTACAAGAAATGTAAACATCCATTGTAATAGAAATAAGCAGGACAGCTCCTCTTTAATGTGAGATCTGGGATCAAAAAGACCTCACATCTCACATCGACACTATAAAGCAAAAAAAAAAAGTCATTTTTTTTAAAAAAAATGGTCCTTTAACCTTCCTAGCGGTATTCCCAATTTTGGCTCGGGGTTAAATTTCAGTGCCAAAAGCGGTAACCCCGAGCCACACTCAGGGTACCGCTAGGAAGATCGCTGGATCCTGGTAGAGGGGCTACTTACCTTGCCACCGGGATCCAGCGATGTATCCCGGCGGTGTGCGGTGGTGGAGCTTCCTCCCGATCCTCTGTGAGCCCCGGCTTCCGTCTCCTGCGACGTGACATTCGCAGGGGGGTGGAACCGGTGGCAAATTCAAATGTAAAACACACAAACACACTGATACAATGCAAAATAAAATAAATTCACATTATAGTTAGTATAAAATATCACATTAGATTGCCCCCCAGTGCCCTTTCCTGTAGTTTTACTGTACTTTTACATATATATATATATATATATATATATATATATACACACACGTATATATATATATGTATATATATATATATATATATATATATATATATATATATACACGTATATATATATATATATATATATATATATATATATATATATATATATATATATATATATATATATACACACACGTATATATATATATATATATATATATATATACATGTATATATATGTGTGTGTATATACAGTATATATATGTATACATACATACTTTAACTTATTTATAGTTATTTATTATATTATAATTTATGATTTTGTGTTTCAAACTTTATTATACCCGAGATGTTATAAAGAAGAACGCACAGAAAAAAAAAATCATATGTAAATAGTTGGTTTGGGCTGCTCATTCTTAAGAATTACATGCAAAATAATGGTACCGCTTTCAGCACCTAAAATCCAAAAGAATCATACCGCCAGGGAGGCTAAGAGTATTGGGAGGAAGTGAGGTATGACGTTGCTCTGGTCCTCCAAGGCCATAGAGTCAAGTGGGGGCCATCTTGCCCTCACTCGACTTCCTGCCTAAGAGGACAGAGGACCGGATGGTTTTCCCTGCTACCGACGGCTACGGGAAGTGGGGAAAACGACCGGGAAGCAGCGGCACCTCTCCCGCCGCCTAAAAAGGTGATCCAGGGGTGAATCCGCCATTGGGACTAACTTCATGTTAAAGTGGACCGCCCGCTGTTAAAAAAATACTAGGGTTATGGCAGCTATCTGCTGCCATAACCCCGGTATTTAACGTCAAAGTACTGACGTATATATACAGTGGGAGGTCTGGAAGTGGTTATTGTAGCCTGCAAAACAACAACAAGAGGAGGGTGCACCAACCTTGTGCATTACTAATAAAAAGGTTTATTTAATATCCAAAAAAGCAACATACATTGTACTCTCAAACATATGATAGTTGCACACATGCAAAGACAATGGAACCAATCGTCTCCAAGATAGCGGAACAAATTATCTCTGAAACAGCCAGGATAGTTTTTCATTGTATTTGGATACCCTTGGTCCTGAGGGGGCTGCAAGACCTTAGGTGGTGTCATCAAAGACCACATAAGACCACTCACCTTTTGTATACCACTCAAGCGCAGGAGAAATACTGTCTATTGTAGCCTGCATCCAGCCTTGTGTACTCCAGTGCCCCCTAGTGTTGTCTCTGTGACCTCCCATGTTCCCAGTGTCTGTCCAGCCTGTACTCAGCTCCTGTGTCTCTCGGTGAACCCAGCATTCTACAGTTTGGTTATTGTAGCCTGCATCCAGTCTTGTGTACTCCAGTGCCCCTGGGCCTGCTCCAGTGTATATACTTAAGTATAAGCCAACCCGAATATAAGCCGAGGCCCCTAATTTTACCACAAAAAAATGGGGAAAATGATTGACTCGAGTATAAGCCTAGGGTGGGAAATGCAGCAGCTACTGGACCTAATTGGACCACCACGAGACCCAAAACAGGGGCTGCGGGCATGGTACAGGAGAATGCAGGGCTGTGGGCATTGTACAGAAGCATGCAGGGCTGTGGGCATTGTACAGGAGAATGCAGGGCTGTGGGCATTGTACAGGAGAATGCAGGGCGGCGGGTATAGTACAAGAGAATGCGGGGCTGGCGGGCATTGTACAGAAGCATGCAGGGCTGTGGGCATTGTACAGGAGAATGCAGGGCTCTGGGCATTGTACAGGAGAATGCAGGGCTGTGGGCATTGTACAGGAGAATGCAGGGCGGCGGGTATAGTACAAGAGAATGCGGGGCTGGCGGGCATACTACAGGAATTGCAGCACTGCATCACATGCCTGCAGCACTGCATCTCTTGTAGTATGCCCGCAGCCCCGCATAATGGAAGGTAGTGCGGCTGTGGAGGAGTCTCACTTTTCTGTTCCTGAGGCCCCTTAGATTTAAAAGTGCGCCTGGCGCCAACACCTCATTGCGCATGCGCTGCTCGGGAAAGCTTGTATACGTTCGGCTATTCCCTAGAATAGCCAAATGTGTACGGCCTTTCTTGAGCGGCGGCGCATGCGTGGTGACATGTTGGCGCCGGACGGCGCCATTTTTAAATCTAAGGGGCCTCGGAGCGTGTCGGGCCGGCCAGGGACATTTTTTTTTTTTAATGACTCCAGTATAAGCCAAGGGGGACGTTTTCAGCACAAAAAAAAATGTGCTGAAAAACTCAGCTTATACTCGAGTATATACGGTAAGTAATAAACAGTACTTTACTGATTGTTCCTTTGGCACAGAGACTATGGGGTTTAGTTACTAAAGCTAGAAAGGGCAACATTACTTGTTATTCTGCAGCAAAACCAATCAGCTTCCAGGTTTTATTGCTAAAACTTAATTAAACAAGCTAAGGTTAGAAGCTGATTGGTTTCTCTGCAGAATTATGATTAATTTTGCCCTCTTTAGCTTTAGTAAATAAACCTCACTGTGTTAGGTCAGTGTTTTACCATTATCCATTTTTGATTCCCCTCTCTGGGGCATTCTGTTTATGTAATATCTCTGTGTATATATGGTGATGATATGCTTATGTTTACATCTAAATTGTAGTCAGTGCTTTCCTGCTACAGACACCTCTGAAGAAGAGTCCTTGAAACGCGTCAGTGGTATTCATCTATATCACTTTGGGACTGTTCCCCTCAAATCCATGATCTTTTATTTCATTTCCATATCGTGTACAGTAAAACCTTGGATTGCAAGCATAATTCATTCCGGAATCGCGCTTGTAATCCAAAGCACTTGTATATCAAAGCAAATTTCCCCATAAGAAATAATGGAAACTCAGATGATTCGTTCCACAACCATTTATTTATAAATCCTTCAGTCTATATTCCATATAAAAAGATTATAGCAATGTGACTTCAATGCAACTTCTAAGACGCTTCAGGGAATGTCTGGGTAATCTTCCTGTAATGTCTGATCCAAATCCCATCAATTAAGATGAGGATCCGACTTAACCTCCTTAGCAGTATTCCCGAGTGTGGCTCGGGGTTAACTTTCAGTACCAAAAGTGGTAACCCCGAGCCACACTCAGGATTACCCCAGAATGTTACTCACCTTCCCTGCGATCCCCCGCCGTCCTCCCCAGCATTCTCGCACTCTCTCCTCGCTCTGTGCACGGCCGATTGCCGGCACTTGCCTTCCGGTTCCCTTCTCTGCGAGCGTTGCGGCGCAGGGGGGTGGAACCGGCGGCAAATTCAAAAGTGTAAATACACCAATTACATTACACAAAGCTGTGATCCTAACAGATTACACTGTATTATGCCATTTCACCATAGGATTTCACCTGGGGACTTTTCCAGTGCCCTGCCTGTGCTTTTCCAGTTCTTTGTGCCTGGAAATTTTTGAACGACCATGGCGTCCAAAAAGAGTTCTTTTTGCGCAAAAGTGCTTTTAGACAAACTGGAAAACAGCGACAGCTAAAAGCGCTTTTGCGCAAAAAGAACTCTTTTTGGACGCCATGGTCGTTCAAAATTTTCCAGGCACAAAGAACTGGAAAAGCACAGGCAGGGCACTTCCCCCACAGTACACAAACACTGGCTAGGAACACATTTAACCCTTTGATCACCCCTGATGTTAACCCCTTCCCGGCAGTGTCATTAGTACAGTGACAGTACATATTTTTTAGCACTGATCACTGTTTTAGTGTCACTGGTCCCCAAACAGTGTCAAAAGTGTTAGGTGCGATATATCCATTGCAATATCGCAGGCTCGCTATAAGTCTCTGATCGCCGATATTATTAGTAGCAATATTAAAAAAAAAAAAAAAACAAAGAATAGCAATACATATTGGCCTAAATTGATGAAGTAATTAAAATGTTTTACATTTTTTTATTGGATATGTTTTATAGCAGAAATATATATATATGTATATGTGTGACTGTATATGTATGTATATATATATATATATATATATATATATATATATATATATAAATATATATATTTTTTCTAAATTGTCAGTCTTTTTTGTTTATAATACAAGAAAAAAAAAACAATGCAGAGGTGATCAAATACCACCAAGAGAAAAAGTTTTTTTTATATAGGTACAGTGTTGTATGATAAATCTTCCTAAAGGTCAAGTGGTTAAAGTAACATGTCAGCCAGAGGCGTAACTAGAACCTTCAGGCCCCCAGTGCAAGAAACCATGAAGGGCCCCCCGGACCCCTGGCCAGGGCCCTTCCCTTGAAGCTTGAGGCTCTTCCCACTGATCCTGGGGCCCTTTACTCTCATTGCGGGGCCCTTTATTACAGTCCCACAGCGGGACCCTTTCACAAGTTCTGCAGTGGGCCCCCTTCCTGCCATCTTGGAGCCTCCCCACGGTGGTGAATGCCTGGGCCCGGTCCCAAGTGTGACCTTTGCGATCCTGGAAGTTCACCCACTGGTGTCAGTAGTTTTTATTTTTTGGTATTACATTTGTATTATTTGTTATCATTCTATTTTATTTTTTTACAATGTCACTGACTATGACTCTGTCCATTCAGAAAAGGAAGGAGCTGGTAAATGACATAGTTACATAGTTACATAGTTACATAGTAGGTGAGGTTGAATAAAGACAATAGTCCATCCAGTTCAACCTGTGTAGGTGTGTGTGACTGTAATCATCTAACATAGCCCTCAATCTCCTGATCCTTGAGATGTAAGTCTAAGAGTCTTTTGAAAGTCACCATACTACCCGCAGAAACCACCTCTTGTGGTAGACAATTCCACAATCTTGTAGCCCTAACAGTAAAGAACCCCCCACGTTGCCTGAGGTTAAAACGCTTCTCCTCTAATCGCATTGTATGTCCTCGAGTCCTCATGCAATTCCTTCGAATGAACAGCTTTTCTTCTAAGCTGAGATCCCCATTAAGATATTTATAAATTGCTATCATGTCCCCTCTCAGACGTCTCTTCTCCAGGGAAAATAAATCGAGCGATTGCAGCCGCTCTTCATAGTTAAGGTCCTCCAACCCCCTAATCAGTTTAGTTGCCCTTCTCTGGACTTTCTCCAGCTCCAACACATCCCTCCTGAGGACTGGCGACCAGAACTGGACAGAATACTCCAGATGCGGTCGGACCAGAGTTTTATAAAGTGGAAGGATTATAGTCTTATCTCTGGAATGCATCCCTTTCTTTATGCATGCTAATATTCTGTTGGCTTTGGAAGCTGCCGCTTGGCATTGCATGCTGTTGCCTAATCTATCATCAACCAAGACTCCCAGATCTTTCTCCATTTTTGATTCCCCCAAGGGTTCCCCTCCTAACGTGTATTGTGTTTTTATGTTTTTGGTCCCCAAGTGCAAAACCTTACACTTCTCCACATTAAACCTCATTTGCCATGTCGTTGCCCACTCCGTAATTTTGTCCAGGTCATTCTGTAGGATATCTGCTTCATGCTGTGCAGTTATTGCCCTGGCCAATTTTGTGTCATCTGCAAAAACTGATAACGAACTACTGATCCCTTCCTCAATGCTGTTTATGAATAAATTGAACAAGGTTGGTCCCAGGACTGAGCCCTGGGGCACCCCGCTTACTACCTCAGACCAGTCTGAGTATGCGCTGTTTATTACCACCCTTTGGACACGGCCTTTTAGCCAATTCCGTATCCAAGAGCAAACCCTGCTGTCGATACCTGCAGACCTTAATTTATAAATTAAGCGCTTGTGGGGAACTGTATCAAACGCCTTAGCGAAATCCAAGTACACCACATCCACTGGTCTCCCCCTATCTAGCTCACAGCTCACTTCCTCGTAGAATGCTAAGAGATTGGTTTGACAAGAACGCCCATTTGTAAACCCGTGTTGGTTACTACTGATGATGTTGTTGTCTTTAGCATACTCTACGATATAGTCCCTTATCATCCCCTCCAAAAGTTTACATATTATTGATGTCAGACTGACAGGCCTATAATTTCCCGGGATATGTCTCTGGCCCTTTTTGAATATCGGAATCACGTTAGCCTTCCTCCAATCCCCTGGTACATCTCCTGTCCTAATACTGTCAGCAAAGATCAGGAACAGTGGTCTAGATATAACCATACTGAGTTCCTTGAGCACTCTCGGATGTACGCCATCCGGGCCTGGTGATTTGTTTGTGTTAAGTTTATCCAGTCTTTCCCTGATTTCCCCCTCTGTTAGCCATAGTGGCAAGTCCTGTGTATTACTACTAACCATACAGTCATGGTCAGTGTACCCTTCCTTTTCCTGCGTAAAGACTGACGAGAAAAAAGAATTCAGCACGGTTGCTTTTTCAGTGTCCTCTGTAACCATCCTCCCATCATCGTTAATTATGTGTGCAATATGCTCTGCCCTAGTTTTTTTGCTGTTGATATATTTAAAGAATTTCTTTGGGTTTTTTTTACTATCCTCCGCTATTTGTCTCTCAAAGTTGATTTTAGCCATCTTGATTTCGTGTTTACACTTCTTATTTTCCTCCTTGTATTGCTGGAAGGCCGATACTGTGCCCTCTGATTTATATTTCTTGAAGGCCAATTTTTTTCCCCTAATAAGTTTTTTAACGCTACGGTTTAGCCAGCCAGGTTTGGCTTTGTCTCTTCTAAATTTATTCCCCATAGGAATGCACTGCAAGATGCCTTTGCTTAATATTGTTCTAAAGCATTCCCATTTTTCCTCTGTGGTCAGTGATCCCAGGGTTTGGTCCCAGTTTACCCTTTCCATCAATGAGTACAATTTTGGAAAGTCTGCCCTTCTGAAGTTTAGGGTTCTTATGTTCCCCACTTGCCTTTTTATATTGTTATTTATACTAAATGTGAACATCCTGTGATCGCTAGAGCCCAGGTTGTCCTGGACTCCTACCTCCGAGATTATGTCTGGGTCATTAGTGATCAATAGATCCAGGATAGCATTCTCTCTAGTAGGGGAATCCACCAACTGCGACATGTAGTTATCCTGTAAGGTTTCCGTGAATAGCCGGGCCTTATGCGAGTGTGCAGTCCCCTCTTCCCAGTCAATGTCGGGATAATTGAAGTCCCCCAATATGATGACTGATCCTAGTTTTGCCGCTTTACCGATTAGTGCTAAAAATTCCAGCTCTACCTCCTCCCCTTGGTTAGGTGGCCTATAGCAAACCCCCACAACTACTTTTCCCTTATCTTCTTCCCTATCGAGTTCAACCCACACAGATTCTAAATCCATGCTCATCCCATCCGTAATGTCACTCCTTTCTAGCACCTTTATATTGTTCTTGACATAGAGACATACCCCTCCCCCTCTTTTACCAACCCTGTCCTTCCGGTATACCGAATACCCTTGGATATTTGCCAGCCAGTCATGTGAGGGGTCGAACCAAGTCTCCGTTATTCCCACAAGGTCTATGTCCTCCTCATGTACTAACATGTCCAACTCATCCATCTTATTAGCTAGGCTCCTGGCATTAGCATATACCCCTCTTAGTTTTACGGAAGTTAAACGTGATTGGCGGTTTTGTTTATTTCTGTTTGGTCTGCTGTTCTCCCGCACAGACATCTCAAGTCTCCCGCAAGTCGCGGGAGACTCCCGCTTTCCGCCCTGAGCTCACGGACACCTGCAAGCTCAGGGCAATATCCCAGCTCTGTGTGTGAGTCAGATCATGATGATGACTCGATGCAGAGTGTGTCAACAGGCCTGCACAGAGAAATGCTGGAGCCGCTGTAGGGTCCGGCTCACAGGCGGAGTGATATGATCACATGCACTTCGCCTGTGGGAGGAGCGGAAGCAGCGGCTGTGCTCTCTACTACAGCCACATGCTTCCACTCCAGGAGGCATTTTGGCGCGCGGGATCACCAGCAACTCGGTGACTGACCTAACATGAGAGCAGCACCAGAGTGCCAGCACCAGTGATCAGACCAGTGACCAGGCCAGTACCAGCACCAGAGAGCCAGCACGAGTGATCAGTACCAGCACCAGAGAGCCAGTACCAGTACCAGAGACCAGGCCAGTACCAGCACCAGAGAGCCAGCACCAGTGATCAGTACCAGCACCAGAGAGCCAGCACCAGTGATCAGTACCAGCACCAGAGACCAGGCCAGTACCAGCACCAAAGACCAGGCCAGTACCAGCACCAGAGACCAGGCCAGTACCAGCACCAGAGAGCCAGCACCAGTGATCAGTACCAGCACCAGAGATCCAGCACCTGACCAGTACCAGCACCAGTGACCAGGCCAGTACCAGCACCAGCACCAGTGACCAGCACCAGTGACCAGTACCAGCACCAGTGACCAGGCCAGTACCAGCACCAGTGACCAATACCAGTGACCAGTACCACTGACCAGGCCAGTACCAGCACCAGTGACCAGTACCAGCACCAGTGACCAGGCCAGTACCAGCACCAGTGACCAGCACCAGTGACCAGTACCAGCACCAGTGACCAATACGAGCACCAGTGACCAGTACGAGCACCAGTGACCAGTACCAGCACCAGTGACCGGTACCAGTACCAGTGATCAGTGCCAGCACCAGTGATCAGTACCAGCACCAGAGAGCCAGTACCAGCACCAGAGACCAGGCCAGTACCAGCACCAGAGAGCCAGCACCAGTGATCAGTACCAGCACCAGAGAGCCAGCACCTGACCAGTACCAGCACCAGTGACCAGGCCAGTAGCAGCACCAGCACCAGTGACCAGCACCAGTGACCAGTACCAGCACCAGTGACCAGGCCAGTACCAGCACCAGTGACCAGTACCAGCACCAGTGACCAGTACCAGCACCAGTGACCAGGCCAGTACCAGCACCAGTGATCAGCACCAGTGACCAGGCCAGTACCAGCACCAGTGACCAGGCCAGCACCAGCACCAGTGACCAGGCCAGCACCAGTGACCAGTAACAGCACCAGTGACCAGCACCAGTGACCAGTGCCAGCACCAGTGACCAGTACGAGCACCAGTGACCAGTACCAGCACCAGTGCCCGGTACCAGCACCAGTGACACGTACCCGCACCAGTGACCACCACCAGTGACCAGCATCAGTGTCCAGTACCAGCATCAGTGTCTAGCACCCGCACCAGTTACCAGACCAGTACAGTACCAGCACCAGTGAACAGTACCAGCATCAGTGACCAGTACGAGCACCAGTGACCAGTACGAGCACCAGTGACCAGTACCAGCACCAGTGACCGGTACCAGCACCAGTGATCAGTACCAGCACCAGAGAGCCAGCACCAGTGATCAGTACCAGCACCAGAGAGCCAGTACCAGCACCAGAGACCAGGCCAGTACCAGCACCAGAGACCAGGCCAGTACCAGCACCAGAGAGCCAGCACCAGTGATCAGTACCAGCACCAGAGAGCCAGCACCTGACCAGTACCAGCACCAGTGACCAGGCCAGTACCAGCACCAGCACCAGTGACCAGCACCAGTGACCAGTACCAGCACCAGTGACCAGGCCAGTACCAGCACCAGTGACCAGTACCAGCACCAGTGACCAGTACCAGCACCAGTGACCAGGCCAGTACCAGCACCAGTGATCAGCACCAGTGACCAGGCCAGTACCAGCACCAGTGACCAGGCCAGCACCAGCACCAGTGACCAGGCCAGCACCAGTGACCAGTAACAGCACCAGTGACCAGCACCAGTGACCAGTACCAGCACCAGTGACCAGTACGAGCACCAGTGACCAGTACCAGCACCAGTGCCCGGTACCAGCACCAGTGACACGTACCCGCACCAGTGACCAGCACCAGTGACCAGCATCAGTGTCCAGTACCAGCATCAGTGTCCAGCACCCGCACCAGTTACCAGACCAGTACAGTACCAGCACCAGTGAACAGTACCAGCATCAGTGACCAGTACCAGCATCAGTGACCAGCACCAGTGACCAGGTATACTGATTACATTTCATTTCATTATTCTCTGGTTGTGTTAAATTGGAAAGGGGGGGGGGTGCGGCGCAGGCGTTCGTGGGGGGGGGGGGGTGTTTGGCGGCGTGTGTATGTGTGTGTGGGGGGGGGTCGCACCTCCCTGAAATGAGTTTTGGCAGGTTGGGGTGTCTGTGACCCATTCCTGGTTCTCTATTGTGACACATCCCCTGCAGCAGCCGGCAGGAGAGGGAAGGGAGCGCAGTGGGGGGGGGGGGGGGGCACACAGGGGCCTAGAGACAGCAAAACTCAAGTGAACTGGATCGGAGGAGTGGCGGGGGCAGCATACAGAGGAACCAATCTCCTCCATTTTCCTCCTGCAGCTACAGGAGAAAAAAGGAGGACATTGATTTCTCTACATGCTGCCCCTGCCACCCCCCCCCCCTCCTATCCAGGTGTGCAGGGGAGCCACACGGACCCCCTGGAGCATGGGGCCCGGTTGCAATTGCAACCCCTGTAGTTACACCACTGATGTCAGCAGATTTACTCAAGAAACACATTTATTATATAAAACAAAGACTAGACCTTTAGACAAAATGCTTTTTCCAAAGATGATCGATTTATTGATAAATCCTTCAGCAAAGTGAAAACTCTTACAATATTATTGTTTTTTTTAAATACATGACATTCTACGCCCTGGAGGTAGGGAATTTCATTATAACATAGGGCTGATTATTGACAAGAACTATCAAAAACTTACAAGGCTAAGCCAACTGTATACATGACATTCCATTTAACTGCAGATATTAAATTTTTATTGTGAGCTATAAACTGAATTCATTCTAAATGTTTTAATTGTTATACTTTGTATCAATACTGCATTCCTGGATCATGTAATGATGTGATGTAGAAGAATGTTTAAGCCATTACGGCACTTTACTGTTCAATTAAGAGGCTATGGAATGTAGTTTAGCTTACTCACACTCTATACATCATAATTGATACCTTACTGTCTATTTACTTATGTCAAACTGATGCACAATCATGTTTCTACAATGAAAAAAAAAAATTCTGGTTTCACTGGGCCTGTAGTGGATTAATTCATTGGATATATGGATGGCTTTCTACAGGTCTGGAAAAAAAGCGCTGTGCAAATGTCTCATGCATTTACACAACTGTCACAAATAATGCTAGTAATTAACCCAATACCTTTATTGCCTAAGATCATCAGTTTCATCTAGTGGCCATAATACAGCATTTTCCTGATTGAGGTTATTTCAGGAAAATACCACATTACAGCCACTAGATGGAGCTGATGGTCATAGGAAGTAAGTGCCTGGTACACACAATTAGATTATTGTTTTGTTTTTGCATGCTAATCTCATATCGAAAATAAAGAGTTTACTAAAGTTACGAAAATGCTCGTACGACAGAATAAAAATTTGGAAGTGATGTAATGTGTTGTAGTGTATTTGTATCGTATTTTCGAATGACAACTGTACTGAAAGTGAAAACCGGGATTCATCCGTGTAGAGGATACCTCTCCAAAGTGCCAGACGCCATTGAATGTTAGGATTTGCCCACTCAAGTTGGTTACGACGACAAACTGCAGTCAGGCCGAGACCCCGATGAGGACAATGAGCATGCAGATGAGCTTCCCTGAGACGGTTTCTGAGAGTTTGTGCAGAAATTCTTTGGTTATGCAAACCGATTGTTGCAGCAGCTGTCCGGGTGGCCGGTCTCAGACGATCTTGGAGGTGAAGATGCTGGATGTGGAGGTCCTGGTCTGGTGTGGTCTGCGGTTGTGAGGCCGGTTGGATATAATGGCAAATTCTCTGAAACGCCTTTGGAGACGGCTTATGGTAGAGAAATTAACATTCAATTCACGAGCATCAGCTCTGGTGGAAATTCCTGCAGTCAGAATGCAAATTGCACGTTCCCTCAAAACTAGCGACTTCTGTGACATTGTGCTGTGATTAAACTGCACATTTTAGAGTGGCCTTTTATTGTGGCCAACCTAAGGCACACCTGTGTAATAATCATGCTGTCTAATCACCATCTTGATATGCCACACCTGTGAGGTGGATGGATTATCTCGGCAAAGGAGAAGTGCTCACTAACACAGATTTAGGCCTCTTTCACACACTCCGTCCGTCGAACGGAGTCCATTTTTCTCAGTGGGGGATCGATCCCCCGATCCCCTGCTGAGCAGGAGGATGACAGCTGTGTCTCCGCGCTGTGTGCGGAGACACAGCTGTCAGTTCCCCATGCATCTCTATGGGGGAAATCGGATGGGAACGGACCGTCAGTCCGCCCCCCCTTTGCGGTCCAGGACCTACACTGTCGATCAGCAAGCTGCATGCCTTATAGGTGTGGTATTTATGATTAGACCTCTCCTTGTGACCAAATGTTATGCTGTGTACTATGATTTATATTTACTCCTATACAATATATGCATATTTTTGTATGTAACTAGCTTATGCTCTCTCTCATACACATGATGTATTTTTTCTCATAGTAACTGTATTGATGTTTGTATAATCCCTCAACTGCCCCTGAGGAAGGGGCTGTTGCCGTGAAACATGTCGGGCTAACGTTTTGGGCATCATCGGTCTTCACACATATACTAACCAGGGGATTCCACTTCTGGCTGGTAAAGGGTCTGTAGTTACTTCTATCAGCCCCTGTGTAAGATACGACATTTACTGCTTAATTTACAATTTGCTATGATATGGCTTGTATCGCATATGTTTTTAATCAATTGCTGTAATACTGTTTCGTTCTGTTGAAATACAGTATACATTTTATATTTGTGATTTTCAATAAAATTATACATTTTACATAAACTTTTCAAGTATATTGGTCCAATGACGGCACTCTGATAGAAAGTCCCCCTTATGCGCCCTTTCCTCTTTTCTTCCTTTCTATCTATGCATTTGGGACGTTGTGCCCCCTCCTTTACATATACTTTTTGAGCTTGTCTCTTTTTCTCGATGCCCCATAGGGATGCATGGGGGGACCGTTCAGATCCGCCAAAAAAACGGACAGGTGGATCTGAACGGTCCGCCTGTGTGAAAGGGGCCTTAGACACATTTGTGACAAATCTTTGAGAGAAATAGGCCTTTTGTGTACATAGAAAAAGTCTTAGATCGTTGAGTTCAGCTCATGAAAAATGGGGGCAAAAACAAAAGTAAATAAACCATTATTTTTCAGATTGTCGATTCCATTGGTTCTTAACTCTATTGATACCAGGGATCAGTAAATTCTTTCAAAGACTTCCATACCCCAACAGTAAAGAAAATTACTCAATACAAGTATGGAAATACAAACTATGTGTTGAATTGCTGGAGGCCTCTTGGTAGGGATGGGTGCCAATGTGGGGGAGATATGGGTTCTGGAGGAGGTTGGAGGACTCTGCAGCAGATTTAGAAGCTCTGTTGAGAATGAGGTTTCTGGAGGGGGTTGGAGTCACTCCAGGAGGCTGAGGGCTTTGCCAGGGCACTGTAGGAGACAGGGGGGCATTGCGGAGGCTAGGGTGCACTTTGGGACACTGTTGGAGTTTAGGTAGCATTATGGGGGGGCTGGAGGTTCTGCAGCAGGCTTGGGGGCAATGTAGGGGCAGAAGGCTCTCAGGGAGTCATGGGTACAGTGGGGAGGGAGTTTTTAAAGGGCACTATGGGCAACTATAGGAGGTTGGAGGCACTATAGTAGGTAAGAAGATCTGCACCTGGCCGGAGGCCTGGGAAGAGGGAAGCCATGACCAGGTGGTTGAAAAGCTTCGGCCTATGCTATCAGCATCAAGACAGTGGAAATGTCTAGAGAAAAAGACAGTACTCCAAAAGTGAAACTGTTTTCATTCTTTGCTACCAGACTTTACCATGTAACCTTTAATCCAGCTAGGAATTTCCTGTGATCCGTTTTTTTCTGTCAATAATATACTTATGTACAGTTAATTATTAATGAATTCACCTCTTCCCAAGTTTACTTCCCTACTTTATCTAAGAGCAAGCAAAGGCAGATATCCACAAACTGGAGGTATACCTGCTTTATAAAAGGCGTGACTGGGAGAGACTGAACACCGACACTCAGTATACACTATATTACCAAAAGTTTTGGGACACCAGCCTTTACACACACATATATTTTAATGGCAACCCCGTCTTAGTCCGTAGGGTTCAATATTGAGTTGGCCCACACTTTGCAGCCTTAACAGCTTCAACAGCCCTAACTCTTCGACAAACCAGTCCACAAGGTTTAGGAGTGTGTCTATGGGAATGTTTGACCATTATTTCAGAAGCACATTTGTGAGGTCAGGCACTTTTGGATGAAAAGGCCTGGTTCGCAGTATCCACTCTAGTTCATCTCAAAGGTGTTCTTTTGGGTTGAGGTCAGGACTCTGTGCAGGCCAGTCAAGTTTCTCCACCCCAAACTCGCTCATCCAAGTCTTTATGGACCTAGCTTTTCCCTTCTATGTTTGGTTAGTCTGCGTTTTAATACCCACGTTTTCTTTTTAGCTGAGGTCCTATTGACTTCTATTAAATTGGGAGTTTTTGGCAAGTTTTTTGACAGCGCACCAAACCTGTTTAGCAGCCATAGTTTCTATCCTGTTGCCACCTAGTGTGGAGTTTTAGGTGTTCCTGCCATCCATGGGATTTTCTTGCTTGACCTAACTGCTACGTGAAATTACATTATCACACTCCACAATGGCTTTTTTATAGTGCAGAATAAATAAATAATTGCTGAATGTAACTGCACTGAACTTTAAATTTGACATGAACTCTAATGGGCCATACACACTATAAGATTTTCTGAAGACTTTTTCCTTTAGATTTACCAAAACCATATAATATGAGGTCAAACCTTAACACTATCACTTTGTATGCAATCTGGCAGGCCCTTGCACTACATAGAAAAGGTAAATCTGAAGGAAAAAGTCTTCAGAAAAAATGATAGTGTGTATGGCCCTCTAGGGTTGTTTCACATCATAAATGATGCATTTGCAGGTGCAGTTTTGCGTGTTCCCCTGCAGTGTTTTTTTTGACTGCCCATAAATTTCAAAGGGTTAGCGAGTGCATGGGAATATACAAAAATTATGCCAGGCACGACTTTTGAAATCGAACTTAACCAAACCACAGGGAACTGCTTTACCATGCGTTTTGGTGGCATGAACACACATGGCCTTTGTGAGATTACGAATTGCAGCCAGGCCCATCTACAGCCGCTTTCCTATGGGGTGCAGGAAAACCTGCGCTTCCACTTGTTTTCTTACAGTTGGAGTGAGCCGGCCCTAAAAGTCAAGATTTTCTATCCTATCAGGAAACATTTAAAAATGTTATTGTGCCTGAAAAATATTTATTGTGTATAGGGTTCCTTCTGAAAAATAGCAGTGCAATTCTTGCGCTTAGGTACTCTTGGGCTCCATAACTATGTACTGTATTTGCAGTGAATCTAAGGCCCTGTACTTTAAACTATTAGTCTCCCCAGAGCTGAAATTAGATTTGGTGATATAACTACTGTTCTCCTTGCTGGAGGGTAAGTTGTAACTGAGGACCTTTAAAGCAAGGTTCTCCCTATTCTTCTTCATTCATTCTGTGAATCTGGTTTTTCTGTACCACTCCTGCTGCTTCTTGAATCTTTTCCTACCAGTCTTCAGATTAATGTTTTTCAACCAGTGTGCCATGTTTCCCCACTGGGGTACTGCAAGCACAAGACCCAGTTTGTCCTGGACCAGAGATGGTCAATTATTGTATTGGCATGAGGGCTCGGGTACTTTAGGTTTCACACCACCTGGCTTTCCACTACAGAGATGGATGAGAGGACTGTGTGATCCAAGGGGCTCTGTGATAATGAGGGACTCTGACAAGATGGTAGACACTGACGTGATGAGGTGGGGGGGGGGGACCTCTTATGTGAAGAGAGGACCTCGGATGTGATGGAGGGGCTTAGGGTGTAAAAAAGGGCTTCTGATGTGAAGGTCATTTCATCATTGCAGTTGGGTGCATCTTCACAGGCTCAGGTTTTTCATTAATAAGACTTGAGTATTCTAAGATTTTGCATCATATTAAATGGTGCCACAACTGGAAAAAAAAGTTGAGAAATGCTACTTCAGATCATAGTCATCAGAAAGGAAGCAAAACCCTCCATTTACCAAGACGGTGGCCTCTACACATTTTTTTTTTTTCTTACATAGGAGGACGATGTATAAAAAACAGTGAAGGGCATTACAAATGTGCATTGAGCTCCACTGGCTTCCCGGAGGCCGAGCCTGGGGAATGCAATATGAATGAATGGACCCGGTCATGTGACCGGCCTTAAGCAAACAGAACTATGTGGGCCATTGCAAGCTTTGCATATTTTGAATGAGCAGTAAAATGAGGGCCTTGGAATATGATAGAGAACAGATAGAAATATCTTATCTCCATAATTAATAGTACAGAACAAATCCTGTTAAGTTAATAATAGGGAAAAATCTACTTTTTTTTTTTTTTTTTTAAATAAATTTCTGTTTATTGATTTTAAACAAGAAAAAGACACACTACAACATAAACGCCACACAGGGCGAAAACAAAAACACAAGAACAGCTGACAACAAGTCAGCTACACCCTCCCCCTCCCCTCCCAGCCCACCCCCACCCCACCCACCAACCCAGGCTCTACCCATCGGGCCCATCACAAGAAGCGGATAAGCCTCAGAGGAGGCTAAAAAAAAGAAAAAAAACCTCAAGAGATTCCCAGCACGCCTACAGCCTCATAATAGTGCCATTACGAAGTAAAATGCGTTTGACAGTATATTTCAGCACCCACCTTTGATTATAGTATTAAAATACAGTACAATACAATACCCGTCACTGTGCAACATTCAGTCAAAGAAATCGTTCGGCAGCAGATACCTAACAGCAGCTTGGGCAAACAGCTTAAATAGGATACTCAGGATTCAGGAACGGTCAGCAGAGGTCGAGGCCGGGGAGTCCAGCCATAGCCTCCAGACTTTATCAAACTTGCGTGGGCAACCCCTATTCAGATATGTAGCCTTATAGAGCAGAGTCACCTTATTCTCCAGACCCTTCCAAAAGAGGATGGTTGGAGCTAACGGTCTTTTCCAGTGTAGGAGCAGGGCCTTACGAGCAAAAAAGAGCAGCAAGCCCAATAACGTGCAGAAAGGGAAAAATCTATTTAAAGAAGCCTACAGACATAACTGGCGACTTGCTTTTTTTTTTTCTAAATATACTTTTTTAGATCAGCCAGCGAAAAATAAACAGATTCCCCATCCACACAAGTGAGGTGGATGGAGGAATCCTCCCCACTGTTCTATTGCATTCTGATAACAGGGACTCCTCCGATGTCAGAATACATTGATCAGCGCTGAATGAAACATTTTAAACACTCTTGTTTGAAGTTTAGGAATCAATCATTAGATCAGATAATTTGATCAACTTGAGCAGGAATGGCGATAGATGGAGCAAAATGTGTCTGGTTCCTGTTGAACTGGCCAAATTTCAATCCATCTATGTGCAGAGGGGGGGGGGGGGGGGGGTAGTAGTGTGTAGTGGTCATCACTAGGGTTGAGCGAACACCTAGATGTCCGTGTTCGACGGGTTCGGCCGAACTTTAAAAAAAAGTCCGGGTCCGTGTCCCGGACTTTTACCGAACTTTTCCCGGACACCGAACCCCATTGAAGTCAATGGGGACCCGAACTTTAAGGCACTAAAATGGCTCTAAAACACCAAAGGAAAGGGCTAGAGTGCTGCAAATGGCAGCAAAACGTAATTAAGAGCATGGCAAGTGCTCTGCAAACAAATGTGGATAGGGAAATAACTTAAAACAACAAAAAAAAACAGAAAAATAAAACAATGTTCTTCTTCATCTCTGAAGGACGAGGCCCATATGGAGTAGGAGGGAGGTTGAGGTGGTGGTGGATGTGGCGGTGACTAGACATATGCCGGTTTTCGGTAATTCGATATATCGCGGTATTGCATAGCCACGGTATTGTTATTGTGGCATTTTTAAAATACCGAGTTTCTCTGTCAAGTCTGCCTGACTTGTGAATTGATACATTTCAGTGAGCTGGATGACTCATTCACTCACTCAGCTAACACCTTTCAGCATTAAGTCTCCTAACTATAAACAAAAATGATTACATTTGTATCTTTTCCTTCCCTCTGCCAGGGAGAAAGGAAGTTTAACCTCTTAAAGACTGGATCTTTTTATGACACTTGCTGCTTGCAAGTTAAAATCAGTTTTTTTTTTGCTAGAAAAGTACTTAGAACCCCCAAACATTTTATATATTTTTTTAGCAGAGACCCTACAGAATAAAATGGCGATTGTTGTAATATTTTATGTCACACTGTATTTGCGCAGCAGTCTTTCAAACGCAATGATTAGACTTTAATGAATAAAAAAAAAAAAAAAAACGTAACAGTAAAGTTATCCCAATTTTTTTTTTTTTTGTTACACAGAGAATCGTGAGAGAATCGTGATCTTTATTCCAAGCTAAAAAATCGTGATTCTCATTTTGGCCAGAATCGTGCAGCTCTAATAAATATATATATACACACACACACGCCTAGCAGCCCACATTACATTATTATATAGCCATCAAGCAGTGTCTGGCCTACCTGGTGATGACTGGTCCTGGCGCTCTGATCCGATGGCCTGGTCTTTAAAGGGGCAAATCCTTGCGATCCAGAAGTGGTTAAACCTGCAGGAGGACCGGTGTTTTTATCTATTAATGACTTTACTATTGCTTTAGGCCTGGTTCACATGTATGCGGGTTGGTGGTTCACATGTATGCGGGTTGGCGGTTCACATGTATGCGGGTTGGCGGCCCACATTTGCACAGGCATAGCAGCCCATTGATTTGAACGGGCTGCTATGCCCTCATTTTCCGCAGAAAAAAGGTGCATGCAGCATTTTTTTTAAATTCAGTGGCCTTGAAATCCATCCTGCTTTTGCACCATGCGACTAACCTGCAGTTCCTGCTCTGGCAAGCTTTCTGCATTTTTTGTATACGTGGGCACGGCATTTAAAAATAAACAGTTTGCGTGTGCAGCAACGGCAGGTAAGTCGCATGGTGCAAAAGAAGGATGGATTTCATGGCCACTGCATTTTTTTAAATTCTGCATGCACCTTTTTTCAGCTGAAAACGCAGGCATAGCAGCTCAAGCCCATTCACATCAATGGGCTGCTATGCCTGTGCAAATGTGGGCCCCCAACCCGCATACATGTGAACCAGGCCTAAAGCAATAGTAAAGTCATTAATAGATAAAAACACCGGTCCTCCTGCAGGTTTAACCAATTAATGACTTTACTATTGCTTTAGGCCTGGTTCACATGTATGCGGGTTGGGGGCCCACATTTGCACAGGCATAGCAGCCCATTGATGTGAATGGGCTTGAGCTGCTATGCCTGCGTTTTCAGCTGAAAAAAGGTGCATGCAGAATTTAAAAAAATGCAGTGGCCATGAAATCTATCCTTCTTTTGCACCATGCGACTTACCTGCCGTTGCTGCACACGCAAACTGTTTATTTTTAAATGCCGTGCCCACGTATACAAAAAATGCAGAAAGCTTGCCAGAGCAGGAACTGCAGGTTAGTCGCATGGTGCAAAAGCAGGATGGATTTCAAGGCCACTGAATTTTAAAAAAATGCTGCATGCACCTTTTTTCTGCGGAAAATGAGGGCATAGCAGCCCATTCAAATCAATGGGCTGCTATGCCTGTGCAAATGTGAACCACCAACCCGCATACATGTGAACCAGGCCTAAAGCAATAGTAAAGTAATTTATAAACAACACCTCCTTCAGGTTTAACCACTTCTTGACCACAAGGATTTGCCCTCTTAATGACCAGGCCATCGGATCGGAGCCGAGCGCCAGAACCAGTTATCACCAGTTAGGCCAGACACTGCTTGATGACCTATTTTAGGCCTGGTTCACAGAGTCTGTACTGACTGACTATATAATAATGTGCATAAGTGAACCAAAGCCCCTAAATTCAGCAATGAAATTGAAGTGAGGTGGAAATTTAATAATTTAAATTTAATAATAGAATACCGTGATAATACCGTATACCGTGGCAAAACCTTAATCAATTAATCGCAGCATGAAAATCTGATACCGTCACAAGCCTAGCGGTGACATAGGCGTGCGCACAGGGTGTGCTGGGTGTGCCTGGGCACACCCTAATCACCTAGGGCACATAGCATTGCCAGTGAGGAGATGGGAAAGATCTCCCTGGGACCTGCTCTGCTCTATTTCTCCTTGCCTACAGGTACATGGCCCCGATACATTACTCTCCCTGCTGGCAAACACATGCATGTGTATTTCAACTTTGGGGTGCACACCTTAATGCAATAGGCTGCGCACACCTATGGGCGGTGTAGGTGGAAGCGGCGGTGGAGGAGGACCAGGGCCGGATTAACAGCATCATGGGCTTGGTGCTGAGGATTTTGAAGGGCCTTAAGGGCCGTGCCTTGCCATGCACCCAGAGGAGGAAGGGTGCAGCCATGCATGCCTAATTCAACATGGGATGCTGTCTCTGAAGCCCATAAACACATCCATGCATCGCCAACTGTCCCTCCTTGTCCGGCCTTCACGCTGTGTGGGGAGGTTCTGAGGGTGCTGCCTGGGGAAGCGAGCATAGAAGCCAGACTTCTGTGTTTACAAGTGACAGAAGAGCGGTAACAGTGAATATGGCCAACCCGGGGCCTATATAAAAGGTAGGGGCCTGGAGCTGCAGCTCCAATAGCCCCTACATTAATCTGGCCCTGAGGAGGAGGACGAGGTAGCCAACACTGCTTCTTTTCAAAAATTTTAAATGAGGGTACACCCCAAAAGAGTGAGAAAGAGCAAAAATGGAACAATGGGTGGGTAAGGTCGGTATCCATTGCTATTCTGCATAAGGTACGGAAAAGTCCCGTGGGATCCATGCCTGGTTCATTTTAATGAACGTGAGCTTGTCCACATTGTCTCTGGACAGGCGGCTGCGCTTGTCTGTTATAACGCCCCCAGCCGTGCTAAATACCCGTTCAGATAATACACTGGCTGCAGGGCACGCCAGCACCTCCAAGGCGTAAAGGGCAAGCTCAAGCCATGTGCCCAATTTGGAGACCCAGAAGTTGAAGGGGGCAGACCCGTCATTCACTACATGTAGGCGTGTGCACACATACTGCTCCACCATGTTGGTAAAATGCTGCCTCCTGCTAAGACGTTCCATCTGAGCTGCTGGTGCTGCTGTTTGTTGTGGCGTGCTGACAAAGCTTTTCCACATTTCGGCCATGCTAACCCTGCCTTCTGAGGTGCTGGCGGTGCCCTGGTTGCGTTGGCGACCTCCTCCTCCTCCTCCTCTGCCTTGTGCTTCCACTGTGGCCCCGCTGTCAGATGGGAATGCCAGCAGCATGGCGTCTACCAGCGTGCGCTTGTACTCGCGCATCTTGCGATCGCGCTCCAGTGAGTGAATTAAGGACGGTACGTTGTCCTTGTAACGGGGATCCAGCAGCGTGGCCACCCAGTAATCAGCACAAGTTAGAATGTGGGCAACTCGGCGGTCGTTGTGGAGACACTGCAGCATGTAATCGCTCATGTGTGCCAGGCTGCCCAGAGGCAACGAAAGGCTGTCCTCTGTGGGAGGTGTATCGTCCGTGTCCTCTGTATCCCCCCAGCCACGCACCAGTGATGGCCATGAGCTGGCCTGGGTGCCACCCTGCTGTGAACATGGTTCCATCTCCTCCTCCAGCTCCTCCTCCTCCTCATCCTCCTCATCCTCCAGAACTGTGCCCCTGCTGGACAATTGCGTCCCTGGCGTTTGCGTGTGCAGGAACCCACCCTCGGAGCCCCTTGCGAATGACTGCCCTGAAAGCCTTGGAAATGTTACCTCTTCATCCTCCTCCTCCTCCTCATCCTGTGCCACATCCTCTTCCATCATCGCCCGAATTGTTTTTTCAAGGAGGCATGGAAGTGGGATAGTTAAGCTGAGAACGGCGTCATTGCCACTGGCCATGTTGGTGGAGTACTCAAAACAGCGCAACAAGGCACACAGGTCTCGCATGGAGGCCCAGTTAAATTAAATAGCGGAATAGAAAATATGATCCAAAAAAAGTGTATGTATATCACACGTACACAACCACACTGGGCCCCAATTACTATTGTTTGTACCCCTAAAAGGCTAGATGAGGAGTAGGGGGAGTATGGAACAGGCAGCACCCTCAAACCTTCAGAAGTATGAGATGAACCCCAACAACTTGGAAAGGTGGATCTCTCTCACACGTACCGACACAGACTATCCCGCAATTCAATTGATCCTCAAAGGTTTTTATTGAATAGCGGAATAGGAAATATGATCAAAAAAAGTGTATGTATCTCGCACGTACACAACCACACTAGGCCCCAATTACTATTGTTTGTACCCCTAAAAGGCTAGATGAGGAGTAGGGGGGGTATGGAACAGGCAGCACCCTCAAACCTTCAGAAGTATGAGATGAACCCCAACAACTTGGAAAGGTGGATCTCTCTCACATGTACCGACACAGACTATCCCCCAATTTAACTGATCCCCAAAGGTTTTTGATTAAATAGCGGAATAGAAAATATGATCCAAAAAAAGTGTATGTATATCACACGTACACAACCACACTGGGCCCCAATTACTATTGTTTGTACCCCTAAAAGGCTAGATGAGGAGTAGGGGGAGTATGGAACAGGCAGCACCCTCAAACCTTCAGAAGTATGAGATGAACCCCAACAACTTGGAAAGGTGGATCTCTCTCACACGTACCGACACAGACTATCCCGCAATTCAATTGATCCTCAAAGGTTTTTATTGAATAGCGGAGTAGGAAATATGATCAAAAAAAGTGTATGTATCTCGCACGTACACAACCACACTAGGCCCCAATTACTATTGTTTGTACCCCTAAAAGGCTAGATGAGGAGTAGGGGGGGTATGGAACAGGCAGCACCCTCAAACCTTCAGAAGTATGAGATGAACCCCAACAACTTGGAAAGGTGGATCTCTCTCACACGTACCGACACAGACTATCCCCCAATTTAACTGATCCCCAAAGGTTTTTGATTAAATAGCGGAATAGAAAATATGATCCCAAAAAAGTGTATGTATATCACACGTACACAACCACACTGGGCCCCAATTACTATTGTTTGTACCCCTAAAAGGCTAGATGAGGAGTAGGGGGAGTATGGAACAGGCAGCACCCTCAAACCTTCAGAAGTATGAGATGAACCCCAACAACTTGGAAAGGTGGATCTCTCTCACACGTACCAACACAGACTATCCCCCAATTTAACTGATCCCCAAAGGTTTTTGATTAAATAGCGGAATAGAAAATATGATCCAAAAAAAGTGTATGTATATCACACGTACACAACCACACTAGGCCCCAATTACTATTGTTTGTACCCCTAAAAGGCTAGATGAGGAGTAGGGGGAGTATGGAACAGGCAGCACCCTCAAACCTTCAGAAGTATGAGATGAACCCCAACAACTTGGAAAGGTGGATCTCTCTCACACGTACCGACACAGACTATCCCCCAATTTAACTGATCCCCAAAGGTTTTTGATTAAATAGCGGAATAGAAAATATGATCCAAAAAAAGTGTATGTATATCACACGTACACAACCACACTAGGCCCCAATTACTATTGTTTGTACCCCTAAAAGGCTAGATGAGGAGTAGGGGGGGTATGGAACAGGCAGCACCCTCAAACCTTCAGAAGTATGAGATGAACCCCAACAACTTGGAAAGGTGGATCTCTCTCACACGTACCAACACAGACTATCCCCCAATTTAACTGATCCCCAAAGGTTTTTGATTAAATAGCGGAATAGAAAATATGATCCCAAAAAAGTGTATGTATATCACACGTACACAACCACACTAGGCCCCAATTACTATTGTTTGTACCCCTAAAAGGCTAGGAGTAGGGGGAGTATGGAACAGGCAGCACCCTCAAACCTTCAGAAGTATGAGATGAACCCCAACAACTTGGAAAGGTGGATCTCTCTCACACGTACCAACACAGACTATCCCCCAATTTAACTGATCCCCAAAGGTTTTTGATTAAATAGCGGAATAGAAAATATGATCCAAAAAAAGTGTATGTATATCACACGTACACAACCACACTAGGCCCCAATTACTATTGTTTGTACCCCTAAAAGGCTAGGAGTAGGGGGAGTATGGAACAGGCAGCACCCTCAAACCTTCAGAAGTATGAGATGAACCCCAACAACTTGGAAAGGTGGATCTCTCTCACACGTACCAACACAGACTATCCCCCAATTTAACTGATCCCCAAAGGTTTTTGATTAAATAGCGGAATAGAAAATATGATCCCAAAAAAGTGTATGTATATCACACGTACACAACCACACTAGGCCCCAATTACTATTGTTTGTACCCCTAAAAGGCTAGGAGTAGGGGGAGTATGGAACAGGCAGCACCCTCAAACCTTCAGAAGTATGAGATGAACCCCAACAACTTGGAAAGGTGGATCTCTCTCACACGTACCAACACAGACTATCCCCCAATTTAACTGATCCCCAGAGGTTTTTGATTAAATAGCGGAATAGAAAATATGATCCCAAAAAAGTGTATGTATATCACACGTACACAACCACACTAGGCCCTAATTACTATTGTTTGTACCCCTAAAAGGCTAGGAGTAGGGGGAGTATGGAACAGGCAGCACCCTCAAACCTTCAGAAGTATGAGATGAACCTCAACAACTTGGAAAGGTGGATCTCTCTCACACGTACCAACACAGACTATCCCCCAATTTAACTGATCCCCAAAGGTTTTTGATTAAATAGCGGAATAGAAAATATGATCCCAAAAAAGTGTATGTATATCACACGTACACAACCACACTAGGCCCCAATTACTATTGTTTGTACCCCTAAAAGGCTAGGAGTAGGGGGAGTATGGAACAGGCAGCACCCTCAAACCTTCAGAAGTATGAGATGAACCCCAACAACTTGGAAAGGTGGATCTCTCTCACACGTACCAACACAGACTATCCCCCAATTTAACTGATCCCCAAAGGTTTTTGATTAAATAGCGGAATAGAAAATATGATCCCAAAAAAGTGTATGTATATCACACGTACACAACCACACTAGGCCCCAATTACTATTGTTTGTACCCCTAAAAGGCTAGATGAGGAGTAGGGGGAGTATGGAACAGGCAGCACCCTCAAACCTTCAGTATGAGATTGTGTTCACTGTACCCCACAAAGATTGAGTTCACTGCACCCCACAATGATTGTGTTCACTGCACCCCACAAAGATTGTGTTCACTGCACCTCACAAAGATTGTGTTCACTGTACCCCCCAAAGATTGTGTTCACTGCACCCCACAAAGATTCTGTTCACTGTACCCCACAAAGATTGTGTTCACTGCACCCCAAAAAGATTGTGTTCACTGCACCCCAAAAAGGATGTTGTTCACTGCACCCCAAAAAGGATGTTGTTCACTCCACCCCAAAAAGATTGTGTTCACTGCACCCCACAAAGATTGTGTTCACTGCACCCCAAAAAGATTGTGTTCACTGCACCCCAAAAATGATTTTGTTCACTGCACCCCAAAAAGGATTTTGTTCACTGCACCCCAAAAAGGATGTTGTTCACTCCACCCCAAAAAGATTGTGTTCACTGCACCCCAAAAAGATTGTGTTCACTGCACCCCACAAAGGATTTTGTTCACTGCACCCCAAAAAGATTGTGTTCACTGCACCCCAAAAAGGATGTTGTTCACTGCACCCCAAAAAGGATTTTGTTCACTGCACCCCAAAAAGATTGTGTTCACTGCACCCCACAAAAGATTTTGTTCACTGCACCCCACAAAGATTGTGTTCACTGCACACCAAAAAGGATTGTGTTCACTGCACCCCAAAAAGATTTTGTTCACTGCACCCCAAAAAGATTGTGTTCACTGCAGCCCAAAAAGATTGTGTTCACTGCAGCCCAAAAAGATTGTGTTCACTGCAGCCCAAAAAGATTGTGTTCACTGCAGCCCAAAAAGATTGTGTTCACTGCAGCCCAAAAAGATTGTGTTCACTGCAGCTCACACACAGAAAAATGGATGTGGATCACTGACACCTGCCTATCTCCAATCCCACACCACACAGCAATATCGATTGTAGTTTGTAGAACACAGTTTCCCTAAAATTCAGCAGACTCTGTCCCTAACAGGATTGAGAAGAGATCGTAGATCAGGATTGAGTGCAGACCCCACCCCCCACACAGCAATATCGATTGTAGTTTGTAGAAGACACTGACCCTATATAATTCAGCAGACTCTATCCCTAAAATGCCTACAACTCGCCCTGCCTAAACACTCCGACCTGTCCCTCAATTCTATCCGGACACAAATGGTTTTTTCCTGCCTATCTTTCCCTAATCAGCAGCCAGCACGTTGATGTGTGCTCTGTCCCTGAATCTAAGCAGCATAATGACGCCGCTGCGGCTGCCTCGAACTTATAAAGACTTGGTCACATGCTTCAGACGGCCAATCACAGCTACTGAGACATTTGCAGGCATGGCTGGGATGGCTTAAGGCACACCAGTTAAACGATTGTTGATTGGCTGTTGAAAGCCCGCCATGAAAAGAGCGCCAAAGCATGCAAAACCCGGAAATAAAACGACCGAACACGGATTTTTACCCGAACATACAGTAAAGTGTCCGTGTCCGTGTTCGGGTACAAAAAATCCAATTATTCGGTACGAACACGAATAATACAGTCCGTGTTCGCTCAACACTAGTCATCACATCTTCCATGTTTCACAATAACTTGTTGGGCATCAAATACTGGGTCACATGGAAGGCCTACTCTGCGTGGGTCCTTCTGGGCTACGTTAGGCTTTTGTTACAGGGTTACTGGGACAAGAGTGAGGCTGCCGTGGGGGAATACTCAACCTTAAGGTAGCTCTCTACTGTTAGAGATAAATGCACACCATGTACACTGGCACTGCAACTGTTCCCCAGTTAACTCTCAGGTCCCTGTGGCAATGTACAACTTCTCTGTAGTTTGCATTTTGGAAAGACATGCTGAGCCAATGTCCACATCCATCTGTCCAGCATTTTCTACTACAATTCCCCAGTATCGAGTGGGCCCCGTCGTGCCCTCTGCTTAACTCTTGAACCTTCTGAACAGGATGGGAAACCTCTGCATTGCAATCCGCTCCTGTTGCTATGGGAAACAGACCACTGGCAGAAGGAGTACCGACAATATCTCCCTTGCGGCTAGAGGCAGTTCCACCTATAACAGGTACATGCTACCGAAAGGCTGCTTGTTAAACTTCATTTATTCTTGGCAACCACTTATGTCTTCAAATTATTTTACTCCATACTGATGTCTTAATAACCCAAGGTGCTTAGACCCAACTGTTAACTGTATGCATGCCAGGTTGGGATATACCTCTTTCGTAGACCAGGCAGGGACAGCATTTCAATACTTTACTTAGAAAAAATGCAAGATAGACATTTCACATTTCCAACAGGCAAGGCATTATTCAACCCTAATTCCCTAACTATAACTACAGGCTGAGTGCTGCCCCCGGCATACATGAAGAAATGTAGTCCAGCAATCATAGTCCTTCATAGGCTCTCCCACACAAGGTTAAGTCCTTCAAAGGCATGCTCCAGTGCTGGCGTCTTCAGGGTGAACCCCAAGTTAAAAGCTTCTGCAAATGGACAGTATCACACGACATCCTTCTGCTACTCTCATCTAACATCTCAATTCCCTTACGGGTCTCACAAACCATAGCTGCGCTGGAACTCTCTGGACTCCCTCGCCCCTCTCCCCAATCTCTCTGAGCCAGACCACTGACCCAATTTATATCACTGGACAAGTGGACAGGACCCAGACAAGAACCCGCCATGGCATTAACTCTTATTTCTCCTGGCTGGAACTGCACCTAACTGTTTCAACCTACCCACATATGGTCAGTTTTCCATGTGTTTTTTACCTCCCCAGAAATAACAGATCTCCCCCTGCCACCTTTGTGTGCTTGTCTTTTTCTGGGTACATTTTCCAAGCTACATGTTGTCTTTACTGTCCTAGAATAATTTTAACCACTTCCCCCGGGTTCACGTCATATGACATCGGGGACTTGAAGTGGCGATATCTGAATGATGCCTGCAGCTGCAGGCATCATCCAGGTATCATTCTTTTCAGCTGGCAATTCCCTGCACAGTAATAACAATCATAGCATCTGTTTCACCACTTGATTGTTTTTACAGGTGGTGGGAGAGGACATCCCTCCTGCCGCCCTCTGTGCTTCTCTGGTTTCGTCCATGCGATCGACGAGCCGGAGAATGAACCTGCCAGCGGCATAAGTTTACCATAGAGCTGACCAAGGACCAGATGGTCCCCGGTCATCTCTATGACTCTAGGAGGCTGTAAGCTACGATGTAAACACTGCCATTTTTTTTCGTTAGAAAACCTGGGGGGTGTGGCTTGGTGCTCACTTGGTATGGCTGCCTGACCGCACAGCTCCCGGCCAGCACAGGAGACTAAGCCCAATAACTAGCCTTATCATCCCCTTATCTCACAGTGACAGGCATGGGAAAATTCTCCGCTCACTCCTCTCCCTCCCGCCCCCCCCCCGCGATCCGGCGATGCAATCGAGTAAAAGCATCCCGGATCTCTTCCGCCAGCAGCAATCACGCAAGGCCCCGGCTTCATCTCGGGGATACTCCGACGCCGCAAGAGGAGCCACCGCTGCCAACTCTGCCACCGCTGCAAACTCTCTTGCCACTGCAAACTCTGCCATTGCTGCCAGCTCTGCCTCTGGAAGCCCAGAACTCCCAACACACACAGCCCAGAATCCTCTAACCATGTCCGCCGCACCACGGCTCAACCTCCAGGATCTAAGAGCCATTGCAGATGACATCAAGGCCTCCCTGGCCATAGCAGTGGCAGACATAAAACGGGACATCCAAAACATCACAGTCAGGATTGATGTTGTGGAGGAGAAAACTGATCTACAATCAGAATCTATTAATGCACTTAATAACACAACCAGTGCTCATTCTTCCCAACTGAGAAAACTACAGCACCATATAGCAGATTTGGACAACAGAGGACGCCGCCACAACCTCAGGGTAAGGGGACTTCCTGAAGGAGTGGAAACAAGCCAAATCGCAAACGCAATGATGGCGATTTTCAATGACATCCTCGGAAGGCCCCCAAATGTCCCCATAGAATTTGAGCATCTACATAGGGCTCTGAGACCAAGATCTAGAGATACTGATCCGCCCAGAGACATTGTGTGCTGTCTTGTGAATTTCAGACTTAAGGAAGACATCCTTAGACGGGCAAGAGACCGCCGTACGCTTTTATATCACGGCTCTGAAATTAAAATCTACCAAGATTTATCACCAATTACATTACAACGCAGAAGAGATCTTCGCCCCCTTCTGGAAACCCTCCGCAATAGAAATATTCAATATCGCTGGAAGTTTCCGTTTTGCCTGCAGGCATCTTCCAATGGTCGCACTGCGAACGTACGCTTTCCAGAAGATCTGACGTCCTTCTGCACCATCCTTGACATCCCACGTATCGACCTTCCCGACTGGTACAGACCTCCATAGCCCCCTCCATGCGGAGGGCAACGTCTATGGACACAATACCTGAGAGGGATGAATTTCACCTGAGACGTCAAAGATCGTCATCCCCTAGACGTGAACTCTTCTCTCAGCCCCATCGAAACAACAATGGAAGTCCAACGGCATCCCTGGTTCATAGAAGGCCGCGTCATGAAGAGACAGTCTAATGCTTGCAGATTCCACAATTTCCGGAGACTCCTATTTTCCTCTTCCCTCTCCCCTTAATTTTTTTTCTTTTTGTTTTTATCTCATTCCCCCTCCCTTCTCTTCTCTTCCATTCTCATTCTTTTTGATGCAGGTATCGCAACCCCAGTTTGAGGAGCCCTCTCTCCATAAGAACATCTCCACCATCCCAGCTTACGCTCCTCTTCAGAACACAAAATCGTTCAGCTCCTTAACCCTGCTTCATACCTTTGGAGATCACCAAGACTCTGAACTGAAGACCCACCATGCCGCCTAGAAGTTCGCTTCTACCTACCATTTAGAGACTGTTAATGTACTCTCCCACATCATACTCCCATTCACAAATCTCCATCCCAACCTATTCACCTGTACTGATTACCCCATCCTGCCCTTTTCACATGCTTCCTTCCCCTTGCCCCAGGATACCAACATTACCTATTTTATTATGAATCTTGGCTCTGGTACCCCCCATGATCCCGGTACGGTGAACTGTTATGCATTCCTTTCACTGTGTATCCCGATTTTTTATTCCATCTGACCTCACCACAACGGGCCTTACTACGGACTGCCAATACACTCACTGTCTGAGTAGGCAGACTAGATGAAAATAACTTCATATGACCCGTATCTGATGAATAATATGTTAATGCCATTACCCACTGTTAACTTCGAATGTTTTGAATTGTTGTATGAAGCAGGTGTGGATTACCATTCCGGGACCCCCACCCTTCCATTACCACTCGTTTGTCCCTAGTTTTTTTCTTTTTTGTTTCTTTTTTTAGTCTGGCCCTAAAACTACTGCATACCCCTTACCACCCTCCCACTCCAATTCTCACCATTACCTGCATACAGTATGGTGCCCTATGTCTTACCAAAAGCAAAAAAGTAAATTGAGCCATGCTATTCCTTGCATTATTCATATAGGAGTCTCCTGAATGCTGATCCCTCATGCATGTTATCATTCTCTTCTGGTACACTCTCTACTCCTGGTTCTCTCCCTCTTTCATTTTATTTGCCACGAAATATGGTTAACTGATGCTTGAATATATGGTAACCCTCATCTATTCTGTAAAAGTAGACACACACCCTCCCTTGCTTCCTCTAATGGTGCCCCCCCCCCCCACGTGTTCCTAGATGTAATATACTCCTCTCCTTTGAAGATTTTATCTAAATTCTAGATAAATTCCCACTCCCGACCATGGGTTCCATTAAGAAGTTTCACAATGCTTTTTCTAATCTCCTAGCTAATGCTATATCTCCCAGTTCTGGAAAACAATAGTCTCCCCCACGCACAATCCTTAATTACCCCCTCTATTTACCCCCCCATGACTTGTCACATTCATCAGCAATTTGACTTAATGGATGAGTTTCACAGTAGCTTTTAATCCTCATCCCCTGGGCTGGCCTGGGATCCCTTGGGACTCATTTCCAACCCGAGCGTCAATTACACCTCCAAGAGACGGGAATTGGATTATCCTCTTCCGCGTCGACACTCCTCGACTTGTACATATTCAGCTAGGGCTGGTTGCATCCTACCTCCCTAGACTGGATTACTTTTTCTCCCCTTCCTACTCCCACCTCCCCTCCTTGTACCCTCCATTACCCCTTCCTATCTTTCCTCCCCCTCCCCTCCCCCCTGAACAAAGGAATTCCCACAGGTTCTGCTCAGTCTCTGTCCCTCCGACTACCTCCATAATCTTTTTGTGAGTATAAACAACTCTCACTCGATCTCTACTTTCCCATTAACACTACCTATACCTGACATTCAAGATGGCAATCACGCCCAACGCTCAGAGCTCTATACCACTTAAAATAGTGTCTCTGAATGTCAAGGGCCTAAACATACCAGAGAAACGTACTCAAGTTCTAGACCTCATGAGAAAACTTAAAGCCGATATTATTTATCTCCAAGAAACACACTTCCGCACCCGAGACACACCTAAATTCTCCAGTCACTTATACAACAATGTATACTTGTCTACAAACCCCCTAGGCAAAACCAAGGGTGTTGCTATCCTCATCTCCCAAAAACTCGATTGGACACTCCTTGATTCTGTTATTGACCCGGAGGCAGACTTGTATAAAGTACTCAAAATTTCTACTTGAGTAAAAGTACAAGTGCTCGATCAAAAAGTGACTTGAGTAGAAGTGGAAGTGCTCGCAGAAAAAGTTACTTAAGTAGAAGTACTAAAGTATTCAACATTTTTTTTACTTAAGTATTACAAGTAGTTTTTTCAAAAAAATTGCTACTTAAGTACTAAAAGTAAAAAGTACCAGTAGTTTTGAAAAAAAAATTCTACTCAAGTACTGAAAGTAGAAGTACAAGTACTGTGTTATGTAGTTATTAAAGAAAGAAGTCAAAAGTTTGAACATCATATTGTTTTTTATTATTTCAAATGATTTATTCAAATGATTAACCTAAAGGACAATCACAATTCCTTAGGCTGTAACTTTTTGTAAACAAAAAACAGATAAAGTATGTCCCTCCCTTCCCCTTTTAAAACATCCACCTTTTAAAGCCAGGGGTGGTCTCCTTCCTGAGCTTCCTCACTCTCACAGCCAGGCAGATCACTTAAAGTTGAAGGGCCAGGGGTGGAAGGTGGTGTTTTTGGTTCGTCCATCTTTTCAGCTGATCAAAAGGCAGAACAGGAGCATGCGCAGTCTTCTTAATCGCGGTTTGATTTGATTTGCTCAATTGATGAAGATGTGCCAGGCCAGCTTCATCAAACCTACAATGCTTAAAGTGAAAAATGCATCAAAAACTACTAACAAAGTGGCTGTGCTAAAAATGCTAATAAAGTGCCTGCAATTATATATATATATATATATATATTCTTCTTGTATTCAAAATCATCGCCCACAGTATCAAAAATAAAGTGACATGTCTGTGCTAAATGCAGTGCAAATTATTCCCACAATGTAAATGTAATTCATATAAAATATATATGACAATAACACAATAAAATAAGTTGTGATTGTGAATAATTTAGGTGCAAGTTTAAGTGTGTAAACTAAACTTTATAACGAAAAGTCCATAACTGAATTGCACTGTGCAATCTAAGAAGTGCTTGTCACTTGCTGTCAGATGCTTCCACCTTTCTTCTGTGATCTGCTCAAGTAAAGTGGTGGACTGGATAGCCTCTCTCTCTGCCTCTCACCTTAGTAGCACTGGCACAGCACTGGTTCAAAAAGCTGTCTATATTATTTTCATTATAAGAACTTGTCAGAACATGCTTCCACCACCTGTCCTTCACACTAGTAGTGCTCATTTGCTTTGCACAAGTCAAGTGCCACTGCCAGTGGCCACTGCAGTGCAGGCACAGCCGCACAGGCAGAGGCAGGCCGCAGGAAGCACAGGCCGCACCACAACACAACACTTATGGTCCATGGACCATGGATGGTCTGATAATCATCATAGCCGTCGGTCTTACTCTTCTTGGTTCAAAAAAGCCACCCATGACCCGTGTGTATATAATATATTAATATTTTATATTGATTATTTGATTCTCAAATGGCACATTTGCCATGGCAAGGATTAGGCCCTCTCCACGGTCCACCTCACTCACCTCATAGAGAAGAAGATGAGATAACAAAGAAAATGCTCCGAGTCCTGCTCCCGCGTCCGGCCGCCCGTGTCACAACTCCTCTCAGTAAGGGCCCTAAGGGGTGGAGTCTGAGTGACACACAACACGTCTAGAGGCGGAGACCTCGAGCGGGAAGACGGCAGCACGGCTCCTCCAGTGCGGTCTTAACTTAATGATCATGACAGTGATTCCGCGGGCCACGGCGCGAGCGAGGCTGTGGGATTGATTGAATTGAGTTGTGCTGCCTACTGCTACACGCTACCTACTACTACTAAATTGTGAGTCAGTATATTTTATTTCATTTTTATATATAAAAGCGGTATTGTTGAGCACTATTAGCCACTAGATCTCCTGGCTGACACTTTGTCACATGTTGGGGAATCACAGCGGCTCGGCTCCAGAAGTGGCGGGTGTCCCCGTCATCCTGCCAGGGCCGCCAAGAAGTTCATCAACTAATCTTAAGTTATTAATATCTTATGAGGAGAGGACCAATGATATTGAGAATTGAAATAATTAAAAATATATGGCTTTTTGAACCAGTGCAGTCAGTGCCAGTGCAGTCAGTGCCACCCAGACGCTATCCACCAGTGCCACCACCATTAAGTGTGTTGGTCGGTCACTCGAGCACTAAAGGAGGTGGAAGCATCTGACAAGTGAAGTGACACTTTAGATTTGCACACTGGAATTCGTTTATGGACTTTTCGTTATAGATAGGTTTACACACTTCAACTTGTTGCACGCACCTGACCTAACTTATTTCATAACTTATTTTATTGTGATTTATTGTCATATTTTATATGAATTGAATTTACTGTTACATTGTGGGAATAATTATTTTCACTGCATTTAGGCTTTAGCACATTCATGTCACTTTATTTTTGACACTGTGTGGAGTGTGGGCAGGGCACTGGGGGCAACGATGATATATCGATTGCACAGGCACTTTATTCGCACAGCCAAGTTGTGTTTGTTAGTAGTTTCTTGATGCACTTTAAGCGCTGTAGCACCATTTATTTGTTTGTTTCATATTTTCTTTTTATTGGAAAGATTTGGTATAGCAGCTTTTATTATACACAGCCTTTATTTTCGTATGCGCTGATTTACAAATGACATTATACACATTTTTTTGAGCTTTATGCAACCTGCCATCTACTGTTCTGGCAGTGGTAATTTTTTTAAAAGTAACAAGTAACTATGCAGCACAAAAAAAAAAATACTTGAGTAGAAGTATCGAAATCATCAAAAAAATGTAGTGAAGTAAAAGTAGAAGTAGGAGAAAAAAATTCTACTCTAGGAAAGTACAGATACCGCATTTCGGTACTTAAGTACAGTACTTAAGTAGTTCTACTTAGTTACTATACATCTCTGCCCGGAGGGCAGATTTATTTTCCTCAAAGGTCAAATAGCTAACCAGCCTTTCACTCTGGCCAACATATATAGCCCCAATACAGCACAAATTTCCTTTTTCAGGAAAATTGCACATACACTATCGGGTTTCCAAAAAGGTATCACGATTTTAGGAGGAGACTTTAATGTTGCGCTCTATCCACTGCTTAATACCTCCACAGGCACGTCTTCTTGACCTTATAGGGCCTTAAAACAGATTAGAACGCAACTTCAAGATCTCCTACTGCATGATTCCAGGCGTACCCTCTACCCCTCCACCAAAGACTACACCCCCCCAACATATATTCCAGACTTGATTATATTTTCCTTTCCCAAAAAGATCTCCCCCTTATCAAAAAAGCTACGATTGAACCTTTAGTCTTATCTGATCACCACCCTGTATCATTGACACTATCTCTCCCCTCTCACAACCACCATTCCAAATTCTGGAGATTGGACTCTTCTCTTTTGACTCTGACACCAGACATCCAACACATTCGCACAGCAATCTCAGAATTCTTTACGTTGAATGATACAACAGAAATATCACCTATTAACCTCTGGGAAGCACATAAATGTGTTATCAGAGGTTTATTAATGGCTCTTAAAGCATCCAAGAAAAAACCCCATCAATCCAAAACCAACTCACTCATCCAGAAAATAAAAACACTTGAGGCCACACACAAACGTACACAAGCAGAAGACACTTATGACGACCTTATAAAACACAGACAACTTCTCCTAGACAAACTACACATTAAAGTCAAGTGCAAATTCATCTTTTAACAAAAATTATTCTACGAACACGGCAAAAAAAGTGGCAGATATTTAGCAAGAGCCCTTCAAGCCAAAAAAGCCTCGCTTTCTGTTCGTAATATTAAGGATGGTCAAGGACACATATTTGCTCATACCCCGGACATAGCAGCCCAATTTTAACAATATTATTCTAAATTGTATAATCTTAACTCTACCCCTGCAGACACTGACAAACTCACTCTGATCCGTGAATTCCTACACAAACATTTCCCAGCATCTATCACTCCCGAAACAGCTCAAGCACTAGAGGAACCCATATCCCAAGACGTACTTCTTACGGCAGTCAAACAACTTAAGGTAGGCAAAAGCCCCGGACCAGATGGCTTTACTGCCCCATATTACAAGACCTTGCTAGACATTCTCTCTAAACCCATGACGAAAGCCTTCAATTCCATGTCAACTCTTCCTCTCCCACCAAACAGACTGTTAGAAGCCCACATCACCGTTATCCATAAAGAAGAGAAAGATCCTACCTCAGTAACAAACTATGGACCCATATCACTATTGAATGTGGATATCAAATTATTCGCCAAAATACTCGCAAATAGACTTCTCCCCTTCATTCCAAGTTTAATCAATAAAGACCAGGTTGGTTTCGTCCCGGGTCGGGAGGCTCGTGACAACACGATAAAGACCATAAATGTGCATCATTGGATGTCTACTTCCAAACTTGAGGGCTTTATGCTCTCCTTAGACGCTGAGGAGGCCTTTGACAGGCTTGACTGGACCTACATGACTAACGTACTAAAACACCTAGGCTTTTCAGATAGAATGCTTTGCTTTATCATGTCACTGTATTCAACCCCTTCAGCAAAAGTCAAGGTCAACGGTTGCCTGTCAGATGCCTTTTCCATTAGTAACGGGACCAGACAGGGATGCCCTTTATCCCCTATCTTATTTATCCTTACTTTAGAACCCTTTCTGCGCTCTCTAGACACCAACCAGGATATTCATGGTATTACTGTCGGCCCCCGTATATATAAAATAGCGGCTTTCGCGGACGACATTTTACTCTTTCTTGGCAAACCACTATTATCTATTCCTACCCTCTTACATGAATTCAAACTCTTTCAAAGCATCTATAACTTCAAAATAAATTTCTCTAAGTCTCATGCACTCAACATCGGAGACAGTTAGACAATGTAAACATAACTTTCCTTTCCAATGGCAACAAGATTCCGTAAAATACTTAGGCATACACCTCCCGACCAACCTAGCAGATCTTTTCACTAAGACCTTCTCCCCAGTACTAAAAAAACATTAAAGACTACATTCAAAAATGGACTAAACCCCACTTCTCCTGGTTTGGTAGAGCGGCCATCATTAAAATGAATATCCTTCCCCGCCTCCTGTATCTACTTCAGACAATCCCAATTAAAATTCCTTCCTCCTTTTTCCAATCCTTCAAAACTTTATGCATAAAATTTCTTTGGCACCAATCTAGACCAAGACTCTCATTCGACCTATTAACCAAACCGAAACTTGCGGGAGGTATTGGCCTTCCGGACTTGAAAAAATATTACTGGGCATGCCACCTTACAAGAGTCCTGGATTGGTCCCTCCATATAAAAAATAAAGATTGGATCTCGTTAGAAGACTCACTTGACGTTATAACCAAAATGCATATCAATTAAACAAATACACATAAGCAGCGCTGTGCCTTTTTTTACTCCCTCCTATGCACTTCTTATGAGAGACTGTCACAGCGGGGAACAGGGCTGCAAAGACTCTGCCTATATGGATGGTCCAGAAAACTATATTTACAGGCTCGTTTTACAGTGGGATCTGGTAAGTGTGTTTCCTTTGGGAGAAGCGCACTTGGTGAGGTGAAGGGATACAGTGTCAGCTTACGTCCCCACACTGGTGATATACTCCTCACTCGGACCACCCAAGAGCTTTGTATCTGATGGACTCTTCATTTATTGGACTTTTATATCTACTCCTATTTTAGTTTATTCATATGAACTTTTATAGATATTTATTGAGATCTTGCTTTTAGATCATTGTTTACAGCGCTGCTTATGTGTATTGATTAGAATTTGTTTAATTGATATGCATTTTGGTTATAACTTGCTACATTCAGGCGGCAGCTTCTAAATTTTATATATTTTAACGCATTCTTTAAAATTGTGCACTAGCCACTTGGAGTGCAGAGCGCTGGGTGATTGAGATTTAGGCATATAGTTTTCTTCTCAGTCCTTCTCTCACTTGACGTTATCCCTATACAATCTTTACCATGGATAGCTCCAAAAAATATTCCTCTTATTCTCATATCCCACCCATTGATAGGCGCCATACTATCCACTTTCAGAGATATATGCTCTAGATCTCTGCTTTCTTACACCGATAAAACACAACCCGGATTTTCCTCCTGGTATGACACCATCCTTCCTATCAAATCTCTGGAGACATGATACAATCCAAGCACATCATTTTTACAAAAAAGGTTCTCTATTAGAACGAACTCACCTTCCAACCACATCAGACTCACCCCCCATACCACAATGGATCTATTTCCAAATACGACACTTCCTTAATACTCATAACCGCTCGAGGGCCTTAGCTAGAACTCTAACTCCATTCGAAAGTCTTTGTACAAGCAAAACTCCCCAGCGACACATGATCTCAACTACATACAACCTACTCTTCTCAGACTCCGTTCTAGTCACTCCCAAAACCCTGAATGCATGGGAAACGGATTTGGCCATCCAACTCACTGATCGTGATTGGAAAAATATATGCTTTATCACATATAAAAGCTCCCTCAATGTCTCAATGCAGGAATCCTGCTATAAACTCCTAACCAGATGGTACAGAACCCCAATGACTTTACATACATTTTACCCCGATTCTTCTCCAGAATGTTGGAGATGTCACAAGAACCAAGGAACACTTTTGCATCTCTTTTGGACTTGCCCCCGAATCCAACCTTTTTGGTCAAAAGTTCATGAAATTCTCACAACACACCTAAATATACCATTACAATACTCACCTGCGCAATATCTGCTTCACCACACCGCAATCCCTCCACATCGTTATTGCAAAACTTTAACACCGCATCTGATTTACGCTGCCAAAGCTTGCATTCCCACACATTGGAAATCTCATTCCCCACCCTCCATAAAGGAATGGATACAAAAAATTGACAAAACTGCAAAATTTGAACAATTAATAGTGATCGCACGGGACTCGACAGACAAATACGCCTACATTTGGGATACATGGTCCTCATTCACATCTTCATCTACCTACAATTCGCTTTTGACACACTCTAACACCATTGACTCTTCCATCCATAGCGATTTATAATAGATGATCAATGTGTGACATAATTCCCTACTCATCTCTTATCTGACATAAATAAAAGACCTTGAGGGTTCCTCCGATTTACACATATCTACAGTAATTCCCGGTTGCTCCCACCCCTAAACAAGGGCTGAAAGTGGGAGTTCACCGTGCATTCTCCCTTTCTCCTCTGACGAGGACACTTCATACCTTCCATTATAATATTTTCTTTCTTTATCTCCTTTGATAATCCTTCGAGAATGGACGTCTCTGGGACAGAGACTGAGCTAGACACTTACCCTTCCCTCCCCCCCTTTTACCTTCCCCCTACCGCATCCCCCCCTCCCTCCCCCGTTCCCCCCTTTCCCCTCCCCCCCTCTTTTTTCCCCTTGACCTCTATCCACCCCCCCTCCTTTACTATCTAATTCCATATGATCAGGGGGTTGGTATGGGCCCCGCTCAGGGCACAGATACCTTCCCCCTCTCTTGAGCCCTATCATACAGCAATCTACCTATTGAAACTTTTATAAACTTCATGGCTGACCCATATCCTATATTGACAATTCCCTCACTGACACAATTTAGAGCTCAGCCGTAAATGAAATCATAAGGAGAACATATTCCTGCCCTTATATCGCTGATAACCCTCCTTACCACCTATGCCCTTCACATTTGACCACTCATTTATCCACTACCAATCTCTGAGCTTCGTCATGTCTCATTTATGCTATTTCATAACACATATGATTCCTCGTTAATTGTTAGGCGCCTTCTCCCTTTGAAATTGCTTCTTGTTTGATATAATAGTTTAATATGGTTACGAAGATGCTATGTCCTTCTTGTTCACCTCATTGTTATACATTCACCGACTGTTTATTCTGCTTTGCTGTATGACCTGTTTATTTTCATTCAATAAAAATATTTTGGAAGAAAAAAAAAAAAAAAAAGAAAACCCGAGATTGATTTTTTTTTTTTATCTCAGACTTTCCAGCCAAGAGGAGAGATGTGGGGTCTTTTGGACCCCACATCTCCCCATATATAGGATCTATCATGCCCTATTCCTATTACGAGGGATGTTTACAGTGATCAAAAAGTAAAAAATTCAAGGGAAAGTGTAAAAATTAAAAAAAAGAAAAAGTAAAGCACCCCTGTTCCTGCGTGCCCTCACACAGAAGCAAACGCATACGTAGGTCGTGCCCGCATATGTAAACGACATTCAAACCACAAATGTGAGATATCGCCGCAAACATTAGAATGAGAGCAATATTTCTAGCACTAGACCTCCTATGTAACTCTAAACTGGTAACCTGTAAATAATGTTAACTCGTAGCCTATGGAGATTTTTAAGTACCAAAGTTCGGCGCCATTCCACGAGTAAGCGCAATTTTAAAGCATGACATGTTAGGTGTCTATTTACTCAGCGTGGCACCATCTTTCACATTATAGAAAAAATTAGGTTAACTTTAGTGTTTTTTTTTATAATTCATAAAAATGTTTTAATTCCACAAAAAAATCTCGTTTGAAAAATTGCTGTGCAAATACCGTGTGACATAATAATTTGCAAAGACAGCCATTTTATTTCCTAGGGTCTATGCTAAAAATATATATATATATAATGTTTGGGGTCCTGAGTAACTTTCTAGCAAAAAAATGATGATTTTTACATGTAGGAGAAAAGTGTCAGAATTGGCTTAGGAGGCAAGCGGTTAAAGTTTTAACCTGCTTAGCGGTATCCCCGAGCGTGACTCGGGGTGGATTTTCCATGCTATTATCGGTATCCCCGAGTCACGCTCGGGGTGGATGTGCAGAGCGAGCAGTGGTGTCTCTTACCTTCTCCTGGCGATCCAGCGATGATCTCTCATTGCTGTGATCTCCAGCCAAGATCCCCACCGCTCGTCTGTCGGTCTGATGACTTCCTAGTTCCGTTCCCTGCACAGCAATGGTGCATGGGAGCGGAACTAGGGAGGGAAATTCAAACGTTGCACAAAACACAAACACATAACATTTATATTATATATATATATATATACAATGGGTACGGAAAGTATTCAGACCCCCTTAAATCTTTCACTCTTTGTTATATTGCAGCCATTTGCTAAAATCGTTTAAGTTCATTCTTCTTCCTCATGAATGTACACATAGCACCCCATACTGACAGAAAAACACAGAATTGTTGACATTGTTGCAGATTTATTAAAAAAGAAAAACTGAAATATCACATGGTCCTAAGTATTCAGACCCTTTGCTGTGACACTCATATATTTAACTCAGGTGATTTCCATTTCTTCTGATCATCCTTGAGATGGTTCTACACCTTCATTTGAGTCCAGCTGTGTTTGATTATACTGATTGGACTTGATTAGGAAAGCCACACACCTGTCTATATAAGACTTTCCAGATCACAATGCATGTCAGAGCAAATGAGAATCATGAGGTCAAAGGAACTGCCTTAAGAGCTCAGAGACAGAATTGTGGCAAGGCACAGATCTGGCCAAGGTTACAAAAAGATTTCTGCTGCACTTAAGGTTCCTAAGAGCACAGTGGCCTCCATAATCCTCAAATGGAAGACGTTTGGGACAACCAGAACCCTTCCTACAGCTGGCGGTCCGGCCAAACTTAGCTATCGGGGGAGAAGAGCCTTGGTGAGAGAGGTAAAGGAGAACCCAAAGATCACTGTGGCTGAGCTCCAGAGATGCAGTCAGGAGATGGGAGAAAGTTGTAGAAAGTCAACCATCACTGCAGCCCTCCACCAGTCGGGGCTTTATGGCAGAGTGGCCCGACGGAAGCTTCTCCTCAGTGTAAGACTCTCCTCAGTGTAAGACACATGAAAGCCCGCATGGAGTTTGCTAAAAAACACCTGAAGGACTCCAAGATGGTGAGAAATAAGATTCTCTGGTCTGATGAGACCAAAATAGAACTTTTTGGCCTTAATTCTAAGCGGTATGTGTGGAGAAAACCAGGCACTGCTCATCACCTGTCCAATACAGTCCCAACAGTGAAGCATGGTGGTGGAAGCATCATGCTGTGGGGGTGTTTTTCAGCTGCAGGGACAGGACGACAATTGCAATTGGTTGCAATCGAGGGAAAGATGAATGCGGCCCAGTACAGGGATATCCTGGACAAAAACCTTCTCCAGAGTGCTCTGGACCTCAGACTGGGCTGAAGGTTTACCTTCCAACAAGACAATGACCCTAAGCACACAGCTAAAATAACGAAGGAGTGGCTTCACAACAACTCCGTGACTGTTCTTGAATGGCCCAGCCAGAGCCCTGACTTAAACCCAATTGAGCATCTCTGGAGAGACCTAAAAATGGCTGTCGACCAACGTTTACCATCCAACCTGACAGAACTGGAGAGGATCTGCAAGGAGGAATGGCAGAGGATCCCCAAATCCAGGTGTGAAAGACTTGTTGCATCTTTCCCAAAAAGACTCCTGGCTGTATTAGATCAAAGGGGGGGTTCTACTAAATACTGAGCAAAGGGTCTGAATACTTAGGACCATGTGATATTTCAGTTTTTCTTTTTTAATAAATCTGCAACAATGTCAACAATTCTGTGTTTTTCTGTCAGTATGGGGTGCTATGTGTACATTCATGAGGAAGAAGAATGAACTTAAATGATTTTAGCAAATGGCTGCAATTTAACAAAGAGTGAAAAATTTAAGGGGGTCTGAATACTTTCCGTACCCACTGTATATACACACACACATACACATATATATATATATATATATATATATATATATATATATATATATACATATACTATATAACGCATGAATTATAATCTAATCAATAATATAATTTTATTATATAATATATATATATATATATATATATATATTATATTATATATTATATAATAAAATTATATTATTGATTCGATTATAATTCATGCGTTTGTGTTTCAAATTTATCACATCTGGGATGTCTACTAGAGTCTTGTTTTGGTCAGGTTTAAGTCAGTAATTACTAAGAATTGTAGGCCTATAATACATAACGCCAAATTTTTCCATGCAAAAAATTGTACCGCTTTTGGTACAGAATTCCTGACATAATCATACCGCCAGGGAGGTTAACAAAAACAAAAACAGTATAAGTTCTCTCTAGTAAAAAAAAAAAAACCCTACATACATACAATCCCACCACTTTTCTTGTTTTATTCTTCTTTAGTTGAGTGAATCACTTTTGCTGGTTTAGCATAATCTGATGAAACCTTGCCCCCTAGAACATTGCTGATTAAGGAAGTTCGGCTTTCATTAGAAAATGTCTGCAATAAAAATAAACCTGAATATTGTAATCTGTAAGGCTTTCGTTTAGAATTTGGAGAAGTCATGTGACTTGATGGATCTTATTACAGCTTCTCATCGCCATCACATGACCCAACAGACATAACGAAAGAAAGAAAAAGAAAGAAAAGTGATTTCCATTAGGCTTGCAGTAACATGTTCCCAAAAGCTAGTATTTCCTCTTACCTAAAAACTTTGTCCTTCAGCTTTCTTCAATGTGAATATATTTGAGCTTTGAACAGTGAATTTCAGAACATGAGATTTTTGTTTGCATGTAACAAGTATTGTTCAGATAAAAATAAAAAATACAAGTATTTTATATTTTTTTCCTATATGTAGTTTCCAAATTGAGGTGGCTTTGTTGACTGTAAAATTGGATTTTAGCTTCTTGGCGGGGTCTGATTTAGGTACCTTGTATTGGGAGGAAATTCTCACACACAGTTTATAGCGTACAGATGTATTTATAGAACTCTTAAACAGCAACAGATAAACTGTTCTTAAAGCGGAGTTCCGGGCACAAAATCTGTATTTTTTTTTTGTGCCCCTCCGCTAGCTACACATAACCTGAAAAGGAATTGGATAGTTATTTTTTTTTTTTTTGTACACTCACCTTGTAATCGAAGATCGTAAATACTCACCTCAGGGTACTTCCTCCTCCAGCACCGCGGCTCACCCCGTCACTTCCTGCCTCGCGATGATTCCTGGGAGCTGAACGTCATCGCTCCCAGGAATCAATGCGACGGCACCGGCCCCGCTCGTCACTTCCGGGCGACGCACCGGAAGTGACGAGAGGGGCCGGTGCGGCGCATTCTGGGAGAAGAAGACGCGGAAGAAGACACCGAAGAGGACCGCGCCGGCTTCAGCTGCCCACAAGAGAGATGGAAACGCTGTGGAAGAAATTTTCAAAGTAAGTATTTCTTCTTGCAGGTAAGTGCGAACCGGGACAGATCAGAGGCTATCCATTGTGTAATGTGCTAGCCCTGACTGTCCCGGGGGTATGTTCATCAAAAAATGAGATCTGTGCCCGGAACTCCGCTTTAAGTACCAATATAAACAATCCAGATAATTTACAATCTCAGTGTTTACAGTATATGTAACCAGAGGATGACTTCAGGGTTTTTTTTTCAGCTGGAACTTGGTGGAACTGAGTTCCACCACCTTTGGTTTAGGCTGCATTCACATGTCAGCGTATTGATCCGGAAATCATCGCAAATCGCGGGACTCATGTGCGTTGCCCGTGATTTGCAATAGCACCCCAAATGCTGTGCGATGTTGCCGCGATTTCCGCCTGCCGAATCGCGGTAACATCGCGCAAAAAAAATCGCGGGACGCATTACGCTCCAAAAAAGCTCTTGTACTTTTTTGGGCGTAATGTGTCCCGCAATTTTTTTTTGCGCGATGTTACCGTGATCCGGCAGGCGGAAATCGCGGCAACATCGCACAGCGTTTAGGGTGCTATTGAAAATCACGGGCAACGCACATGCGTCCCGCGATTTGCGATGATTTCCGGATCAATACGCTGACATGTGAATGCAGCCTTAGGCTCTCTGCTCCCCGCTCACCACTATCACTTGTAAACACATACAATAAGTCTGGCTTCCGTGTTAACAAATGACAGCTTGTCTCCCAACATCTCCCGCAGATCTGGCTTTCTGACTTACCAATCATTAGATGTGATGGCTGAATTCAGGGCCGCTGATAGGAGGGGACCACCAGCCCTCCTGTAGGGGGCCCTGGCACACAGGGGGGGGGGGGCCCAACAATATGGGAAATCAGTGCGTTGGGCAGAGGGGCAAGTACAGAAGGAAGCCCTGTGCAGCTCTCTGCAGCAGCTGAAAGCCAGTTCCTCCCCCTCCTGCCAGCTTTCACCTGCTGCAGGGAGAGACACAGACACAGGGCATCATTCCTGTAATTGCTTTTCCGACACTGATCCCCCTCCCTATTATTCCTGCTTCTGATCCCCCCCCCCCCACACACACCCTCTTTCACTGTGCTGCCCCCCCTTCTGCAGCGCTGCAGGCTTCCCTGTCCTGTAAAAAAAAAAAAAAAAAAAAAAAAATCACAAATTAAATAAAAAATAATAATTAAACATTAAAAAAGAATTAAAAAAAATTGTAAAATAAAAGAATTGTTACCTATGTAACTATGTATTTACATTAAAAATAAAAAAGTTATAAATATAAAAAAATGTAAAAACAATTAAAAAAGGGCTAATTCCCACAGGTTCTCTGTTATATTTGTGTCCACTAATTCGGGGGGCGGCCCGCCAGGTAGGCTGTACGGGGCCCGTGATTTCTAACAGCAGCCCTGGCTGCATTAGCTTTCTTTTTTAGGCTTTTTTTCTTCTATTTTCGCCTGGTGATCTGGCCAGTAAGTCTGTTGTTTTCTAAAGAACACGCTCGCTTGCAGATGTAGCAATTAGAGGGGAGAAACAAACCGTTTAACACTGACAGGGGTGCTTACAATGATCAGCTTTTATTTATTTATGTAAAACCTTTATCCCAAAAGGAGAAACAAAAGTGTTTGCTGTGACTGATTATAAAGTGTGAGCTGGAGTTTGGCTTCAATTTGTTTAGTGTATCTAAATCTGCTAAAACATCTAACACTCCCCTCCCCCCAGACTGACCATGCTTCTATCCAAAGGTGTTCCTTCATGCCGAGTGGGGGCATTCCAAGGCCTGATGTACACCTATGCATTTTTAGTGCTTTTTGCATTTTGCAGAAATGCACTATAGTCCATTTAACATGGTTTCCTATGGAACGCGTTCTGTAGTGCAAATCTTTCAAATGCCAAAAGCACTAAAAATGCATAGGTGTGAATCAGGCCTATAGGAGGTGTGTATCCCCAGATGAAAACAGAGGGAAAAAAGCCAAAAAAATAAAAATAAAAAGAAACATATGCAGTCACCACATCTAATGACTGGTAAACTGCAATATTTTACACATTTTGGTTTTGGGTTTATTACCACCTTCATTATACTGCAGTTGTCTGGATATAAGGAAATGCAAGAGGGGGGGGGGGGGGGGGGCTTACTGTCCTCGCTTCTCAGACATCCCAAACCTGCAAAAAACGCATTTCAGGGAGGTGGCACTCTGCGTGTACACGCTATACGAAAATCGTACGAAAGTTCCTCGGACAAAAATGTTCGCCCGACTTTTTTTTATAGTGTGTATAAACCTTAAAGTAATTGTAAAGTCTCATTTTTTTTTTTTTATAACAAACATGTTATACTTGCCTCCTCTGTGCAGTTGGTTTTGCACAGAGCAGCCCCGATCCTCCTCTTCTTGGGTCCTTCTTCTGTGCTCCTGGCCCCTCCCTCCTGTTGAGTGCACCCAAGCCGAGCTGCAGCACCGTGTGTCCATTCAGACATGGAGCTGCCATTTGGCCCCACCCCCTCTCTCTCCTGATTGGTTAACTGACTTTAAATGACAGCAGTGGGAGCCAATGTCACCACTGCTGTGTCTTAGGCAATCAAAAGGAAGAGGGACACCCAAACGGCCGAGGGACTCGTGGACATTGCTGGACAGAGAGGGGGCTCAGGTAAGTATTAGAGGTGCTGGGGCAGCTGCTACACAGAGAAAGCTTTTTATCTTAGAATGCATTAAGATAAAAAACCTTCTGACTTTACAACTCCTTTAACTGCCTTAGCGGTATCCCCGAGCGTGACTCGGGGTAGGAATTTTCTGCTATTAGCGGTATCCCCGAGTCACGCTCGGGGTGAATGGCAGAGCGTGCAGACAGCGCAGCGGAGCTTCTCTTACCTTATCCTGGCTATCCAGCGATGAGCTCTCATTGCTGTGACCACCAGCCGAGATCTCCGCCGCTCGTCTGTCGGTAGGAGGACTTCCTAGTTCCGTTCCCTGCAGCAGCAATGCTGCATGGGAGCGGAACTAGGGAGGGAAATTCAAAAAAAAAAAAAAAAAAAACGTTGCACATAACACATTTTATATTATATATATGCATATATATACATGCATATATATATATATATATATATATATATATATATATATATATATATACACCTATATACACACACACATACCGCCAGGGAGGTTAAATCATACAATTTGTACATGCATAAACAGTGGTATAATAGTTTTTCACAAGAATCGTATTAATAATACTCCCTCCACTTGATAAAGAGTAATATAAATGAACCACTTGAGGACTGCCCACTGTATATATACTGTGGCAGGGCGACCACTCTATGCCAGGTCACATACCTGCTATGTGATCTGACACTTCTGGGTCTGGGGGGGTGGTGGGGAGGGGGTGCAAGCGCCGCTGGCGACCCACTTCAGCTGTGATCACACACAGCGGGAGGCGGCGGCGGGTACCGAGGACTTGGTGTCTGCCGACACCCGCTGAATAGACAGTACACAGGCAGAATGGCAATCTGCCTATGTAAACAAGGCAGATACCGTTCTGTCAGTAGGAAAGGTATTGATCCTGTGTCTCTGCAAAGCAGGAACACGGATCAGGTGGGAAGACAATGTAATAGAGCAGCACGAAATGCCAGCAGAATGCTTGGATGTATAGGGAGAGGTATAAGCAGTAGAAAGAGAGAAGTGCTTATGCCGCTGTACAGAACACTGGTGAGACCTCACTTGGAGTATTGTGCGCAGTACTGGAGGCCATATCTCCAGAAGGATATAGATACTCTAGAGAGAGTTCAGAGAAGAGCTACTAAACTAGTACATGGATTGCAGGAAAAAACTTACCAGGAAAGGTTAAAGGACCTTAACATGTATAGCTTGGAAGAAAGAAGAGACAGAGGGGATATGATAGAAACTTTTAAATACATAAAGGGAATCAACTCAGTAAAGGAGGAGAGCATATTTAAAAGAAGAAAAACTACCACAAGAGGACACAGTTTTAAATTAGAGGGGCAAAGGTTTAAAAGTAATATGAGGAAGTATTACTTTACTGAGAGAGTAGTGGATGCATGGAATAACCTTCCTGCAGAAGTGGTAGCTGCAAATACAGTGAAGGAGTTTAAGCATGCATGGGATAGGCATAAGGCTATCCTTCATATAAGATAGGGCCAGGGATTATTCATAGGATTCAGATATATTGGGCAGACTAGATGGGCCAAATGGTTCTTATCTGCCGACACATTCTGTTTCTATGTTTCTATCAGTGCCTTCCCCTAGTCAAAGCACCTTTCACTCAGTGAGAAAGCACAGGCTAGGCACACAGTTAACGCTTTGATCACTCCTAATGTTAACTCCTTTCCAGGCAGTGTCATTAGTACAGTGACATTGCATATTTTTAGCACTGATTACTGTATTGGTGTCACTGGCACCCAAAAAGTGTCAGTTAGGTGTGTATTGGTCTGTCCAGTAAATAATAAATAAATAAAAATATCCTATAGTTTGTAGACGCAATAATTTTTGTGCAAACCAATCAATATACGCTTTTTGGGATTTTTTTTACCAAAAATATGTAGCAGAATACATATTGGCCTAAATTGATTAAGAAATTGGATTTTTTAATTTTTTTTATTGGATATGCTTTATAGCAGAAAGTAAAAATATAGTTTTTTTTTTTTTTTATTTCGAAATTGTCTGTCTTTTTTTTGTTTATAGAGTAAAAAATTGCAGAGTTGATCAGATACCACCAAAATAAAGCTCTATTTGTGGGGGAAAAAAGGACAAAAATTTGAATTGGGTACAGTGTCGCACGACTGCGCAAATGTCAGTTAAAGTAACGCAGTGCCGTATCAACGTGGTCAGAAAGGGGAGTACATTTTCCAGAGGTCAAGTAATTAATAAAGATTAATATTAGAAGATAGGAAAAAAAAGAATTGAAGTAAATTAATTCTATTGCTGGCTAATTAACCTCCCTAGCGGTAACCCCGAGCGTGACTCGGGGTGGATTTTTCATACCAGGATCGGTATCCCC
>NC_138779.1:186575744-186728244 GCF_965119305.1 Pelophylax lessonae | reverse complement strand
AGTGCCCCCATCAATGCAGAGTGACCAGTGCCCCCATCAATGCAGAGTGACCAGTGCCCCCATCCAAAGCAGAGTGACCAGTGCATGGGGATTAGAGCGCCGCCTGATTACACAGAGCAGGGCTCTTCTGCTTACCCGGCGCGGGCGCTGTCATATGAAGCCGGCTCCTATGATAGGCGTCACCAGTGTGCTGTCTATCATGGGTAGGAGCCGGTCCAGGAGGCGGGACTTGGTATGACAGCGCCCGCGCCGGGTAAGCTGAAGAACCCTGCTCTGTGTAATCAGGCGGCGCTCTAATCCCCATCCCCCCTTCCCCTCCAGAGGCAGCCCAATAGGCCCTACCTTAAGAAAATATCGGTCATATCGGCCAAGTTTGTGGCCGATACTGATACTTTGAAAAAGGGAATATCAGCCTCCGATTATTGGCCAAACCAATAATCGGCCGATCCCTAGTATAAGTCACTCAAAGCAGCAGCACTCGGGGATTCACAGGGGCCACAAAAGATTTTTACAAATTACCTGTGGGGCCTGATTAAAGCGGCCAGCGGGCCACAATTGGCCTGCAGGCCGGACTTTGGACATGCCTGTCCTAAGGTGTCCTCCTGAATAATAAATACCATACATATCATTCTTAATTTCCTATCTTCTAATATTAATCTTTATTAACATGTTACCGCCCCTCTATACTCTCCGCACGTTGAGGTCACCTGAGACAGGAGATGGTCGCCTGAGAACACTGTACACTGGCAGACTTTGACAGCTGTCAGTTCAGCTCTTTGTTATGCCGGCTATGAGATCGGGAGCTGCTGCTCCTGCAGTACAGCTTTGCCACGGTTTCGGCTGTTGCCGTCTGCTTTCCACCCTGATCTTCCAAAGTTTTAGGCCTCATGCACACGGGACGTTTTTACAGCGGCTGTTTTGGGCGTCAGATGTTGTTTTCTTCAGCCAGTAAACTCCCCAGCATGTTATCCTATGTGTCCATGCACACATAGGCTGTTATCAGTAGTTTTTGGCAGGAGCGTTTTCTGGCTGTAAAAAAAAACCTAAAACTAGTGGGTTTTAAGAGGCGTTTTTTAGCTGCAAAAATGCTCTAACTCTGATAAAAGCTTAAAAACGCTGAAAAAAACACGGCCATTATCAATGTTTTTGAGCCACAAGATTTTGCTACAAAAAAAGCTACAGCTGAAAAAAGCTAAAAAACGCTGAAAAACGTTACTGCAAAAAAGCTGAAAAACTCCTTCTACAGCTACAGCTTTGTACTGGCACTTGGATAACTTCCAGTGTGCATGAGGCGTAAGTGTGCTATGTTCTTTTTATTACCCCCTTGGGGCCGGACGCACACAAATATGCAGCCTCTTGGCACCTGGGCCTTAGCACTGAGAGGCCGCATATTTGCATAAATTGCGATCAATAGTGCTGCGCTGAGAGCATGCGACCTGCGCGCTCCCAGCACAGTGGCCAACGTCTTGCTAAAAGCTTTCAGATTATGTGACCACTCTTTTTTAAAGCCCGTAGCGTGTGCAAAACACTCAAAAGACTCCACCCGGTGCATAAAAAAGTGCACACACACAAAGTGAGTAACACAAAAAAGCACAGGGTGTGCGACAACGTATGGTCTTCCCTCCGAAGAGGTAGGACCCGAAACCTCAATCCCCCAGGGCGCAAGGCTCCTGACAGGGACATAAGGTACTCATGGTCTGTCTGGCCGAAACCAGACCGACCCCGTTCTTCAGGGGGACTGCCGAAACAGCCCCCACCGAGTACTAAGTGGGGCTCCCCCGAAGGGAGACCCCATGGGAGAGGGCGAACTAAGCCAAAAGGCCATATCCACCCCCTCCCAAGACTTAAGGCTGGGCCCGAAGACCCACACACTCCAGTCTGTGCAAATAAAGAAAAAAGGTGACAGTGCAGTGACAAACTCCAAAGAAAAGGACAAACAAACACAGAAGTGGGGGAAGGGAAGTGGGGAAAGTGCGATGGTGCCATGTGAGGGACCAAGGCAGGCCTTCCAGCCGGAATAAAAAATTCCTCTGGTGCAAGCCAAAAGGCCTGTCCCAAGAGGCAGGTGTGAAAAAGGTGTGCATAGTGCAGTGACCAAGGTGCCAAAAGAACTCACAGCGAGCTGCCCCTCACCAGTGAGAAATTAAGGCACCCCTGGGCTGCCACCCCAGGGGCACTTACACTACGGGCTTTTTCTATCTCAGCCCCCGGCCAGACCGAGCATAGCCTATCCCCACCAGCAGACCTCAGAACCTGGACAGCTTAGAGAGAGCTTACCTACAACTGGGGACAGGCCCACAAGCAAGCCAGATCAAAACCCAGGAGAGAAAGCCCTCCCCTCGCCATCCTGTTCCTCAGCCCATTACATCCAGGAGCAGTTCCACCGGGCTCACCCTCCAGACCGGCTTTCCTGCTCCCTTCAAACTGGTTAGGACAGTTCAACCCATTCAAATCAGGAGGCGGCGGGCCCCACATGCTTTCCCAGATGACCTACTCCCCATACCTCAATACTCTGAGCGCTCCGGGTTTCGGTCATACTGGTACTAGCTAAGGCCCATACCAACTGATAAGAACAGATACTACACTTGATCTTAGCCAAAAGGCCGAGAAGATTATGTGACCACTGTGATAGCCACTCTCAGTGGCCACATGATCTTAAGCCACGCCCTGCCTCCCGACATTTTAAACCTCTTAACCTGCCTAGCGGTATCCCCGAGCTTGACTCGGGGTGGATTTTCCATGCTGTTATCGGTATCCCCGAGTCACGCTCGGGGTGGATGTGCAGAGCGCGCAGCGGTGTCTCTTACCTTCTCCTGGCGATCCAGCGATGATCTCCCATTGCTGTGATCGCCAGCCGAGATCCCCGCCGCTCGTCCGTCGGTGTGATGACTTCCTAGTTCCGTTCCCTGCAGCAGCAATGCTGCATGGGAGCGGAACTAGGGAGGGAAATTCAAACGTTGAACGTTGCACAAAACACAAACACATAACATTTATATTATATATATATATATATATATATATATATATAATAAACAGGCAAAAAATTTGGGGGAGCATACCCATGTATTTCCAAAGCTGCTGCAGCTATGAACCAAAAGACATGTATATTAAAAAAGAATAGCGCGCAAATGCAAAGGAAATTACTACCAAATCTGAAGAGAGTCCATAAATAAAAATGGGGGTTTGGTCCCACCATATGGCCATATCGTGCTCAAGCCCACTACTGCGTCAAAGTACCCCATTATCAGTGGGTCCTACACTATCCACGAAAAAGAGATGAATCCAGCCTTTCTAACCCATGAAGATAATACTCCTTGCTGGGAAAAATGTGCAAATGCACTACAGGGGACTCCTCCTATATCCACTTGATGGTGGACACTGATTGAGTACAGGTGTGTGTGGGGGGTGGGGCTACTCAACCTCGATAGTCTGGTCAGACCGAATACATAATAAACAGGCAAAACATTTGGGGGAGTAGTGGGCTTGAGCACGATATGGCCACATGGTGGGACCAAACCCCCATTTTTATTTATGGACTCTCTTCAGATTTGGTAGTAATTTCCTTTGCATTTGCGCGCTATTCTTTTTTAATATACATGTCTTTTGGTTCATAGCTGCAGCAGCTTTGGAAATACATGGGTATGCTCCCCCAAATTTTTTGCCTGTTTATTATGTATTCGGTCTGACCAGACTATCGAGGTTGAGCAACCCACCCCACCCCCCACACACACCTGTACTCAATCAGTGTCCACCATCAAGTGGATATAGGAGGAGTCCCCTGTAGTGCATTTGCACATTTTTCCCAGCAAGGAGTATTATCTCCATGGGTTAGAAAGGCTGGATTCATCTCTTTTTCATGGATAGTGTAGGACCCACTGATAATGGGGTACTTTGACGCAGTAGTGGGCTTGAGCACGATATGGCCATATGGTGGGACCAAACCCCCATTTTTATTTATGGACTCTCTTCAGATTTGTTAGTAATTTCCTTTGCATTTGCGTGCTATTCTTTTTTAATATATATATATGGAAAACCAGTCAGTATCTGGTGTGGCCACCATTTGCCTCACGCAGTGCAACACATCTCCTTCTCATAGAGTTGATCAGGTTGTTGATTGTGGCCTGTGGAATGTTGGTCCACTCCTCTTCAATGGCTGTGAGAAGTTGCTGGATTTTGGCAGGACCTGGAACACGCTGTCGTATACGCCGATCCAGAGCATCCCAAACATGCTCAATGGGTGAGTAGTAAGTAAGTATACTGGCCATGCAAGAACTGGGATGTTTCCAGCTTCCAGGAATTGTGTACAGATCCTTGCAACATGGAGCCGTACATTATCATGGGCCTCAGGATCTCGTCATGGTATCTCTGTGCATTCAAAATGCCATCAATAAAATGCACCTGTGTTTGTTGTCCATAACATACTCCTGCCCTTACCATAACCCCACCGCCACCATGGGCCACTCAATCCACAACGTTGACATCAGCCAACCGCTCATCAACACAACGCTATACATGCCATCTGGCCTGTACAGTGAAAACCGGGATTCATCCGTGAAGAGAACACCTCTCCAAAGTGACAGATGCCATCAAATGTGAGCATTTGCCCCCTCAAGTGAGTTACGACAAACTGCAGTCAGGTTTAGACCCAGATGAGGACAACGAGCGTGCAGATGAGCTTCACTGAGACAGTTTGTGCAGAAATTCTTTGGATATGCAAACCGATTGTTGCAGCAGCTGTCCGGTTGGCTGGTCTCAGACCAACTTGGAGGTGAAGATGCTGGATGTGGAGGTCCTGGGCTGGTGTGGTTACACGTGGTCTGCAGTTGTGAGACCTGTTGGATGTACTGCCAAATTCACGGGCAACAGCTCTAGTGGACATTCCCGCAGTCAGGATTCCAATTGCACGCTCCCTTTAAAACCTGCAACATCTGTGACATTGTGCTATGTAATAAAACTGCACATTTTAGAGTGGCATTTTATTGTGTCCAGCCCAAGGCACACCTGTGCAATAATCATGCTGTCTAATCAGCATCTTGATATGCCACACCTGTGAGGTGGATGGATTATCTCGGTAAAGGAGAAGTGCACACTAACACAGATTTAGACAGATTTGTGAACATATTTGAGAGAAATAGGCCTTTTGTGTACATAGAAAAAGTCTTAGATCTTTGCATTCAGCTCATGAAAAATGGGGGCAAAAACAAGAGTGTTGAGTTTATAATTTTGTTCAGTGTAGTTCCAGATGGTCATGTGGCTGAGCTGTAAAGTCTCGCCCCCAGACTTGTGTAACGTGAGAATTACCTACCCCGTGAGAAAAACCTACCCCTCGTCACTTCCGGCCAGGAACAGCTGAGCAGCGCAGCAGTGCGCATGCTCACAGCCCCGGAGACCTAATGGAAGAGCTGAGGTTTAGACTAGTGCGCATGCGCACTAGTCTAAACGATCTCGGTGTCCGTTAAAAAAACCTACCGACGCGGCGTTGACAAAAAATAGCTGTGCTGCACTATGAGTCATCTCCGCTCCTGTCCCCGTCACTTCCCTGATCTTGGCTAGTAAATATAAAAGCGGCTGGCGGCTCCGTGATTTATCTTTTCATACAGCCGCCGCCGCTTTTATATTTAGTAGCCGAGATCAGGGAAGTGACCGGGACAGGAGCGGAGATGACTCATGGTGCAGCACAGCTGTTTTAATGTAACTGCTCGCGTTACACAGACTGCCGTGAACCGGAAGTGACGAGGGTAGGTTTTTCTCACGGGTAGGTAATTCTCACGGAACACCTGCAGTCCCCACAGACAGGAAGAGGAGGGGTATACAAGGTCACTTCCTGTTCCTGCTTCACACCTGACCACACCCACCTTTGTCTCATCTGAGTACTCTGTGAGTATTATATGTGAGGAAGGAGGGGACAGGGGTGTATTATGTGTAAGTTAGGGGGGGGGGCTGCTGTTGTAATTTATCTGTGTGTTGGGGGAGCAGGGGGTGTATTATGTGTCAGACAATCCTGGAACGAAAGGTTGGCATCTCAGAATGTCATACTCATAAAATCTTCTTTATTTCACATCCATCAAAGTATGGGAAATTCCAATACATGAACCTTGACACGTTTCAGCACTGGGGGGCTTCAGTCATAACAAATATTGCTGAATACGAGTATGACACACTGAGTTACCTTTCGTTTGAGGATTGTCTGACAGTTTGTGCGGCTGAGGTCTGAGGTCAGTTCAATCAGATTACAAGACAGAAGGGTTATAGCGTCACTTTTCTGTATTTAGGACTTTGGTGTATTATGTGTATGTGTGTGTGTGTGTGTGTATGTGTGTGTGTGTGGGGGGGGGGGGGCAGGTGCTGTTTTAAAGCAGAGTTCCAGCCTGTATTAAAAAAAAATTCAAAGTCATCGGCTACAAATACTGTAACTGCTGACTTTTAATATAAGGACACTTACCTGTCCAGGGATCCCTTCCATGTTGGCACCCAAAGCTGACCCATCCATCGGCTCCGGGTACAGGCACCGGCATCCTTACTAAGGGAAACCGGAAGTGATGCCTTGTGGCTTCACAGCTTATTTCCTACTGGACATGGGCGAGTCGCTTTCTGCACTTTTTGAATGGTCCCGCTGTCTTCTGGGACCTTTGTGTCTCCCAGAAGGCAGCGGAGGGGGAAGGAGGAGGGGCCGCAAATGACGTAGGTCACCGCAGCACCCCTACACTGAAGTGGCAGCGGTTAACTGTTTTTGACAGGTATTCGCTCACCCCCCCCCCCCTCCAAAAGGTGCCAAATGAGACCAGAGAGGGGGAGTAAGCAGAAAAGCGTGGCTTCCACTTGTTTTGTGTTTCTAATATGCTGCTATTTCTTAGTAATGTATATTTTTAAATGTAATGGACATCTATATTTATGTGTTGATCAATATGGCTTCTTCTAAATTAATTATATCGTTGTATCTTCAGTGGTGTTAATTCAACTGTTTTGGATCCTGAAGATCCAGAATTACCCACATCTGTTGTAATTGATTGTGCTTAGTGAGACACATCATTTGGAGCAATGTATTGTTAAAGATGTTATCCAGTTTTAATATTTGATATATTAATAAAATGAATTCTCTTTTAATATTGCATATTTGTTAATTTATGCCTGCCACCTTCAAATCCCTCTATTTCCCTACCCCTATTTCTCTTGAGGGAGAAAGAATGGTGGGTTTCTCTTTTCTTTATCTTAACATTGAGGGATAGTGCCTTGGCATACAATTTAAAATTTTCTCTAGTGACAAAGCAGAATCTCTCCCCATCTTCCCCTATTACATATCTTTTAAAGTTGCAGAACATCTCCCTCCTATGTTTTGGATAGGGGATTGCTGACATCAGGCAAGGCGAGAGGAGGAGAGGAGAAAGAGAGAGATGACTGGTCACGCGATCGCCGTAAGCCGCTCTGAAATACGGTAAAGGCGGCATTTTAAAAAAAAAACACAGAGACAGGAGCACTTGTAATCAGGGTTCAGAGAGGATTATAGAGGATAACTGACACAGGAGCAGACAGGGAGGGAGGGAGGGAGGGGGGAGAGGAGGACAGAGAGCTGCGGATGGGGGAGGCATGTAAACTGACCACGGTGCCCGGGCTCAGCAGCCATGATACACCGTGGTCAGTTTACAGAAGGGAAGATAAAAACTGGCAGGATCACCCAGGTTTTTTAGGTGATACAGTGGGCACAAGCACTGTGATGTATAACATGCTTTAAGGGAACGGATCTTTTTTTTGTTTTTAAGGGTAACAAACGCTCTAAGTACTTATCTTTAAAGGATGCAGCATGATCCCCAGCTGGTGACCGCCACCAAGAACAAGTTATTTTTTCAGTTCTGGGTCTAGATGTTTGGCCTCAAACATGTCCCCAAATGGGGAAAAAAAATCAGAAAACAAAAAAACAGATAAGTATATAATATACTAAAGTTCATTAACTTTTTGTTTTTTCACAGTATTGTAATTTTTTTTGTATGTAAAATTATGCAAATTTTGTGAGGTTTTTGTACATTTTATTATTTTTTTTTTCATTTTTTTTTTTTTGTAGGGTTTTTTTTTTTTTTGCTTAAAGCGGAGTTCCGGGCACAGAAACCATTTTTCAATTAACATACCCCTGGGACAGTCAGGGCTAGTACATTCCACAATGGCTAGCCTCTGATCTGTCCCAGTTCGCACTTACCTGCAAGAAGAAATACTCACTTATAAAATTTCTTCTCCAGCGTTGCCATCTCTGTTGTGGGCAGCTGAAGCCGGCGCGATCCTCTTCTGTGTCCTCTTCCGTGTCTTCTTCTCCCAGAATGCGCCTGCACCGGCCCCGCTCATCACTTCCGGGGCGACGCCGCATTCCCTGCTAAACAGCTTCTGGGCATGCCCCGGAAGTGACGAGCGGGGCCGGTGCCGTCGCATTGATTCCTGGGAGCGATGACGTTCAGCTCCCAGGAATCATCGCAAAGGAGGAAGTGACGGCGGAGCCGCGGCACTGAGGGAGGAAGTGAAGAATAGGTGAGTATATTCTATCTAAAATTACAAGGTGAGTAAAAAAAAAAATATACCTAACTATCCAATTCCTTTACAGGTGAAGAAGATCTAGCGGATGGGCACCAAATCGATTAGGTCGATTTTGTGCCCGGAACTCCGCTTTAAAACTGCTAAAGAGTGGGCTTCCTCTTATATACATTTTTTTGTGGAGGCACAGAAGGACCCAAACCTTTACTGTCTCGGGAAAGGATGTTGACGAGCCATCCTCTAAAGCCCAAGCAGGATCTTCTGTCGGTCTTCATTGGCCAGTCGGTGGCGTCTAACTGACCTGGCAGTCCGTGGACTCATCGGTGGTAAGACAGGTAGGATAAAGCCTTCAAGAAAAATGTAATTTTAGTATGAGATTGAAACCCTGTAGTACAAACAGTTGTAGAAAAGAAATGTTTATATTTTTTTTTTATTTTAGCATATGACGATAATTTTATTTCAAATGTTTTTTTTTATTAGAAAGTTTCAGGTAAATACAAACTACAAACAGCAGATGGTGGAGCTTCATCTCTTGCATAGTTAGGCCTGTGAAAAAAATATGAACATAACCCAAGGTAAAACAATAGCAAAAACCTATGGAGGTAAAGGTAGCATGTCCACCAAAGAGAAAAATAGATCAACAAAGAAATAGGGGAAGGTAAGGAGAAGAGTGAGTGGGGGGGCGCGGGGGGGATGGGGGGGATGAAAAGAGGTAGGGTTATGATGATAATTTTAATACACAATATATTATTATTACAATATATTATTATTGTTATTATTACTGCAGTATATTATCATATTAATAATAAGATAAAATTAAACATATTAGGGTTGATTTACATAAGAAGTAGAAGCTGTTCACTTTACACAGGTAATGTTGGTACATGAGGTGAAACTGTGTTCACTTTGAATGCACAATCATGTGCACATAAGGTATTCAAAGTGATCACAAATTCATCTTATCTACCAACATTCACAATGAAAAGGGAACAGCCCCTGCTCTTTTGATAAATGCCCCAATTTCTTAATTAGCAAGGTGCTGCATTATACAAAGGGGGTAAAGTTGCGTTTAGCTTATTAGCCGTGGTCTTAGACAACTACAGGCATACCCCGTTTTACGTACACTCACTTTACGTACACTCACTTTACGTACACTCGCGAGTACGGACATGCCCTGAGAGTGTACGTAAAGTGCCTCGCAAGTATGGACGTTCCGACATTCTCGCGCCGCGCAGCCGCAGTATACCTTGGAGTTGCGAGAGGCCAGGTTCCTGCCCAGAATACGCCCACAGACAGCTCGCCGCACAGCCGCAGTATACCCTGGAGTTGCGAGATATGCCCACAGACAGCTTGGAGTTGACCACCAGCCATCCGCGAGTTGTCTGCCAGGTTATATAAGCCGAGCCCATAGAAGCCTTTACCTCCATTACCTGTGCCAATGTTAAAAAGTTGGAAACAGCTGTGTGTATTTGTGGCTCTATGTTCTAGGCTGTGCTATGATAAGGTGACCACTTTTTAAAAATCAAATTCAGGGAGACCCTACTGACTGCACCCAGTTTTTTTTTGGGGGGGGGGGGTAGATTTGAGCAGAGGGGCTTCTATAATGGCAGCATGTGAAGTGCACCACGCCAACAGTTGGGTGTGGCCAAACTGGAAGGGGCTTAAATAGTTATAGTTTGATAACACCTAAGCCTACTTTGCTCTGGGATGGGAGTGCAGGCCAAGGTGTGCACTGTGGGTCCCTGTCACAAGCAAGGGCAAGGCAAGCTTACAATTTTTTTTTTTAATACTGTACTGTATTAGGTTTATTTTAGTTATCAATGCATTATTTATATCAGTTATGCCTCTAAATGACTATTGAAATGTATTACATGCATTGAGAAGTGAAAAAAGGTATTGCTTCACTTTAAGTACATTTTCATTTTACATACATGCTCCGGTCCCATTGCGTACTTAAAAGTGGCGTATGCCTGTATATTATCTCACAAAATCTTTTCATGTGACAACACTGAAGAAATGACACTTTCCTACAATGTAAAGTAGTGAGTGTACAGCTTGTATAACAGTGTAAATTTTCTGTCCCCTTAAAATATCGTAACACACAGCCATAATAAAATATTTACAAAAATGTGAGGGGTGTACTCACTTTTGTGAGATACTAATGAGGTAGGGTCTAATGTTGCACCATGTGTGGCCTGTCTTATGCAGGCCATACATGGGTCAAATTCTGAAGAAATTTTTTTTGAAAATCAGGTTTTTCGTGCATTTTGCGATCTGATAGTGCCACCGTTAATCCTGAAATTCGATCAACCAAGCCTTCAATTTCACCTCATGTTGCTACAGAAAAAAAATGTCATGATTGCGAATTTTCTTTTCTTTTCGTGAATTTTCTTTTCTTTCAGTGAATTTTCTTTTCTTTCAGTGAATTTTCTTTTCTTGCATTCATGCACATTTCTTTTTCAATTACATTTCTCACACGATTCTCCCATCATTAATTAGAATATCGTTTGTCTTTCAAAAAATTTCCAACATGCTCTATCACTCAAATTCATTGGCCGCATGAAAATCGCCCGTTGTTGTGTCCCCACTAACAGTGCAAAATTCGAATATGGTTTTCGAAAGAACATTCTTTCTAAATTCCATCCACGTATGGCCGGCCCTAGGCTTTCTGTCTTTTTTTTTTCATCTGGTGATCCGAACCAGTAAGGCTCGGTTCACACTACGTCGCTCCGACTTACAGGCGACCTGTGAAGTCGCGTGCAGCACGACTTCGACGCGACTTGCACGGACTTCATAAAATGAATGTCTATGCAAGTTGCTCCAGGTCGCCCGAAGTAGTACAGGACCCTTTTTCTAAGTCGGAGCGACTTGTGTCGCTCCTATTAGAACGGCTCCTGTAGCAGTCAATGGACCGCGACAGTGCATGACTTGTCAGGCTGACCAAGTCGCCTGACAAGTCAGACTAGTGTGAATGGACACCGAGTCTGTTGTTTTTCAAAAAACAAATGTACCAGTTTAGAGTATTGAGACAAACCATTTACTACTGACAGGGGTGCTTGCAATGATCAGCTGTTATTTATTAGTGTAAAACCTTTATCCCGAAACAGAAAAAAAACTATTGCTGTAACTGCAGTGTGAGCTGGAGTTAAGCTTCAATTTGTTAGTGTATCTAATTCTGCTAGTATGTCTACCACTCCCTTCCCCCAAGACTGGCAATGGTGCTGTCCAAAGGTACCCCATGTTCTGCTTCATCCAGCAGGAGATGTGTTACTGGCCTGATCACCAGGTGAAAACAGATGGAAAAAGCCTAAAAAAGAAAGCTAATGCAGCCGCTACATCTAATGATTGGCAAGATGCAAAATATTACATTTTTGGTTTTTGGTTTAATACTGCTTTAATGACACCCAAATGCAGGTTGCTCTGTTATTTGTTTCCTAGGGATGCCTGCCCTTTATGCCCCTTTCACACAGTCAGATTGATCAGGTCTGCCAGAAAAACGGACAGGTAGACCTGATCAGCTTGATCGTGTGAAAGAGCCCTAAAGGGCAGGCTTCGGGCCACCTAATCGCCTCGATGAGGAGGCAGATGTCAGTGTACATGCCTGACACCCGCCTGGAATCCGATCTGACAAGATCCGCTGAAAACAGACGCATGGCGATACGTTTGCCATTCGTCCAGCGGGTCGGATCGAATAGGATCAGATGAAAACGGACAGGCTGTCTGTTTTCATCCTATCTCCGCATAGAGGAGAACAGGACTCTGACAGGTCCGTCTCTGCACAGTGAGCAGAGACAGACCTGTCATCCGCCTGCTCAGTGGGGATCAAAGGAGCGATCCCCGCTGAGCGAGCGGAGTCTGCCCCATGAGAAAGGAGCCTTAAGGTTAAAATGCCCTCCCTCTGGTCAGTGTGATACCAATGTGATACCAGCTCTGCGGTCAGATTCTTCCTGCATTGATCACATCTGACACAGTGTCGAAGTACTTATGAAACTCTTTCAAGCATTCGAGTACCTGTATTTCAGGTGTAGCTCACGTGCAGTGGGTGTGTCATCTCAAACAGGAAGAGATAACACGGCTGGTCTGTACTTTCTCTGGTATCAGCTCACAGAGGACTCATTCTGTCCTATACTAGACTCTTCATTCTATTTTCAGGCTATTTACTAACCCCTTTCTGTTTATTCACTGCTTACAATCTCTGCAGCTGCCTCCGACTCTTCTCTAACCACAGTTTATTTTCTGACTTTAGTTTCCTTATATTCAATCCTATTTCCTTGTTTGCTTTCAGTGTGTAGATCAGATCCACCGACCTTTACACACTAAATTCTCTGCTGTTGATCAAACTTTTCTACTCGTTGGCTGTTGATTTCGTCCCCATGCACGGGATGCATGGAGGACGCAGTGTCCACCTGGACAAGAAGACGGTGGAGAAGGTCCTACAGAAGTTGGAGGTTTTGTCAGGTTATAGCGGATCATCTTATTTCCAGAGGGGTCACCCTTACCTTCCGGACATCGCTCGGGACACCAAGGAGCACCTGCGTCAGATCTTAGACAAGAGCTCGGACCTGGGACATAACCAGTACCTGCAGGTTACAGTTCACAGCCTTCTCACCAAGACCGACCAGTGCATACAAGTGCTGAATAGATGGGATGCTGTTGGCAGGTAGGTGCACCATAACTGTATTATGTACACTTCACTCCAAACTACGGCCCTTGGTTTGCTTTTATTGGGCCCTTGGGACATTATTCCCCCACTGTCAACAGCAATGGGGAATAGTTTCTGCCATTGATAATGACAATGGTGCACTAGTCCTGCCACTGACCACATACTAACACAAATGATGTGACACTATTCCTCCCACTGACACCAATGATGGGGGACTGTCTTCCCACTGACACCATTGATGAGGCACTATTCTTCCCACTGACACTAACAATAGGGCACTATTCCTCCCACTGATACCAACAATGGGGCACTATTCTTCCCACTGACACCAACAAAGGGGCACTATTTCTCACACTGACACCAACATTGGGGCTCTATACCTCCCACTGACACCATTGTTGGGGCAATACTACTCTCACTGGCACCAGTGATGGGGCACTATTCCTCCCACTTACACCACAATAAGGCACTATTCCTCCCACTGACACCAAAGATGAGGCATTATTCCTTCCCCTAATGCCAAAGATAGGGCATTGTTTACTCCCACGAACACCAACAATGTGGCACTGTTCCTCCCACTGACACCAATGATGGGGCACTGTTCCTCCCACTGACACCAATAATAATGGGACACTGTTCTTTCTACTGACACCAAAGATGGGGCACTATTCCTCCCACTGACACCAATAATAATGGGACACTGTTCTTTCTACTGACACCAATGATGGGGCACTGTTCCTCCCACTGACACCAATAATAATGGGACACTGTTCTTTCTACTGACACCAAAGATGGGGCACTATTCCCCCCACTGACACTAATGATGGGGCACTATTCCTTCCACTGACACCAATGATGGGGCACTATTACTCCCCCTAATATCAAAGGTGGGGCATTTTTTACTCCCACTGACACCAACAATGTGGCACTATTCCTCCCACTTACACCAATGATGAGGCACTATTCATCCCACTGACACCAACAATGGGGCAATATTCCTCCCCCTAATACCTAAAATGGGGTACTATTCCTCCCCCTAATACCAAAGGTAGGGCATTGTTTACTCCCAGTTTGAAGAACATGAAATTAACCCTATGCTTAGAAAGTTTGGAGACCCCTGATCTACTGCAACCTGTTGTTTGGTACCTAAGGCTGGGATCCACTGCTGAAGTGGGCAAGTCATATAACATTGCCCTAGTATCTCTGTCAGGGCTCCAGGGGGTATATGTGATGATACATTAAAGAGTATTCAAACCCAAGAGCAAAAATATAATATATTGCAGCCTTCAATCCATAAAGCAGACCCCCCCCTTCCCCCAAACCCGATAAACCTAACTACCTAAATACCTATGACGATTCATGTCCAAAGTCCAGCCCACAGGCCAATTGCCGCCTGTGGGCCGCTTTAATATGGCCCCACAGGTAATTTGAAAAAATCTATTGTTGTGGCCCCTGTGAATCCCCAAGCGCTTCTGCTTTGAGTGACTTCTACTCGTCTGTGGCCGTTCCGATCACCCACGATGAGTGCCAACCGGTAAGGGGATCCGGACGTGACGTCAGAATCTGGGCAAAGGAGAATCCAAAACGAAGCTTGTACCGCTATAAAGCCGCTGGTGGTGAGCGGAATGTGCGGTGACCCAGTGCAAGGGAGCGTGAGGAGTGCCTGCTTCTCGTATGGTTGTCCTGACAACTTTTCAATGTTCTATTTACTACATTGGCATCATTGATGACTATTATTGCTGCCATCAGTAATCATCAGTGGGTTCATATAGCGCTTATATGTGGTTAACCGTTGTGTGACTGATTAGGGAGCACGCATGCTCCGAATTGAGATGAATACATTGTAAAATTTCAGTAAATGTCAGTTGGTCTAAATCAGTTATAGTTTATTTGGACACAACATGCATACTTGGTGTTATGTTCCTGTTCATATTTTTTAAACTTAAAAGTTGTCAGACAACCTTTATTACCAATAATATGTAATGTACTTTACAATGTTCCTGACATATATTTCAGCTTTCTGAATTTTTTGATCTGATCCTTCTGATTGATCTGGCCTTCAGATATGAAAGGCAGAATGATTTACCACCTGTTTAGATTTGTCATCCATGTAACGAAATGAAAAGTATGCCATTTGCAATAAACTTTGAATAAAATAGATAATTTGCATTTAGTTTTAATGGTTCACAGAATGTCAGGCAAAATGATCGGCCCTCAAGCATGTTCACTTCATCAAATCTGGCCCTCTTTGAAAAAAGTTTGGACACCCCTGCCTTAGACTAAATAAAGAGTGAAGCCCCGTACACACGCACAGATTGTTGGCCGTAAAATTGTCGGCCAACGTCCGATCTGCCGATTGTAGGCTTGTTAGTATGATGCTTCCGACAACCAACTGCGACTTTTCGGCCGAAAAAAATCTGGTGTGCATGCTATAAAATTTTTGTTGGCCAACAAAGAACGGACGATTGTTCGTCAGTCAGTACAGATTTCGGCAGACAAAAATCAGATGAGCAAGACTGGGCATGCTCAGAGAAGAAAAAACAAAGGGAAAGTCAACCATCACATGACATCACTTCTGAAGTTGGTTTTTGTTGGCCACCAAAAGTCCAGTGCAAGTCTAGAGCACATTTCAACCAACAAACAACACTGGACAAAAGACGGCCGATCGGTTGGCCAACAGTCTGTGCGTGTGTACGGGCTTAATAGTAGTCTCAGTGCTCTGTGTCTCCTGTTGGGCAAAAACTCAAACCAGAAGCCCCCTTACAAGGCATGGGCAAAATGAGGCACATGATGTCAGTGGTAGCCTAGCAGAGAAGGAAGAAACCAACCATCAACGACATCATGCACTTCATCTTGCGAATGCGCCATACAACATAACACTGCTTGGGTGAAAAAAAAACCTTTACCAGAAATCTCATGAGATCTCAGGTGATTGCCTTTTTTTAAAAAAAAAACAGGGGATTGTAATGTTATGGGGCACATGTTGGAGATGAGGCACATGAGTTTATCGGTAAGTAGACATAGCAGGAAGAAGCTGGCTGCTGGTGATGTAATGTACCTCATCTTGCGCATTTATCGTCGTACCACATCAACTTGCTGGTGGTGGATAAAGAGAAAAGTTCACCTGAGATCTCGAAAGCCCTTATTTTTTTTGTTCCCCAGATCTCACAAGATCTCATAGTTAGGACTGGAGGGCACTGGTGACATAGTCCTTTCATCCCAGTGCCTTAGAGAATTCAGGAAGTAGGAATACAGTAAAGGTAAGTAATAGAAAATAGGACAAAAACGAATGCTGACACCACATTTAAAGTGGACTTTTACCCCATTCTAAATAAATTCACACCAGCATTCAGCTGTGCCTGCTGATTTAAATTTTTAAAATGGGGTAATAGTCCCCTTTAAATATGGTGTCAGCATTAGTTTTATCAGTTTTTTCTTGGTGATCCTGCCAGTAACACACCTCCTGTCCTTCCTAAGGTGATCAGACTCGCTAATTGTACTTTAATTATAGTGGATCGGCATTTTTATCTTTGGACAAGACTATTGAACACCTCCCCTTCTTCATAAAATAGAGGGAAGTGATTTGTAGACTACAGAAAATGCTTGAAACAATGCTAACTGATAACAGTGCAGTACAAGTAGTTAAAGAGGTTGTAAACCCCCCCCCCCCAAAAAAAGGAAAAAAAAAACCATGTAGGACAAAGGCATAATGAGCTAGTATGCATCGCATACTAGCTTATTATGAAATACTTACCTTAGAACGAAGCTCTCGCAGTGCCGCCCGCTCAGTGGTGACATGGCCGACATGTTCGTTTGTCCTGCTTCCTGGTTCGCGTCCTCCGGCCATCTGATTGGCCGGAGGCGCGATTGGATCAATCCCGCACATCAGCACGGGAGCCGCCGTTCACGGTACAGGGTTCTGAAGGTGGCCGTTCATTCAGAGCACATGCGCTTATGACGTCATCGGCTGCATTGAAAGTAAATATCTCCTAAACGGTGCAAGTTTAGGAGATATTTATAGAACCTATAGGTAAGCCTTATTAAAGAAAGAGTTTACAACCTCTTTAACAAGTCCCAAGATATCAGGCAGGATCAACAGTTTTTTTTTTTTTTGGGGGGGGGGGGTTGCACTTATTGATATAACAGATGTAACAAAATGTTTTCCGTAGTATATTTAAAGCGGAGTTCCACCCAAAAGTGGAACTTCCGCTTTAGGGAGTCCTGACCCCCTGACATGCCACATTTGGCATGTCATTTTTTTTGGGGGGGAACGGGTACCTAGTTTTTACAGGTACCCGCTCCCACTTCCGCTCGGAGCGCCGCGGCGCCCTGAGCGGAAGTTCTCCTCTCCCCCTCCCTCCCTGCAATCTTCTGGGACATGTCAAAGGTCCCAGAAGATTGCCGGCCAATCACGGCGCGCAGCGCAACTCGCGCATGCGCAGTGGGTACCCGACTGTGAAGCCGCAAACTATCACAGCCGGGTGCCCACAGCAGTGATGCCGGCGCCGAGGGAGAGGATCGAGGCTTCGGGCGGCCGCATCGCTGGATCGTTGGACAGGTGAGTGAATGGCTGGAACTCCGCTTTAACTGACTAAAAAGAGCACAAAAAGTTAATTGTTAGGGTTTATATATAGTATCTCCCAAAAGTGAGTACACCCCACCCCTCACATTTTTGTAAATATTTTATTGTATCTTTTCATGTGACAACACTGAGGAAATGACACTTTGCTACAATGTAAAGTAGTGAGTGTACAGCTTGTATAACAGTGTAAATTTGCTGTCCCCTCAAAATAACTCAACACACAGCCATTAATGTCTAATACGCTGGCAACAAAAGTGAGTACACCCCTAGGTGAAAGTGTCCAAATTGGGCCCAATTAGCCATTTTCCCTCCCCGGTGTCATGTGACTTGTTAGTGTTACAAGGTCTCAGGTGTGAATGGGAAGCAGGTGTGATAAATTTGGTGTTATCGCTCTCACTCTCTCATACTGGTCACTGGAAGTTTAACATGGCACCTTATAGCAAAGAACTCTCTGAGGATCTGAAAAAAAGAATTGTTGCTCTACATAAAGATGGCCTAGACCAGGGGTCTTCAAACTATGGCTCTCCAGGTGTTCAGGAACTACAATTCCCATCATGCCTAGTCATGTCTGGGCATGTCAGAGTTTTACAATGCCTCATGGGATGTGTAGTTCCGCAACAGCTGGAGGGCCGCAGTTTGAGGATCCCTGGCCTAGGCTATAAGAAGATTGCCAAGACTCTGAAACTGAGCTGCAGCACGGTGGCCAAGACCATACAGCGGTTTAACAGGACAGGTTCCACTCAGAACAGGCTTCGCCATGGTCAACCAAAGCAGTTCAGTGCACATGCTTAGCGTCATATCCAGAGGTTGCCTTTGGGAAATAGATGTATGAGTGCTGCCAGCATTGCTGCAGAGGTTGAATGGGGGTCAGCCTGTCAGTGCTTAGACCAGACGACGCACACTGCATTAAATTGGTCTGCATGGCTGTTGTCCCAGAAAGAAGCCTCTTCCAAAGATGATGCACAAGAAAGCCCGCAAACAGTTTGCTGAAGACAAGCAGACTAAGGACATGGATTACTGGAACCATGTCCTGTAGTCTGATGAGACCAAGACAAACTTATTTGGTTCAGATGGTGTCAAACGTGTGTGGCGGCAACCAGGTGAGGAGTACAAAGACAAGCGTGTCTTGCCTACAGTCAAGCATGGTGGTGGGAGTGTCATTGTCTGGGGATGCATGAGTGCCACCGGTACTGGGGAGCTACAGTTCATTGAGGGAACCATAAATGCCAACATGTACTGTGACATACTAAAGCAGGGCATGATCCCCTTCCTTCGGAGACTGGGCTGCAGGGCAGTATTCCAACATGATAACGATCCCAAACACACCTCCAATACAACCACTGCCTTGCTAAAGAAGCTAAGTGTAAAGGTATCTGTATGGCCAAGCATGTTTCCAGACCTAAACCCTATTGAGCATCTGTGGGGCATCCTCAAACGGAAGGTGGAGGAGTGCAAGGTCTCTAACATCCACCAGCTCCGTGATGTCATCATGGAGGAGTGGAAGAGGACTCCAGTGGCAACCTGTGACGCTCTGGTGAACTCCATGCCCAAGAGGGTTAAGGCAGTGCTAGAAAATATTGACACTTTGGGCCCAATTTGGACATTTTACCTTAGGGGTGTACTCACTTTTGTTGCCAGTGGTTTAGACATTAATGGCTGTGTGTTGAGTTATTTTGAGGGGACAGCAAATTTACACTGTTATACAAGCTGTACACTCACTACTTTACATTGTAGCAAAGTGTCATTTCTTCAGTGTTGTCACATGAAAAGATATAATAAAATGTGAGGGGTGTACTCACTTTTGTGAGATACTGTATTCTTTACGTATACGTAGTACATATAGTATAGTATACCATAGTACAGTGTCGTGCCATTTTAAAGTAATGTTCCTGCCACAGGGAATGACTTTCTGCTCCACCATTGACAACAGGTAGACGTACCACACTGTGCTGGGACCCTCTGCACCAAATTGGCCCTACAAGCTTGGCAGTGGAGGCTATTGTGCCCTGTAGGTTGATTGACTAGTAATATGCTGTCTCTTGCAGAAAAGTGACAGGATTTTTTTCTGGTTGAGTTAAAGTGATTGTAAACCCTTACATATACCCAATTAAGTGACTATCCTCAGGTGATACACAGACAGAGATGAAACAAATCCTCCTACATAAGCTGTACCAGTTTATCTGCAGTCTTCTCTTCACTACATCTGGTCAAAGTCCATATTTTATAAAGCTTGTCTGAACTGTCAGAAAAAAATGAAGTGGAGACCTAAAGTTACACCTTGCAGAGCTCAGTAAGGAAAGCTCTGAGAACCGATTGGAGGGAAGGAAGGGACCCCCCCTCCCCCCCCCCACACACACACACACGCACACACACTTTTACACAGCACACAGGTAGAGAGCTAAGGCTGCCAATCACAAGCTGTGTCCTGGAGCTCCCTCCCTGTCACCTTTTTTTCCCTTGGTGTCAGGAAAACCTGTCAAAAGTGTAGATAGCAGAGGAACGAGGCAGCAGACAGAAATGAAACTGCACTGTAGAGGGCTATGCTTTGTCCATATTTCATGTCTGAGGTGTACAACTACGTTAACCACTTGCCGACCATATAACTTACATATACTGTGGCAAAGTGGTTCTGCTGCACAGTATCATGTACTTAGTACCTGATCCTGCACTTCCGGGTCTGGGGCGCGCATGCGTGTTGCCGGCGCCCCGGACCTGCTGTGATTATGCACAGCAGGAGCTGATCTGTGGCTACTGGGGACTTGATGTCTTCCGGCACCCACCGATCATTAAGCAGAGAGTGAGAACGGTGCTCTGCCTATGTAAACAAGGCAGATTGCCATTCTTTCAGTAAAGCAGGAATATGGATCAATGCTTTCCACTAGTAAAGCACCTACCACACAGTACACAAGCACTGGCTAGGCACACAGTTAACACTTTGATCACCCCTGATATTGAACCCCTTACCAGCCAGTGTCATTAGTACAGTGACAGTGCATATTTTTTTTAGCAATGATCACTGTATTAATGTCAATGGTTCCCAAAAAGTGTCCAAAGTTTCAATTAGTGCCCAATTTGTCCGCCGCAATATCGCAGTCCCACTATAAAGCCCCGTTCACACGTACCGATCGTCAGCCGAACGATCGGCCGTCTTTTGTCCAGGGCTGTCGTGTCTGTTGAAAACTGCAAAAGAATGCACACTAATTTTGTCGGCCAACAACAGCCGACTGCAGAAGTGATGTCGTGTGATGGTTAACTTTCCTTGTCTTTTTTCTTTTCTGAGCATGCCCAGTCTTGCAAATCTGCTGTCTGTCGGCCGAATTCTGTACTGACTGGCGAACAATCGGCCGTTCTGGTGTCGGCATACAAAAATTTTAATGCTTGCACGACAGATTGTGTTCGGCCGAAAGTGCGCTGTCGGCTGTCGGAAGCATCATACTAACAAGCCGAAAATCGGCCGATCGGTCGTCAGCCGAATCTTTTCGGCCGACAATCTGCACGTGTGTACGAGGCTTAAGTCACTGATTGCCACCATTACTAGTAAAAAAAATAAAAAAAAATTCAATAAATCTTTCCCCTAGTTTGTAGACAACTACACTTATTGGGGTTTTTTTTTTTTACAAAAAACATGTAGCAGCATACATATTGGTTTAAATTGATGAAGAAATATTGTTTTTCTTGTATTTTTATTTTTTTTTTAAATTGTCGCTCTTTTTTTTGTTTATTGCGCAAAAAAAAAAAAAAAAAAAACACAGAGGTGATCAAATACCACCAAAAGAAGGGAAAGCGCAGGTTCAATACAATTTTTTTGTAACAGCTAAATCTATTACCAGTACCGGAGCTCCTGCCGCATAAATACTGCGGCAGGACGGCCCGGCTGTGCGAAATGACTTACCTGTACGTGATTTTGTGCATGAGGTCTGGGGCGCGCGTACTCTGCCACCGATCCGCTCCAGCTGTGATTGGGCACAGGGGGAGCCAGTTAGCGAGTCTGGCAGCCCCCGGCACCCCCGAACGTTCTCTGGAGAGGCAGAACGTGGTCTGCCTATGTAAACAAGGCAAACCACCATTCTGTAAGGGAGGAAAATGGAGATCTGGTGTTTCTGCTAAGCCGAAACAAGGATCTCTGTTTTCCTCCAATCGCAGCATTCCCCCTACAGTTAGAAAACATTCCCTAGGAGCACGCCTAACCCTTTGATTGCCCCCTGATGTTCACCCCTATCCTGCCAGTGTAATTTATACAGTAACAGTGTATTTTTTTTTCTTAGCACTGATCACTATATTGGTGTCACTGGTCCCCAAAAAGTGCCACGGGGTGTCAGATCTGTCCGCCCTAATATTAGTCCTGCTAAAAATCGCTGATCGCTGCCACTAGTAAAAACAAAAAAAAGTCAATAAATCTATCCCGTAGTTTGTAAACGCTATAACTTTTGCGCAAACCAATCAATATACACCTATTGGGATTTATTTTACCAAAAATATGTAGCGTATATGAATACATATTGGCCTAAATTGATGAAGAAATTTGATTTTTTTTTTTCATTTTTTTTATTGGGTATGTTTTATAGCATAAAGTAAAACAATTTTTTTTTTTTTCAAAACTTTGTTTATAGCGCAAAAAATATAAACCTCAGAAGTGATCAAATACTACCAAAAGAAAGCTCTATTTGTGGGAAAAAAAAGAACATACATTTTTTGGGTAAAGTGCCACACGTCTGCACAATTGTCAGTTAAAGTAAGGCAGTGTCATATCACAAAAAATGGCTTTGTCAGCAGAGGGGTAAATTTTTCCAGGGCAAAAGTGGTTAAGGAGAGATTTTGGCAGTGGACATGGGTGTGGGGTATCGGTACTACATATTAGATTTATAATAAATGATGTGTTTTTACTCCTGTGGTTTGGCTCTAAAGTACCTTTGAAGCCCAACTTTAATCAAAACTTAACCACTTAAGCCCCGGAAGATTTTACCCCCTGACCAGGGGGTTTTTTGCAATTTTTTACTGCGTGACTTTAACGGACAATTGCGCGGTCGTGCGACGCTGTACCTAAACGAATTTCACGTCCTTTTTTTCCCAGAAACAGAGCTTTCTTTTGGTTGTATTTGATCACCTGTGCGATTTTTTGATCATGCGCTATAAACAAAAAAAGAGCGACAATTTTGCAAAAATAACAATATTTTTCACTTTTTTATATATGAAATTCCCCAAAAAAACATGTAAAAATCAAAATTTTTTAACATTTTCGGCCAATTTGTTTTCTGCTACATATGTTTGGTAAAAAAAATAGCAAAAAGCGTATTTTGATTGGTTTGCACAAAAGTTATCGCGTTTTCCAACAAAGGGAAAGATTTTTGTCATTTTTGGTGTTTTTTTTTTTAACGAGTAACGGCGGCAATCTGCGATTTTTTTTTTGCGGGACTGCGACATTGCGGCGGTCAGATCGGACCCTTGACTGACATTTTTGACACTTTTGGGGGTACCAGTGACATTACTGCAGTAATCAGTGCTATACATTTGCACTGTTACTGTAAAAATGACACTGGCAGTGAAGGGGTTAACTGTATTGGAGAGGGAGGGGTTAAGTGTGTCCTAGGGGCGTGTTTCTAACTGTGATGGGACATGTGTACTATTGTAAAAACAGAGATCAACGGTTCTACATAGTAGAACCGTCTGATCTCCATTTTTACACAGGGGAGAATGACAGGCGGCTTGTTTACATAAGCCGCCCGCCTTTCTCCCTCTCTACCGACGATCGTAGTGTGACCGGCGGACATCGGGTCCGCCGGTCACACGCGCGGACTCCTCTGTGAATGAGCCGGGGTGGGCGCTCGCCCGCTATTGGCTCCCAAGCCGGTCACAGGCGAGCGACGTAGACCTACGTCACTCTGCCTGGCCGGGGCTGACTGCCGCAGTAAATATACTGTGCGCAGTCGGCAACCGGTTAAATTATTTTCTTTCAATCATTTTTTTTTTTTTTTTTTATAACATTCTTGTGACTGCCTTTTCCACTGGGGAGATTGCACCTCGTTTTCTGCCCCCGTGGTGTTCTGTAACAGTTCTGCAGCAGGTCAGAAAGTGAAAGGAGAAGTTGTCAACGTGGCAAGATACTGAAAGTGATAACCATTTCTGACACTTCTCATTTATGCTGAAGAAAGCAATTGTTGCAATCTATAGAGGTTTTCTATCAGTTTCTATCATAACAGGCAGGGTCACGTGAGTCCACAGTAAAAAATTGATAGGAAATCTGTGCCTTTTCTGTAATTTCCAAAATAGCTGGGCCTTGACTTTACACCTGAACTCCGGGCACAAACATGTTCATTTAAATACTCTTCAATAGCCTCAAAGGATATCAATACACCAAATTTCTTTGCAAATCCAGATATTACTTTGAAAAAGTAGCAGTGATGTCATCACTTTGCTGCAGCCTGTGCAGACAGCGGAGCTGTGGGAGGGACCCAGCAGGCCCAACCTACTACAGGCTGCCTGCTGAAAACTACAGGAGGGGGTGGAGACAAGACCTGTCACCCTGCACAAGGAGAGAGAGCAGCAGTGACTGTTCCTTATTATAGGAAGCTCCTGAACAGAGGTAAAGTCTCACACTGGATTACAGCACAGATCTGGAAGAAAATACACAAAGCACACCAAGTTTAAGAAAGGTACACATAACTCTTGTATTTAGACAATATTTGCTGATCCTGGACTTCAGCTTTAAAAGAGATGTAGCACTGCCCCCTTGAGGACTGCTGGATTGTACTCCTTGGGATCCCCCTGGGTTACCGTTAGCAACTGCAGCATGCACAATTTAACTCTTTACTCTCTGGCTCAGTCAATGAACAGTCTAGGGGATGTAGTTGTTTTTGTGGTTTTATTTAAATTAGGGATGGGAGAAGGGAAGAGTGGGATACTCCAACTTGAACTATTCACAACAGGTGAGGACTCCTGTCTGAAGATGCATTCAGGTTGCCGATTCACCTTGCCACTTAGACGAATTTAGGATTACTTGTTAGGATGAATTATCTTTGGGATACAGATCTAGTACCCCCTTTCACTCCACCTACTGACACCTGTCCTCTGGCTATCCTACACTGGGGTGGCCCCCCTCAAGTCAGGCCCCTAGACACGATCCCCTGTACTCAGGATACTGTTTTTCGAGGGTCTCCTGTGCCTCTACCCCTTCAGCTAGCTCTCATGGACCACTGGGTTCAGCTTCTTCTTTCTTCCTGGTCTCCAGGCCGACCACCTGTGACCATGTGCCACTGCAACAGAGGAGGAGGTACCCGCCACCCTCCCTCCGGGACTTTGCTCACCAGCCAAAGGCCCCACAGCACATGTTTTCCTGGCTTTTATATCACACCCCACAATGCACTGAGACAATCAGTCTGTGCCAATCACTGGGGCTGTATCAAAGCCTGTGTACCCATTGGTCAGATTTCCTCCACTGTCCAATATGCCTCCATATTGGAACTCTCACAGATCCTGATCTGCTAAGCAGAAAGCAATATAGATTTGCCTGCTGCTCCTCTGATAGGCAGACAGAGCCAAAAACTATACTCTCTCACTAGCATCTACCTAGGAGGGTGCTACAAAGAAGTATTGGAATTTATATTTTTTTGGAAATCATACCTACCTAGCTGGATGCAGCATCCGTCCCCTGCTGGCTCTAAGACTGAGAACTGAGCGATCAAACACCACTGATCGCACGGTTCTCAGAGCTCCCTGTGCAAAGAACTGGTGACTGTCAGTCATCAGCTCTCTGCTCAGCCAACCCCCCTCCCCCCACACTCATTGGAGCGCTGGGCTGTGGAGAAGCGGGAGCGGCTGGCTCAGGCTCTCAGTAGCTCACTGAGAGGCTGAGCCAGGTGCCGGTTCCGGCATTTGGGCAGATCCCGACCCTGTGGTCGCAATCTTTACTAAGCCTAGACCGGCTCTGTGACATCAGCTGATAGTGGGCTTCAGAAGCTGGCCGTCTGCTGAAAACAGGTCACAGGAATGCAGAGCAAACTGCACTCCTGGGATCCACAGGAGAAGAACAGCCAAACAAGCTTTGCCTGTACTTCTCCTTTAAGAGACTGCAGCAGTCTCTTAGAAGTAATTAGTTCCCTCTGGGTGATCTATGTACATTCCAGGGAGTTTAGCAAACTTTGATGCAGATTCCTACCTTTTTTTATCCTGAAGAAAAAAAATAAGCCGATCTTTACCAGTTTTCAGAGCATCACTCACGTGACCCGCCGGCTCTCTCCTCTCTCCATCTGACAGCTGTCTGCAGTGGGATTCCCTGCTGGCGTCAGTCAGATGGGGAGAAGCAGGAGAGGCCGCGGGCAACGTGAGCCGCAATTGGCCTTCTGAAAATTGGTAAAGAGTGGCTTATTTTTATAAAACACAGACACAGGGGCACACAGGATTATTAAACAGACCATAGACATGACATAACTTTTTAGGCCCAGGAAAATATTCCTCGGGAGTTCCTCTGAAGCCACCATTCTGCTCTTTGCCCTACTGTCCAGGCCCCGGGTTCAGTGAAGATCACAGGACATGGTATCTGGGCCTTTTACTCTTCCAGTGGCCATTACATCCCAAGCAGACCCTTCACTGAATTCCATTCACAGCTCTTTTATGGCAGATCAACCTTAGATGTGGTGACTGCATTTATTTTCTTTTTTCATTTTTCTTTTTTAACCTAAATTTTCATTTGATGATCCTGCCATCAACAGACTTTCTGTCTTAGGATGACAGCATTCATTATCTATGTTGGAGCCGTGTTACCCAGAAAGTGCATTAGAATTACTGAACGTCTCTATAACATAGGGAGGAAGTATTCTGTGGTTCACCTTGTATCACTGGGAAGGGCTGATAACACTGCAGAGTGAATAGTAATTTGCAAAACGTCTTTTCTTCTATAGTGGCTTAGTGGTTAGTTCTTCTGCCTCACTGGAGTTCCAGGTTTAAATCCTGTTCAGGACAGTGGGGTTTATTTACTAAAGGCAAATCACTGTGCACTTAAAGTGCACTTGGAAGTGCAGTCGCTGTAGATCTGAGGGGAATTTCTGAAATGAGGGGAGCTCTGCTGATTTCTATCATCCAATCATGAGAAAGAAAAAATGCTGTTTTTTATTTTCCTTGCATGTCCCCCTCAGATCTACAGTGACCGCACTTCCTTGCAGTGCACAGTGGATTTGCCTTTCGTAAAGAAAACCAACTGTCTGCATGGAGTTTGCATATTCTCCCTTGGGAGGGTTTCCTCCCACACTGTGGTGATAGGTCAATAGGTTCCTTTCAAAGTTGGCACTAGTATGTACAGTATATGTATGCAAGCTTATGACATAAGGACCTTAAAACTGTAAACTCCTTTAGGGCAGGGCCTGGTGTGAATGTACAGTATGTAAAAGTACTGCAAAATACTTGTAATAATTATGACAAACTCACTCATGACAGGGGCTTTTGGAGGGGACTGCTGGCTAGCCTCTTGCCTACTAAATATATAGTAGGCCCTGGCTTGTGAGGGAACACTGCTCTTTGTGGGGTGTAAGCTGGGGGGGGGGGGCCTAGGAGGAATGTTACTTTGGGTTCAAGTCCACATCTCCCCAAAACACACACAGACTCTGGGACTTTAGGCCTAGGATTCATGTTAAAGGCCTAGCTGCCTATTGCCAATAGGAGACTGCTCTGCACAGTCAGACTCATGGTAATATCATCAGCTCAACCACCTGTCTTCCACACATTGTTGTTTGTGCTGATTAACTCACCTATGCTGATTAACTCACCTATTGTCTACTGTGGGGATGTGTTTACACTTATAATAATGTGTAATGTACTTCATGAGCTCAATGGCGGCAAGTCTGCCTTGCAATGCGATAGTAGTAACAGGCATAAAAACAGAGTCGACTGGTCTGACGCGTTTCATCACAGATGACGTCGTCCTGGCATACCCCAGGATGATGTCATCTGTGATGAGCTGACGTCACCGCGTGTGAGAGATCCCGGAAGGACGGGTGCTATGTTTAGCTGGCCGGCTCTGTTTTTATGCCTGTTACTACTATCATGTTGTAAGTGCAATATATTTCTTTCCTAATAAATCACCATAAGTTATCACACTATGGCGCACCTCTCATTATATTTTTTGGAGATTAATACCCTCTGACAAGCCGCCTACTATCTGGGGGATTACAGGGGAGAGGTCTGTTTGACACCACAGCATACTGTTTCCCCAGTGTTGTTGACCCTTGTGGTCCCCTTTCTCTGGTAAGCAGGTTTTTCATGTGGTGGCGGACACGATTTTTAGTGGTGGAAGTTTACTTGCTCACAATTTCAATCCAATTCAATATTTCATGGTTGGACTTTCAATTTTTCCCTTTGTTTAGACTTTCACTGCTTGTGTTTTCATTAATATTTTTTTATCTCTAACTATATATTTTTGTCATTTTTGTCAATTGTATGATTTCATCTTTAATGCAACTAATAATAATAATATTCTACCAAAAAAGATTTACCTGCTGGCAAAATTTTGTTTGACAGGTTTTGTTCTGCTTTTTTATTTGGCTTTCTTATTAGATATGCACTAAATGCTAAAGCATGAAATTACCTTATATTAAATGTTTGTTTGTAAAATAATGAAATTATGCGAAGAATCCCAAAACAAATCACATATAGAATGCTGAAACAGGTTATGCTGGTTCTAGGATCACACTCTTCATGGTTTAGATCCTTAACCTATGTGATCTTTCTGCTGAGACTTCTGACACAAGATGAGGCGAATATGAATCAGAATAGGGGTTAATTAGTGTGATGACTGTAATGGCTAGGTTAGTGTTATATTTAGAAATTCAGAGTGTTAGGGGTTAAAGCCACGTTTGACACAAAAAATGTAAAGAGTAAAAAAAAATCCGCAGCAAGTATTAAGCACAAGAACCCATAAGTGCTTGTACACAACTACAGCAGTCCAAGCTTTTACCTGAATCCTGGCCTGTTCACGCTTCAAGCCCGGGCTGAAAACGCTAATGCAAAAAGGCTAAAAAACTCACTCCACAGCTATAGCTTTCTACAGCTAATGCTACTTGCTTTTTTTTAACGTCCAGTTTGCATGAGGCCTAAGTGTTTAGAGATGAGTGAGTAGATCTACTGCAGGTCAGAAGGAGGTTTACTGCAGATCAGAAGAAGGTCTACAACATTTGCCCATTGACACAAGCCCAAAGCCCTTCAACACAGGCCCTGCAAAACAAACTGTAGGTTAAGTGTGTAGAGTTGAGTGTGTATAAGTACTGCAGGTCAGAAGAAAGCTTGTGTTTTCCCATCAACCTAGGGAGCAAACTATACAGTAGATTACAGTAAGTGTGTAGTGTTGAGTGTGTAAGTCTAATGCAGGTCAGAAGGAGGTCTACTGCATTTGCCCATTGTCACAGGGCAGCCCTAAGGAACGAATTATAAGTTAAGTGTTTAGAGTTGTGTTTATAGAGTTGGAGAGGGATACATGATAGAAACTTGTTTGTGAGGTTTGGCTAGGCTAGGTGTTAAGAGTTTTGGTAAAGTAGCATTAGGGTTTAGGGTGGAGATGCTTTGTCTTCATATTTACTGTTGTACTATACTATTTTCATTTATCTCAAACTACCAGAACCAAGAACTAATGTCTATTTCAGCCTAAAAACGTAAATATCTTCAAAAAAGTAACCTTTCCTACTTATTATTCTGTAGTTGAGAAAAAAAATGGAAATAATCCTCTCCAGGTAAACTTTACACACTGCAAGAGTTCTAAATTAGCACATACTGTATCTCATCCACTAAGGCAGCTAGAAGGATATACAAGTCTTTATTTTCTAAATTACTTTGACCTTTCTTCCTGATTATTCTGTAGATAAGAAAAAAAAAAAAAAAGAGAAAAATAATCACTTCCTGGTAAACTACCTATATGCAATGCAAGGGTTTTGCAGACACCTAATATTTTCAACTTTTTTTTAGAGGTTTTAATGCCAGTACTTTTCTCAAACTGACTGTCATGTAGAAGTGTCTACCGTTACGGGATATCTTCCAAAATGGTCAGATTGGCAGCTAACATCTGCAGTCTGCACAAAAGATACAGATCCTATAACATCTACAACTGTACTTTTTCCCCTGCTGCTACACCATTGTATTTGTTTATTGACTGATACGTTATTTGAATTTTTCAGGCGAACACTGACCAAGCTTTCACTAATCTTCAGCCACATCCTGTGTGAACTTCGTGCTTTGTGCCCTGGTGGGCGGTATCAAGGGAACACATATCGTGTCACAAAACTGGAGGCATCCAACTTCTGGTCACAAGCCTTTGGGACTAGGTAATTATGTTAAAATGTTGTTCAAAACATTCTGTGGCCCATTACTTGCTGTACTCTTAGGGGTTGTTCACACTATAATGCTTAAGGCAAATCGGGTTAACAAGCATTGCCGTGTGTTCTGAGGCATTGCACTGTGGTTTTAAAGGCTTCCATTACAATGACTTGAACAGGACACAAATGGCTCGTTTCCACTGAGCTTTATGATACGGTTTGGTTCGGTGCGGTACGATATTTATGCCGTTTCCATTATGAATGGTACCCTAATTCCGAACCGTACCATACCACTTTTTGGTACCCTTTCGTTGGGGTACCAAGCACATTAGTACCGTACCAACAGGGTGGAGCTACCCTCTGCAGAACTTTGATTGGTTGACAGAGAATCGTCTATCACAGCTTTCCTGCTACACCACGCCTATCATGAAAGGGTACTATTGGCAGTGGAAACGCAATGTGTACTGTTCCGAACCGTACCATACCACTCAGTGGAAACGAGGCAAAAGTAATACATTATAATTTCTTTTATAAAAGTGCAGAAATTGTGTTTGGAATGAATTGGCCCTTGGGATGTCAGTCTAGCATAGCAAGTCATGGATATGTCCAAAGAAAGGAGATGGCCACCACCCAACCCAATGATTTAAATAAAGAAACACCATTTTAGCTTATTTGGCCATTTAGTAAAACGGTTTTCCCAAAGTTTTTTTTTTTTTTGCCTCAGAGGACCCTTGAAATAATGCATGGGTCTTGGGGAACCACTGCTAAAAAGTACACATACAGCTCACTTATGTTATTAAAAAGTTATTTCTAAGTTAATACTCAAAAAGGAATAAAAAATGTAGCATACCTAGAGTATTTGACATTCATGTTGAATCATTTTCACTAAAATGTCCTAAATTAAAAATATATTTATCAGTAATAATCACAAAATTAAAATAAGTAATAATAATGGTGAGAAAAGAAACCCAGACAGACTCCTTTCCATCAATGGAGAAATGTCTCCTGTTGGTGGTCTATAAGAAAGATACCACCCTTATACATAGCCAAAAACATAATTAGAGGTATACCACGGACTCTGCCAAGTGATGTTGGCCCAGAACTATGCACGCACTATCAGATGGGAGGTCCATCTGCCCCAGCTCAATAAACTCCTAGCAGCCTCTGGTTGGGAATGGTTGATTTAGAAGCTTAGTCTTTTTCATGTGGCAGTGTAATAATGGCCAGAAAAGAAAAACAGACTCCCTTATGTACATGGAGAAATGCCTCCTTCATTGGTGGTCAATAAGAAAAATACTACCCTTACACACAGCCAAAAAGACCATTGGAGGCATGCCACTAACTCCATGCACTAACTATTCAAGCAGATGGGTGGAACCCTTAGCAACCTCCGTGAAACCCTGATTGAGAGTGGTTGATTAGAAGCTTGGTTTTGTATGTCCTTGTTGCAATTTAAGAGAGATCACATAAACAACATTAAATCCCTCTTTACAATGTCCATCCATTACCAACTGGCTCTTGATAGTAGAGGTGCACATAAAGGTGATGCAACAATATAATGAAAGGTAACTTTGATCCGTTACTTATCAACATGCCTTTTTTATGTTCTACAGGTGTCTGGTGAAGTGGGAGGAGTTTAGGGGTGGACTGCATCCTGTGCACAACATAGAGGCGGGGCCTCTGGAATCTGCACTGCGCAGTACGATGGATTTAACATGCAATGATCACATCTCAATGTTTGAGTTTGACATTTTCACACGTCTTTTCCAGGTAACTAATTATATAGACAGTATGTTACCATGTGATTGATACAATTTGAAAAAGTGTTATTTTTATCATTAGTAGTATTAAACCCCTAGTAATTTTTAGCGAAAAACACTGAGCAAATAAAAAAAAAAAAAGTTTCCCAGTAAACTACCGTATTTATCGGCATATAACACGCGCCGGCGTATAACATGCGCCGGCGTATAACACGCACCTCAATATTAGGAGCAAAATTTCAGGAAAAAAGCTTAAATTTAAAATAAACAGCTTTGAACTCAGAACTTTTTTTTTATTTAAATGACATCTCACCAGTGCCCTTTATGGCAGCCTCATCAGCAGTGTTCAACAATGCAGCCTCATCAGCAGTGTCCAGCAATGCAGTCTCCAGCAATGCAACCTCATCAGCAGTGTCCAGCAATGCAGTCTCCAGCAATGCAGCCTCATCAGCACTGTCCAGCAATGCAGTCTCCAGCAATGCAGCCTCATCAGCAGTGTCCAGCAATGCAGTCTCCAGCAATGCAGCCTCATCAGCAGTCTCCAGCAATGCAGCCTCGCCAGCGCAGTCTCCAGCAATGCAGCCTCGCAAGCGCCATTGACACTATCCGAATCAGTTTTGAAAAAGGCCGGGAAGCAGCGCCGAGAGCTGAAGGGGGCGGGCTGGGCCGAGGAGAAGGGAGAACGAGCGCTCGTTGTCATCGGAAGTCCCGCCTATGATAGACGTCACACGTCTTGGCAGAGGAGGCGGGACTTCCTATGACAGCTCGTCCCTCCTTCTTCTCGGCCCGGCCTGCCCCCTTCTGCTCTTGGCGCTGCTTCCTGGCCTTTTCTTTTTTTAATATTGGCGTATAACGCACACTATTGCTTTGTGCGTGTTATACGCCGATAAATACGGTATTTGTTAAAGTTCTTACCCCAGCACTTTACAACTTTCAACCCTGCTGGCTCATACATCCCCAGTGTTGCTTCCGGTTTCCAGTTATCACAGGAAAGAGTTAGCAGTGGACAGTGCAATCTAGAGTCAGTCTGTTAACTTGGAGAAGGAGAGTGGTGTCTTGCTATACTAGGCTACAGAGCTGTTTAAATTGATGTATACTGTTTAGGAAGACGTCGCTCTAGTCTCTGCATGCAGGAGTGGCTTCATAGGATCCTGCAATAGAACAGAGCCACCCCTGAAACAGGAAACCTGGGGCAGCAGTCATGTCAACAGCTTAAACAGGAACATAGAAATTTAAAGAAGGAAAAGTGCCTCTATGGGAAACATTTATTCAGAATCCAAACAATTGGCCACTCACATGATGGATAACAATGCAAGGCTCTTTGTTCTTCTATAATCACAAACTGAGCTCGCTTCTACATTTAGGATCAGCTGCCATTTGTTGACTATCGCCTTTACCCCATTGGATTCACAACCGTGGGTTTGATTTACGTTATATTTAGACACTGTGGCTGATCTGTATCTCTAGGCGTATATAGTTTTTATATATTCAACAGGAACATAGGCAAGGATTAAAAGATAAAGAAACTGCATATATAATGATTAAATCAGCTGCTGATAGTGCTTAAAAACTGAGGGTTAAAAGCTTTAAAGTCAGCAGGTAAAATACTATAGCTGCTGACTTTTAAAATCTAATACTTACCAGTGCCTGGAGGCCAGCACTATCTTCCTGCAGCTGGTTCTTCTTATCACTGCTGGACCCCCATCTTAGATACTTTAGCCACCTGTGGCTTCCTTCTTCTTCTTTTTCATTGCAGGCATTTAATGTATTCCAAGCAGAAGCAACGTGTCATTATTGAGTTCTAGAGGAAGGAGGGGTGCAGGCTGTCCAACACCTACAGAAGACTACTAGAATGTTTATGGAGATAACACCATTGACCACCAATGACAAGACATTGCTCTCGCCAATGGTGTAATCTCCAAAAACATTCTGTAGCCTTTTGTGGATGTCAGACACTCCTCTTTTGAAACCTAGCTTCTGCTAATTTTTTTTTTCCAAAATGCTTTATTTGACAGGTGCATATACATCGGTTTGAGTAAATAGCATTTAAAAAGGTATTATTGTAGTCCAAATAGTATAAAGTAAGAAATTGGTAACAGTTTCCTTGTCGTATCAAACAATAACAAAGTTAATCATAAATGTACAAGGGACACGTCACTAAGGATATTGTGGTGATGATAATTGAGAGGAGTGAAACTTCCGTCACACTAAGCAACTTGCTCGTCTCACTTACTAACTTGCTATGTGATTGTGTTAGAGGAATGTAGTACCTAGCTGTGCAGGGTAAGGGAGTCAAGAGATATTCACAAATACTCAGTATGTGGGGGATTGGTGTTTTTGTGTTGCTAAATGAATTAAGGGTCTACAGGATGAAGATTAGATTACACGGGGGATATGCAGGTTTAACGATTGTATGGGGGTAAAGGGAGGGAAAGGGGGCTTTTAAGGTAGGTGAGTTTAAGGGAAAAAATAAGTGGGGGGGGAGGGGGTCAAGCTTCCCAAGGGGTGGAATAGAGGAATGATGGGGGTGTGTGGGGATGAGGGGTACCAGCCTGCTCTCTGATGGTGGAGATTTTACATGTGAGTCTGTGGACCTCTTCCCAAAATGGCTGGATTAAGGAGCATGCCCACCATATCTGTAGAAGCGAGCCCAATTCTTCATTGCAGCACCAGCAGTGGGGGGAGAGTGAGGGAGCGAATTTATGTATTCTGAGTGGAGTCCTATACCACCTAGAGAAGATTTTGTAGCCGTTTTCTTGTCGGGACATTGTCTGAGCCCTTGTGGATGTAAGTGAAGATTTTCTCCCAGTCATGGCCAGCTCCTGTAGCTATTTGCGGCTGGCTAAGTTTGATTTAGGGTCATGGTCAGCAAACAATATGGAATGTATGTCCGAGATTAAATGCCTTTGAGGATCTGATTTTTAGCAGATCGTCTCAAATGGTGTGTGTTGGCGTGTCCATTTTTGAAGGAGTTGGGGTCTACCTAGGAAGTGCCGGATTTGTGCGTATGTCCAAAACGGGAATAGGGGTTTGTGGTTATAGATGTAAGAGCGGGCAAGGACAGAAGATGTCCTTTGTTGAAGAAATGCTCTGCACTGACTATTGGGTGAGGCCTGCTGTCAGTAAGAAAGGAGTCTGTCATACTGGGCTGGAATTCTGGGTTTTGTCGAATTGGGGTTAGAGGACCCGGGGATGATTAAACCTTGTATTTACGACAGGCTTCATGGAAAGTGAGTAGGGTGGTTCCTATTAAAGTGTGCGTTTTGCAGGATAGAGGAATGTGGTCGGTAGCTATCCAAGGGATTTTGTGAAGAGGTGGGGCTGACGTGGCTTTTTCTAGTTGCACCCAGACTTTTATTTGTGAATGTATGTTCCAGTCTACCACCCTTGTTAGTTGGCATGCCAGTATTTTTTGATATCCGGGAGGCCTATGCCTCCTTTCATTTTTGGGATTTTTAGTGTATCATAATTCTGCCTAGGCTGGGATTTCCCCCAAAGGGAGGATGTACACTCTCTGCGACTAAAAGAAAGCTGACAGTACTTTTATTTGTATGGTTTGTTATACATATAAAATTCTGGGGAGGATTTTCATTTTCAAAATTGCGGCTCTCCCAAACCATGAGAAAAGGCCTGTGGACCAAGATTTTAGATCATTTGTATTTTATAGAGAATTTGGAGATAGTTCTTAGCATACAGGTCTGAGAGTTTAGCAGGTAATTGGATGCCAAGGCGAGTTATTGCTCCTTGGTTCCGCTTACGATGGAAAATTAGATTGGCATGGAATACACTATTTACTTGAAATAAAAAAGTAGAACTACTATAGAGGAATAAAGCGGTCCATAGACGGATTGAAATTCTATTCATCTATGGGCAGGCTGATTTGACTTTAATAGATCGACTTCAGTATTACCAGCCTGTCAAGTTTTTTTTCTTACGATTACTACTGACAGCTACAAGGGCCAGCAATTATCATTGTAGTCTGACAGCGAGGAAACCTCACACTGTCAGGGTACAATAGCGTAGCGGGAGGGATTCCCCATCAACACTGTTGTGACAGAGCAAGACCCTGCCACTGTGGAAATGCAGGAGAAAATGAAATGAAGCACCTCCGTGCTTGACTGTAGAGATGTGTTCTTAGCGTTATAGTCAGCATTTTTCTGCCTCCAAACACGGCGAGTCGAGTTAATGCCAAAGAGCTCAATTTTGGTCTCATCTGACCACAGCACTTTCTCCCAATCCTTTTCTGAATCATTTAGATCTTCATTGGCAATCTTCAGATGGGCCTGTTCATGTGCCTTCTTGAGGAGGGGGACCTTGCGGGCACTGCAGGATTTCAATCCATGGCGGTGCATTTTGTTACCAATGGTTTGTTTGGTGACTGTGGTCCCAACTGCCTTGAGATCATTCACAAGCTCCTCCCATGTAATTCTGTGCTAAACCCTCACTTCTCTCATGATCATCCTTACCCCATGAAGTGAAATAATGCATGGAGCTCCAGACTGAGAATTGATAGTTATTTTGTATTTCTTCCATTTGCAAATAATCGCTCCAACAGTTGTCTCCTTCTCACCAATCTCACCAAGCTTCTTGCTGATTGTCTTGTAGCCCATTTCAGCTTTGTGTAGGTGCAGGTTGTCCCTGATGTCCTTTGGTGAGGTTTGAATGGAAGAAAGAGATTCTGTGGACAGGTGTCTTTTATACACATAACGAGTTGTCGTTAGGAGCAACTTCTTAAATTGATAAGACTAATCTGTGTACCACATGAGCCCATACTGTAGCCAGTCTGTGGGAACCAGAATTATTGTTGGTACTTGGTAGGGGATCAAATACTTATTTTAAATCGCTGAACTGCAACTCAATTTATAACATTTGTAATACGTGTTTTTCTGGATTTTTGGTTGATATTCTGTCTCTTATCATTTAAAATACACCTATGATAACAATTATAGACCCTTCATTTCTTTGTATGTGGGCAAACGTACAAAATCTGCAGGGGATCAAATAATTATTTTCTTTACTGTATGTAAGTTATTAAAAAATATATGCCCACTTCTGCATTACTTTTGGTGAAGCCATTTTATCATAAATTTTCTTATCGTAAAACAAAGGTAAATTACACCAATAAAGCAAATTAGTAGGAGTGCTCCATTGAAACCATTTTTTCCAGCTTGTCCTCAAAAATATTTCTTGTTCATTGTTTATACCCCTGATGAAGGAAGACTGGTGTGTCCCCAGTAACACATTGGCAACTTTTATCTTGTGTTATTCCAATCATGAAATAATATGTTTCTTCTGGACACTACTACAGTTGGTTTACCACTCTTATTGCTTTCCTAAACTCTAGATTCCACCCAGGGTGCTCTTTTGGGGCTCCCTGGAGTATCAGAGCTGCCTAGTTAAAGCCATTGAGCTCCACTAATCGGTTTCTTATTTGATATTGAGATGAGACAGCATGAAAGTTCTGCCAGCCTTTGTTCTAGAAAAATGGCAGCTAAAATGTTTTTGGATAGGTTGGATTTATTCTGTTTCCTAAAATGATTTCTCCTTTGTCTATGATCCAACAGCCCTGGGAGACCCTGTTGCAGAACTGGATGCTGCTTTCTGTCACCCACCCTGGTTACATGGCATTTCTCACCTATGATGAAGTTAAAGAGCTTCTACAGGGCCACACACACAAACCTGGCAGGTATGGCACCCTCGGAACTTTACAGGTATTAAAGGGCACCTGCAAGTTTGAATTTATTTATATATTAATCTAAGGAAGCAGGGCATTTTTTTTTTTTTTTACAAGGACAGCTGTATTTTAGTTTCTAAAACAGTTGAAAGATTTTACCCTTTTTTGTCCATGCAGGGCAACAAAGGAATAGCAGAGCAGTCAAGAAACTGATTAATTATTTATCGGGCAGTCTGCGGTTTCCTGATGCTAGTTTACTATTTTTAAAAATAATGCCCAGTTGTCTTTCATATTTTAAACATTTTACAGTATTAAAGATAAACTCTGAGAAAACTAAAAGTACTCATTTGCAGTGGGACTGCGCCTGCACTGCAAGGGTTAACAACTGCTCATTTCTGTCTAGGGGGACCAGGTACAGCAGTTTTGCTTTCCCAGTTCTCTGCTCCCGCCATCTCTAGTGCTCCTGTACCAATTCCCATATCCTCTTCTCCCCTATGCTATGGCGGATCATCAAGACCAAGGCAGAGCCCATTACCTTGCTCTGAACATGAGGACGCCGAGGGACAGTTCACTGCTGGAGCATAGAGAGAAGCGTTGTCTGCTGGGGGGGGAGGAAAAAAATACTTATTGGCGCTTTTCCACTGCATGGAACCGAACGGTTCGGCTCGCTTTTGTGCTTTTCCACTGCTGATACCGCATGGTATGGTGTAGGAACGGTACGGCGGCGCTTTTCCACTGCATGGAACCGAACGGTACGGCTCTCTAAAACAGTACCTACTCGATTGTGGTTCCAAGAGGTACCATACCCGGTACCATATCCCACAATCCTTTGCATGCAGTCACTACTAGCCACTGATTGGTCAGAGAATCCCACCCACCCTGTTGTTATCCCACCCACTTAACTTTGGTACTACTTTAGTGGAAAAGCAAACCATACCGTACCGAACCGTTCCAACACCGTACCATGCGGTACCAGCAGTGGAAAAGCAAACCGGGCCAAGCATGGCCGAGTAGAGCCGAGCCATTATTGTCCCCTGGACTGAAATGAGAAATCAACCCTTGCAGTGTGGGGGCAGTTTAACTGCAAAGGAGGACTTTTGGTTTTCCCAGGGTCGGGCTTTAAGGAAGAGAAAACGAAACCTTCCTGGACTTACCAATAAATAACCTCCTGCAGTAAATAATTCCCAGTTGTGCAGTTGAGGGAGTTTGATGTCATTGTAGTGGTTTATGCAGGTGCTGAATGACAGCCTAGAATCCTGCAGAATAACAATAGGCCTGGAATTTGATACCGATAAAACACACTGAAACCTTTACCATGTCCATTTCTCAAGCTCAACTTCAAGACATTTTTAAAGACCATTGATGAACCCAGTTAAAGTGGTTGTAAAGCCCTACATATGGCCACTGAAGTGACTGGCTTCAGGTAATACACAGAGATGAAACAAATCATCCTACATAAGTTATACCTGTTTATCTGCAGCCCTCTCTTCTCTCCATGTGCAGAGTATTTCTCAGCTGTAGAAGGCAGGGGGAAAACATATGATACCACACACTGCACAACATAGAACAGGAGGGAGCCGAGTGTAACCTAAGTGGAGAGAAAGGATACACCCCCTTCTACACAGCCTTATAGGGAATCATGCACAGCTGAAGCTGTCAGCCACCTTCTATGTGCTGGAGAGGGGGATGGGGCTGTCTCCTAGGATTCTGTGGTGTTGGCATAATCTGTCAGAAGTGACTCATGCAGGTAGCATAGGGAGGAGAGAGCAGATAGGAGCTACACTAAGTGTTTTGGATTGAGGCTAGTAGACACTAGAGAAGGTTATGTTTTGTTAATTTTTCATTTCCAAGATTTACAAACACTTTAGGTATACCTTATCACTTCTCTGACTTTTGGCTGAGATCAAGTTTAGTATCTGTTCTTATCAATGGCTAGTAGGGGTGCCTTACCATCATTCTGGCCTTTTGGTAGGAATAGCTGGCTTTAGTGTATCCCTGTTGGTATGATGGGACTCTGAAGGCTAGTACTGGCTGGAACAGAGACCTGGGAGCCTATGGGATGTGGGGCATGGAAGTAATTCTCCCAGGAAGACTGGAAGAGCCCAATGCCTCCTGATTTGAATTGGTCTACCTTGTCTGGCCATGGGCTGGGAAGGCAGAGAATCTGCAGTGCTGTGCTCCCTGGGAGTTGGTCGCCACAGGGGTGCTGTTAGTATCACTTGGGCATGGTACTCCACAGTGAGAAGTGAGCACATGGTTCACGGCACTTATGCTTTTTTCTGCCCTCTACCTCTTTGGGCTAGGCGTTTTGGCTAAGTGCAGAGCAATTTTTTAGCTACCAGGCCTCAGGACCTGGCCCATGCACTAGCACGGGTACTATTTTTTTTTTTCTCACGTTTTTCCTTTTGCACTTTTGTCTGTGTCTTTTTCACTTGGATGGAGGGTGTTGGTCTTCGAGCCTTCCCTGAAGTCTAGGGGGAAGATGTGTGGCCATGAGGTTCCTTCCTCCCTTGGACTGAGGGGGCCTCTCTTCGGGAAAGCCTCTCACCTAGTACTTGTTGGTTGGCTTTGGCTGGTCATGAGGAGAGGGATCTGCCAGGCTTTTTGGCTAGATGGACCATGCTCAAACCTTGCCCCTGTCAGGAGCCTTGCGCCTCGAGGGGTTAAGGTAAGGTTTTACTCCTTCTGGGGATTTATAAAGGCACACCCTGTAAATGTTACTAAATTCAGAACCTGCATTCACTATATCTAGTCTCTCACCATACACAGGACATGGAATTGCAATTATTTTAGTAAATATAAACTGCTAAAGACCTTTTCATTAGCAGTATATAGCAGTCTTGTGACTTGTATCAGTACCTAGTAAAGCTTATAGGAGGAGTTTTCATTTTTCCCTGATCCTCTGTCTGGACAGTGCTGATTGGCCCTATGCTGATCACATGCACTCTACCAAGAAAAAAGAAAAACTCTCTAGCAATACACACCAAACTGAGCATGTGCAGCCTGACTCCTAATGCTCTGTTCTATCACAAGATGGGTTGGAGTCAGTTAAAGAAGGGGAGGATCAGAGAAAACAGGATCATGCGGCCCATTTTACACAATGTGAAAGATTAACCCCTTAGGTTCCACAATAAGTATAACAAGCATGCTTTGCTCTATATACAGACTCATTTTACTATTGTGGGTTTAGTAACACATTAAAGTGCACTTTTTTGTGTGTGTTTCACATGCATTTTTTTTTTTTTGTTCACTTACGGATGTTTGTTTTTGCGCACCACCGTGGATTTAAAAAAAACAAAAATTAAAAGAACTAAAAATTTTTTACAAATCAGCTAAGTTCCACAATGCTTAAAAGGAAACATAAAGGGGCATTTATCCCAAACGGGTAATAGGAAATCCACAGGTTGATCACATGGGGAAAAAATGGTACTATACGATAACCAATGTATAAAGAGTAAAACAAGAAAAGCAAAACAAAGGAATAACAGTAAAATAAAAATTAAATAAACTTTATTTGTACAAAAAAGCCAAAAAGGCCTTAACCACTTAAGCCCCAGAAGATTTTACCCCCTTCCTGACCAGGGTTTTTTTTTGTGATTCGGCACTGCGTGACTTTAACGGACAATTGCGCGGTCATGCGATGCTGTACCTAAACAAATTTGACGTCCTTTTTTTCCCACAAATAGAGCTTTCTTTTGGTGGTATTTTATCACCTGTGGGATTTTTTGATCATGCGCTATAATCAAAAAAAGAGCGACAATTTTGCAAAAATAACAATATTTTTCACATTTTTTTATATGAAATTCCCCCCCCAAAAAAATGTAAAAATCTAAATTTTTTAACATTTTTGGCCAATTTGTTTTCTGCTACATATGCTTGGTAAAAAAAATCACAATAAGCATATTTTGATTGGTTTGCGCAAAAGTTATTGCGTTTACTAACTAAGGGAAAGATTTTTGTAATTTTTGTTGTTTTTTTATTAACGAGTAACGGCGGCGATCTGCGATTTTTTTTTGCGGGACTGCGACATTGCGGCGGACAGATCGGACCCTTGACTGACATTTTTGACCCTTTTGGGGGTACCAGTGACATTACTACATTAATTAGTGCTATATATATGCACTGTTACTGTAAAAATGACACCGGCAGGGAAGGGGTTAACTTTATTGGGGAAGGAGGGGTTAAGTATGTCCATAGGGGCGTGTTTCTAACTGTGATTGGACATGGCTACTGGTGTAAGAACAGAGATCAATGGTCCTACATAGTAGAACCGTGTGATCTCCATTTTTACACAGGGGAGAATGACAGGCGGCTTTGTTTACATTAGCCGCCTGCCTTTCTCCCTTCGCGGCGAATGATCGCGAGTGACCGGCGGACATCGGGTCCGCCGGTCACACGCACTGACTTGTTAGGGAACGAGCCGGGGTGGGCCCGCGCCTCTGCGGGCGCGCGCTCGCTCGCCTGCTATTGGCTCACAAGTAAGTGACAGGCTAGTGACGTACCCATACGTCACTTTGCCTGGCCGGGGCTGACCGCCGCAGTATATGTACTTGCGGCGGTCGGCAACCGGTTAAAAGCCAATCATAAGTAAGTGCATACTAAAAACAATGTAAACACATGAAAGACTGTAAATACATGAGGTAAAGCCGAGTCTACAGGATACAGTAGAGGTATGTGGACAGGAAACCCCAACTAAAAATGTTTATTAATAATGCTAATATAAGCAGCAGAATCTAGTTTCAGATTAGCATTCATCAGTCCCCCGCGCAGCAGGGTTCAGGTTTGAAGAGAAAGGATAAGCACTGTGATCCATTACTACACTTATAGCTTGGTGACAGCAGACTGAGTACAATTCATTTTTTAACTGCAGTAAAAATAAAAAAGTGAAGTTACTGATTCAGCTGTGGGTTTCTTGGTTCACACAACTGGCAGGGCAGAATTTCAGTCCTTTGGCAAGTTTTACATATTTCAACTGTGCAATTGGCTGTATGCCCGGTGTTGGGCTTTACGCTAAATTGTTTTTCTCAAGCCTAGGGGTGCATAACTGCTTGGTTTCTCGGGAAATCTGAGAAGCTGCCTATATTTATCTTACATTTTGCAGTTGTCATAGAGGTTAATTGATATTATATGTATGTAGACTTGTTAGAAAGGCACAGGTAGAGATATCAATTTCTCAACCCCATGAAAGTTTTGTTTTGTACTCTTCTGTTTACCTTTACCCTACATCGTGCAGGAGATTGATTCAGAAATCATGCCAATAGGAAAGTCCCTCCTGAAACTGTTACGGAAAATTTTACTTGCATGAATACTTTAGACAGGCTATTCCAGTTTACTTATTGAAAGCTTTTAAAACCACAAATGCTAAAGTGTAAACTATAATCGGTTAACTAGTCCCATTGTTGGATTAAAGTGGTTGCAAAGCTCTGAAATCAAAATAACAAAGCATATCCCTCTATGGTGTGTACTTGCCTCAATCCAAAGCATTTAGTGTGATTTATGTCCCCTCTGTCATTCCATTGCTATCTGCATGACTCACTTCTGACAGGTCCTGCCCACAGAATCTCAGGGGATGGCCTCCCCCCCCCCCCCAGCACCCAGAAGGTAATTGACAGCCCCTGGTGTGCAAGTTTCCCTATAAGGCTGTGTGTGTGTAGGTGTGCGTGTGTCCTTTCCTTCCACTCAGGTCTCAGAGTACGCCCAGCCCTACTATATATGCTGTGCAGTGTGTGATGTAAAATCCCTGCCTGCTAAAGCTGAGAAATAGCTTTTGATCTGTGTGTTTTAGAAGACTGTAGAGATGAAAAGACTGCAGATAACTAGGTACAACTTATGTAGGAGGCTTTGTTTTATCTCTATGTAGCACCTGAGGCTTGTCACTTCAGTGAATATATGTAAGAATTTACAATGACTTTAGGAAACCCTTTCAATGTTATACGTTTAATACCTAAGATTACATTTTCAAATGGATTAAATTTAGAAAAGTTTCCCGTATTTTGACTTCATTCAGACTTGTGAAAATAGAAAAAAAAGGTCAAGTGAAGTTCCTACTACAATTAGAAAAGGCTGATCCATGCTTTTTAGAGTTTTAGAAAAAGAACATGCAGCATTATGGACTTTTTGGAGGTAATTTCCTCCTTGATCAGTTCTTCCACCTAAAGAAGGACAATGTGGCTTCTAAAATATACATAGAAATACTTGTGCTATCAATAAAGGGGCCAGACTGCTCTTAAACACTTGACCTCTGGAAGATTTACCCCCATGCCATTTTTTGTGATACGGCACTGCAGTACTTTAGCTGTCTTGCAACACTGTACCCATATAAAATATATGTCCTTTTTTCCCCCACAAATAAAGCTTTCTTTTGGTGGTTTTTGATCACCACTGTATTTTTTTATTTTTGGTGCTTTAAACAAAAAAAGACTGACAATTTAAAAGAAAAAAAAAACAATATTTTTTACTTTCTGCTATAAAACATGTCCAAAAAAAAAAATAAATAAAAATGTAAAAAATCAAATTTCCTGATAAATTTAGGCCAATATGTATTCTGCTACATATATTTGGTAAAAAAAAAATTCCATTAAGCGAATATTGATTGGTTTGGGCAAAGGTTATAGCGTCTATGGGATATATCATTTATTTATTTATTTATTTTACTAGTAATGGTGGCGATCAGCAACTTGGGACTGCAATATTGCGGCAGACAAAGTGGACACTAATGCCTTGTTTCCACTGAGCGGAACGGTTTGGGTCGGTACAGTTTGGAAGGGTTAGAATGGTCCGGTCTATTCAGGTGAGCGTTTCCACTGCAAGTCGGGCCACCAGGGACCATGCGGGGTTTACACCAAATGAGGTGTTTGTTTTGCTCTTTCATTTGACGTGAGCATTGATGGTTTCCTGTCCGCCAATCAGAGGACTCTATCGTGTGACGCCAGTAGCTCCGCCCTAACCGTACCGTACCATTTCCTATGGCCCTACATCTGAAGCAAGACCAGGAATGGTGCGGTTTGGTTCGGTTGTATGGGCCACTTTCATAATGGAAACACTCAAATTAGCGTACCGTACCGAACCGCCCCGAACCGATCCGCTCAGTGGAAACGAGGCATTATCGACACTTTTTGGGAACCAGTGACACTAATACAGTGATCAGTGCTAAAAATATGCACTGTCGCTGTACTAATGATACTGGCTGGGAAGGGGTTAAACATCTAGGGCAATCAAAGGGTTAAATGTGTGCCTAGCCAGTGTTTTAGTGTAAACAGTGTGCTGCTTTCACTAAGGCAAGTAATGGATTTTATTCCCTGCTTTGCAGGGAATAAAATCCATTATTTTCCCACTGACAGGACAGAGCTCTGCCTTATTTACATGGGCTGTGTCCTGTGAAAATTCCAGGCTGGTGCTGGTGGTAATCCATTGGTGGGCACCCGTTGATCGACATCTGCTGTGTTTAATCACAGCATGGCTAGGTAGCCGGTGGCATGCCCCCTACCTGGAAGTTCCAGATCACATACTAGGTACATAAACCGGCAAATCATAGGTGCCTTGCCACCATATATCTATGTTGTATGGTCAGCAAGCAGTTAAACAGGTCATACATGGATCAGTTTATTTTGTTCAGCCAGCGTGGATGGGGGAATCCTCCCTGTCTTTGTATTCTGACAGCAGTGAGACTCCCCCCGCCATCAGCATACACAGATCAGCACTGCAGCCTATTGCCTGCAGCACTGATCAAGCGAAAATATACAACAGTGCAATTGAACAGAATTAGATCAGTAGATCAGCTTCTGTTCAACCACAGTGGCAACCCATTGATCGAAATGCGTCTGGTCCCTGCTAAACCGGCTAAAATTAGATCCATGTATGGTCACCAGCTTCATTGTCTAAAATGTCTTTCTAAGCTGTAGCATTAGCTGAACCCTACATATGAAGCCCCCAAGCTTGGAGGGGTGTTCATATATATTTGGTACATGGTCAGGTCAGGTGGGATGGTCAGGAGTGTAACGGCACAGCACACTCTAATACTTTGTGCTTAATATGTACTCATACAATCATTCTTTGTTGTTGCTTATTCTTCTGGAATGAACCACAAGTGAGTTACAGAAGCAAGGAGACGAGGATTCATTCATAGGTATTTAGAGGGTATGATTGCAAGAAAAAAAATAATGTGATGATTTTGTTGTATCATCGTGACGTTGGTGTTTTCTGTCACAAAGCTAAACACCTGTCTCAGCAGTCTCTGATGAAGGTGTCATTGCACAACCCACAAACTGCAAACAAACCAGTTCCAGGAGAGTGAAGCAAATCTTATTCAGATTTATGGTGAGTGATGTCACTGACCTAACATTACTCATGAATAAAGAACCTCACTTTCAATCAGCGGTTTATGAGACAGGGATTATGCTTCATGTCAAAATTGCAATAAATGTGATAAAACTCTCACCAGGATACAAATTATCACTGTTGATGGACTTTAAACTTTAATTGGAATACTTCCCTGTTCACTCCTTGCCCCAGATTCACCTGCTTTATTCCTGGAAGTGACATTAATGTAAAATGCATTTATAGTTCCTTGCAGTAACAAGAACAGATCACCTGTACTGGATGAACATATGTACCTTGTATTTTATGAAAGGGATATTCGTTTGCAATTTTTTGCCAAACACAATCATTAAATGCACTTTAAACATTATGACCAGCTCCATTCAGTGCAAAAATGTTAGTGGTGGATATTTGGCTAACATTCAATGCCATCAATTGACACTTATTTGATTGAGGGGGTTTGTTCAGATAATTATAGGTATCCATAAAACAACCCTAGTGGCAATTAAAGTGGTTCCAATGGCAGAAGGCTTTTTATTCTAATGCTTTCTATGTATTAGAATAACAAAAACCTTCTGTGTGCAGCAGCCCCTCTTATAGTTACCGCTCAATCCAGCGATGTTGCAGGAGAGCCTCAGCTGTCCTGCCATTGGTGCTCGCTGCTGTCAAAGTCAGTGTGCCAATAAGAAGAGAGAGGGGGTGGGGTCAAGCTATAGCTCTGTGTCTGAATGGACACACAGAGCAGTGGCTCGGTTCAGGTGCCCCCATAGCAAGCTGCTTGCTCTGGGGGCACTCGGCAGGAGGGAGGAGCCAGGAGGGCTGGCAAGGGACTTGAGAAAAAAAATATCGGGGCTGCTACAAGTACAGTAAACCCCCGTTATATAGCAGTTCAGTTTTCGCGGTCCCGGAATTTCGCGTTTTTTTTCTGTAAGACCTATTACTATTGTTTTATTAATTCAATCGTTGTTAATTCAATATTTTTGTGTTTTCCATTGCTCTTGCTCTATCGCTCAGTATCTTTTATGTGTTTAAATTTGTTTCTATTGTTTTAAAAGTGTGTTTAAAGACCTTAAAATGCTTTTAAAAGTACAGTGAAAGTTATAAAACATGCCTAGGGTGTATTTAAATAGGGTATTTCTATTTTGCGGATTTTCACTTATTGCGGGTGGGTCTGGAACCTAACCCCAGCGATGGAGGAGGGTTTACTGTATAGCATGATTGGTATTTTTAAACAAAAAAAAAAACAAAAAAACAAGACTTTAATGTCACTTTAACCACTTAAGCCCCGGAGGATTTGGCTGCTAAACGACCAGGGGGTATTTTGCGATTCGGCACTGCGTGACTTTAACGGACAATTGCGCGGTCCTGAGATGCGACGCTGTACCTAAACGAATTTGACGTCCTTTTTTTCCCACAAACAGAGCTTTCTTTTGGTGGTATTTGATCACCTGTGCGATTTTTTAATCACGCACTATAAACAAAAAAAGAGCGTAAATTTTGCAAAAATAACAATATTTTTCACATTTTTTTATATGAAATTCTCCCAAAAAAAAATGTAAAAATCAAAATTTTTTTAACATTTTCGGCCAATTTGGCCAATGCTACCTATGTTTGGTAAAAAAAATCGCAAAAAGCGTATTTTGATTTGTTTGCGCAAAAGTTATCGCGTTTACTAACAAAGGGAAAGATTTATGTCATTTTTATTGGTTTTTTTTTAACGCGTAATGGCGGCAATCTGCGATTTTCTTTCGGTACTGCGACATTGCGGCGGACAGATCGGACCCTTGACTGACATTTTTTAAACTTTTGGGGTTACCAGTGACATTTCTACAGTAATCAGTGCTACACATATGCACTGTTACTGTAAAAATACACTGGTAGTGAAGGGGTTAACTTTATTTGAGAGGGAGGGGCTGTGTGTGTCCCTAGGGGCGTGATTCTTACTGTGATTGGCTGTGGCTTTAGCTGTAGGGACACTCATCAACGGTTCTACATTGTAGAACCGTGTGATCAGTGTTTTTACACCGAGGAGAATGACAGGCAGCTTGTTTACACAAGCCGCCTGACTTTCTCCCTCTCCCCCGACGATCGCCGAGTGACCGGCGGACATCCGTGACTGCGTGGGAGCGCGCCTCCGCGGGCGTGCACTCGCTCCCCAGAGCCTCACAGGCTAGCGACGTAGACCTACGTCACTCTGCCTGTGAGGGGCTGACTGCCGCAGTAAATATACTGTGAGCAGTCGGCAAGCTGTTAAGGATAGGGAAATCTACTTGGGTTTGATTTGCAATTTCATTAACACCTCTCTGAACTTTGCAAAACTTAGCAGCAAATCTCATTTTTCAAGGCTAATAAGCACATTACTGTCAAAAAAGGACATGAGAATCTGGGCACTGCCATGAGGGACATTTACCAAAGCTAATGCCATAGAATGAGTAGAGGATCCTTTGCTTCAACTTCAAAGGGCAATATTAAAAAAAACACAAACCTTTTTAAATAACTAGCATAGGAGATGCATTTAAGCTGTATGTGGTGTTACAGAACAGTATGATTTTTTGTAGAAAGCATCAGCAACATCGTAATCTGGGATCATATATTTTAGATGTGTAATTGATTTTTTTTTAACTTTTACATTAGTATAGATAAAATACAACAGCAGCATAACAATCTGATTCCTTTCAACCTCAAGGCTTTTATTTTTTAGGTAGTATTGGCTGCAAAACCTGTTTTGTAAGCAAGCAGTAATTGGCCCAAATTGACCGGTGGAAGTAGCAGACACAACAAATGAAAAAGCCATAGTGAAGTTTACTCTTCAAAAAAATAAAGCTTCGTACAAATTGCCCAGTGGCAAAAACTGTTAAATACTATTTATTTTTTGCAATACCACACGTTATTGTCTTATTCCAAATATAGGTTTCAGATATGGACAGAACAGTACACAAGCACTTGAATATGCAACAGAGACAATAGAAACATGTTGCAATAACAATATAAGTGCATTATTTGAAAAACAATAGCCACAAATATTGTTCAGTGGCTGTGCAGTATGTAAGCAGCTTGATTAGGCCACCAAATAGGAGGGAGAGACAAGGCAGGTTTTATCTTGTAATATAAATTAGAGTATTATTTGAGAGGCAATAGTAACAAATGTTGTTTAGTTTAATATATTTATTTTTACTTTTTAATATTCAGAAAATATCAAAAGTATAGCTCACAAACAATGCAATAAGGCTTAAAGTACAAAAAAAGCCAATTACCAGCCCATAAAAAGCATACCTAATCAAATAAACCAAAAAACATAGCTATTCGGGGTCAGACATCTATTAAACAAATGCACAAATAATACTGAGTTGTGGAGAGCTTACCACATGAGGGTTTGGCACACGAAGTAAGCATGGGGATTGCAGGGCATAAGTAGATAGAGTGGAACTGCCGCCATACAAGATTCCTCCTTGCTCAGAGAACCAAACCAGCAGTGGATGGGCCATAAGATAACTATGAACATTCACCCTTACCTAGAAAACACATAGTGAATGTTAGGAAAGTGAGGAAAAAAGAGAAGGAGGAGTGTGGGCCTTTTGCTGATGATTTGTTGTCTCATTGAGGTTCTGCTCCCACTGAGCTCTAAGGTGTAGAAGAGCCATGTGTTTCTCAATGTATGCCCAAATGGCCTGTACGTTTACTATGGCTGACATGCTGCCGGCAGAGACTACAGAGCAAAATGATGCTGTTGGCAGCAGATAAGTTAAAAAGGGTCCACATTGCACAGCTCTGTGGGCCAGCTTTAGGGATATCAGTGGCCTGTACTTGCGGGGTAATGCTGTAACATGGTCCTACCTGGACAAAATCCGCCCTAATTGCTGTTCCGCCTTCAGTCAGAAAATTCCACCTTTCCAATTGGTTGTACCCATGGATGGCCTGCCAACCCATATTATTATCCAGCTTATCACTGGATGCCTGTAACGCTCCTGCGTTTTATGTATGATGTGGATTTTCAGCTGCAGAAATATTCCACTTCAGTAGTCATGTAGAGAAACGCTGAGACACCAATCCCAACTCCCAATGACTCATCATGTGTGGATGATCTCAATTCAGCAAGTAAATACACACACTCAGTAAGATGTTTCCTAGAGTGACTTATGTATATAGTAACACAGTGATGATAGGCTGAAGAGACAGATTGGGTAGAGATGGTAGATGACAGACACTTGAAAGGAAATGTTCTTGAAAGTAAGATAGTAGCAGATGGGATGCAGATAGGTTTAGCAATCATGTATGGTAGCAGATGACAGAGTAGCAGGTGGACATACAAGAGAGATCAACCCAGTGCAAGAACAGGTGGTAGTAGGCTCAAGAGCTAGCAATCTTAGATAATGCAGATGTAGTAATAGTCCTTAGTATGCAGAGCTAGATAGTGTAAGCTTTAGTATGAAGGTTATAGAGGTTTCCCCTGTGGGGTACTTATCACTAATAGCAATGTAGCAGAGGAGATGATCACATGATAAAATAATTCCTTACTGCCATTTTGTGGGATGTTGTAATTGGCAGAAGAGGAGGAAGAAGAGGGCACATTACCAGCTGTTACAGAAAACTGTCTGTTCTGGACCTGGGAGAAGGAAGAGGAGAAATGCTTTGACAACAACTTAACTACCTCCTGCATGTGCTGTGGCTGTATAGCACAACTAATCAGAGAGAAAATGCTTTGTCTTTAAATGTTGTGGACCAACTGCCTCTTTGTCAGAACCTGCTTGCCCCTTTGTACCTCTGGCTCTCAATAAAGGCCTACCTGAATTTCTTTTTTCTTCAAATAAAAATGATTGCCTAAATTTAATGTTAGCTATGGAAAAAGATGGGATAAATATGTGGTGCTTTGGTGCACACAGTCAAATAATTTTATCATAATTTTGTTTAGACCGTGCAACCTCGAACATGCAGAGTAGCAGTAAACACAAACCTCATCTGTAGTTGCAATGGGTAAGTTCAAGTTTAGGGTTAGGGAATTTACATTTACAGCAAATCTGTACCCAACATTTTGTACAGGAGGGGGGATGGTTACAACTCATATTTGGTTCCTGTTTGGAGAGGAAGCCCCTCCAAAATGTGGGGAAATTACCTCTGACACAGTCATCACCAAAACAGGAGTCTCAATTAGAATTTTTCCCCTCACTTTTATTTGTAGTGATAATCATAACTTTTTGGCTATCCCATTACTTTTTGTTCCAGTGGCAATTGTTATCAGGACAAATGGGGATTGTGAATCACCAAAACATAGATAAAAAAGTTTGCACCAGAGTTACTTTAAAACTCAAAAACAGTATACTTATTTTATTTATTATTTTTTAGGATACAGTTAGAAAGAATTATTAAGTGTTGTAGCATGTGAATATTTTACAATCACGTTGTTTTTACCCGATTCTTCATGTCTCCGGGAGCAAATTGGACAATGCTTTATATTTGTTGTTTTGTCTTCCTTTGGGTCAACTGTGGGTATAGGAGTGTGTACATGGATATAATCATGGTTAGGCAAGACATAATGTACAAACATTAAAAAAGGTAGAAATCAAGCCATGCTCTGAACCCAGCACTTGCATACTTGTTCCCAGTCATTGATTTACAAGATATTGAATTGGAAGGATCAGAATGAGAGCCAGGCAATTATCGTTTTTATAAGCAGGTGGCAATTGAAGCACAGGTAAATGTCTAATAACAGAACTTTTAAGGTGAACATATACAGACTTTAATTAATACTTTGCCTTTGTTTTCTCATAGTTATATCTTCCGGTTAAGCTGCACACATCTCGGACAGTGGGCCATTGGCTATGTGACCTCTACTGGCGGCATCCTGCAGACCATCCCTCACAAGTCTTTATATGAAGCACTGAATGAAGGAGAGAAAGAGGGCCTGTGAGTCAGAAATGCATCTTGGTGTTTTATATGGGTCTTCAGGGGTTACAAAGAACTCAGAAGGTGGTTCAGGGACTGTAAGAGTCAGTGTTGGTCAGAGAATGTGAGAGAAATTACTGATCAAAGGTTGTAAGGATGAGAGTTGTTCAGGGGATGTGAGGGTGAGGCCTGATCCAAGGCTATGAGGGCAATGGTTGGAAGTGGGTCAATAGCATGGGGATTTGATGATGAAGGCTAGTCTGATGACTGTGAGGGAAGCTATAAGGGTGATGACTTGTCAGGGTATAGTGAGGATGACTGTGTGTCAGAAGGCTTTGAAGATGATGACTGGTCAGGAGACTGAGCAGGATGGCTGGTCAGGGGTGTGGGAGGCTGAAGGTTGTGGGGGTGTTGGCTGGTCAGAATACTGTGTGGGTGATGGCTGGTCAGAAGGCTGTGAGGATAATGGCTGGTCAGGAGGCTGACCATGATGGCTAGTCATAAAGCTGTGAAGGCAATAGCTGGTCATTAGGGTGTGAAGGCAATGGCTGGACAGAAGGTTGTGATGGTGTTGGCTTGTCAGGAGACTGAGCTTGATATATGGTCAGGGGCCTGTGAGGATGATAGCTGTTCAGAGGGCTGTGAAGGTGATGTCTGGTTAGTAGGCTGTGAGGGTGAGGTCTAGTCAGGGGTTTGTGAGGACGAGGGTTGATCATGGGGGTCGTGAGGGTAAGGGCTTCAGGGGGGTCGTGAGGGTATGGGCTGGTCAGGGAGCTATAAAGGCGCTTTTCCACTGCATGGAACCGAATGGTACGGCTCTCAAAAACAGTACCACCTCGATTGTGGTTCCAAGAGGTACCATACCCGGTACCATATCCCACAATCCTTTGCATGCAGTCACTACTAGCCACTGATTGGTCATAGAATCCCACCACCCCGTTGTTATCCCACCCACTTAACTTTAGTACTACTTTAGTGGAAAAGCAAACCATACCGTACCGTACCGAACCGTTCCAACACCGTACCATGTGGTACCAGCAGTGGAAAAGCAAACCGGGCCAAGCAGGGCCGAGTAGAGCCGAGCCGGTACTTGCAGTGGAAAAGTACCATAAGAGGGAGGGATAGTCAGGGTCTGTGATATGAGAGCTATTCTGGAGGCTGGGGTTGAGGGCTGCTAAGGGGGCTATAAGGGTGAGAAATAGTCAGGAGGCTGTGAGGGTGATGTCTGGTCAAGGGTCTATCAGGATGAGGGCTGATCAGAAGTCTTTGAGGGCTGGTCAGGAAGCTGTGAGTGTGAGGGCTGGTCAGGGGTTGAGAGGGTGATGACTTATCAGTGGGCTATGAGGGTGAGTGTTGGTCAGGACTGGTCCAAATTAAGGAATGGAGAAATGTTGGTTAAAGTAAGAGAATGGGTCAGGGAGCTGTGAAGAAGGGGACTAGGCAGGCACCAAGGATCAATCAGTGACAGTGATTGAATTGATCCAGTTAAAGTGAGATTTCTGGTGGCTGACTATGAGCTTGGGCAATCTCAAATGTCACCAATGAAGTGACAAGCTATATCCTCTTTCACACTATGTTGAGAACTAAAATAATCTGGTTGCCATGTGCAACACAGACATATTTATATATGTGATACTTGATTAATATACCCTGACTATGCATTGTATTTAATATGTATTTGTGTACTTATTTTTGTATTTAACATGTTTGTGATGTATCGAGCAGATATCTCTATCCAAACGGTTTGAGTTGCAAACATAATTTATCATCTGTCCCCAAACCAAATCCAAACATGGTGATTCAAGTGACTCAGGTATGTCAAGTGTACACTGAAAATATTTTTCTGGTAAAGAGCATGATGAAGTATAACATGTTGTGACTCAAGAATTACTAAACTAAAACAAAACTTGCAGCTAGGCTTCAATTCTAAGTGGTGGGAGCTGTTCCAATAGAGATTAAGAGATTAATAATGACTTTCCACAGCAGATGAGTTTGTGGTGTGCCAAGGGTGCTGCACATCAAGAGATACAGGGGGTACATTATTCCTTATTACAACACTAAAGCTGGCCATACACTAGTTACATAGTTGGTAAGGTTGAAAAAAGACACCAATCCACCCAGTTCGACCTTTGGTGTGTGAGTGTGCGTATTTTATGTCAATAATACATTGTATATCTCTGTATGTTGTGATCGGTAAGGTGCCCATCTAATAGTCTTTTTAAACTATCAATGCTCCCTGCTGATACCACTGCTTGTGGAAGAGAGTTCCACATCCTTACCACTCTGATTGTATAGAACCCTCTATGCAGTTTGAGTTTACCGCTTCTCTTCTAATTTCAATAAATGGCTGCGTGTCTTTTTAAATTCCCTTTCACAGAAAAGTATTTTCCCTATGCTAGGGTCACCAGTACAGTATTTGTACATTGATATCATATCCCCTCTCAAGCATCTCTTCTCCGATCGGCCGATTGTTGGCTTGTTAGTATGTTGGTTCCGACAACCGACTGCGACTTTTTCGGCCGAACAAAATCTGGTGCGCATGCTATAAAATTTTTGTTGGCCGTCAACAGAACGGCCGATTGCTCTTCAGTCAGTACAGATTTCGGCAGACAAAAATGTGATGAGCAAGACTGGGCATGCTCAGAGAAGAAAAAACACACGAAAAGTAAACCAGAACATGACATCACTTCTGAAGTTGGTTTTTGTTGGCCGATAAAATTTGTGTGCAGTCTAGAGCACATTTCAACCAACACAACAACACTGGACAAAAGACGGCCGATCGGTCGGCCAACAATCGTTGCGTGTGTACGAGGCTTTAGTTCAATGCTTGTAGTCGATCCTCATAGCTGAGATCCTCCAGTCCCTTTATTAGCTTTGTTGCCCTTCTCTGTGCTCTCTCCAGTTCCAGCACATCCTGAGGACCGGTGCCCAGAACTGGACGGGATACTCAAGATGCAGCGGGATCAGAGTCTAGTAGAATTCAAACCAAAAAAAATGCTTGTTTTTGGAATGTTTGTTGAAATTTGTTATGATTAGTTGGAGCAAATTGATAATTTCTTTTGACCCTAGTGATGAGAAAATTGAAAGGATCAGGATGGAATTTTTTTTTTCAAAGAAAATTCTAACCGAGAATGTGGTCTTCATTGGGAAAAAATCATACATGTTGTAATATGAATGTTCTGAGCACAAAATAAACCTGTTTAATATGGCTGGGATTTAATTCAAGTGGCAGATCTGGATGGCATTTTAGGGATTTCAAACAAAATTAGTTGGAAAAAGAAGGCAAGATCAAGTGTTCTAATAACTGAATTATTTAAATTTCCTTATGAACGTTCGATTGAAGTTCTACTGGTGTATTAGGCACCCCGACATTTAGTAAGAGCATCATAGGAACATATTTCAGTGCACACAAAACAGAGGCAGGTACAGATTTTCAATTACATTTTTCTAAAGCATTTAGTTTACCTGGGGAGATTTTGTTTCTTTATAAAACTGAAGTTCTGCGTTAAGTAAGCATTTTAGAGGTATATAAAACCTAAAGCTGGCCAGACCCAGATTTAGGCATTCCAACAGGGAATGGATGAATTCTGATCAGTATGGTTGTATTCCCTTTTACAGTTGAAGGAACATGTTGGATTTTTCGTTAATCAGTGTAATCTGACAGGAGTGGTTCCTGACCTTAGGGAAGTGGATTCCTCTATTCACCTTGTTTGTGTAGATAGATGTAGGAATCTGATTTTCTTTTTGTTCAGCCCACCTGTAGTTCCTTGTAGTCCTGACCTAAGGAAACAAAGCTACTTCTTCAATTATACAGTATGGTGAAGAAGCATTGTCACCCTAGGGCTGGAATTTCAGTCCATTTCAGTCTTTGCAGATGACATCAAGCTTTGCAGTAGAATAACTTCCTTACAAGGTGTCTCCAATTTACAAGCCGACCTCAATGCACTGTTACATTGGGCAACTATGTGGCAAATGAGGTTTGATGTTGAGAAATGTAAAGTTATGCACTTGGGGGCTAAGAATTTGCATACTAGGTGGAGTAGAACTGGGGGAATCCATAGCAGAGAAGGATCTGGGTTTTCTGGTAGATCATAAGCTTAATAATAGCATGCAATGAGAAGCTGTGGTTTCCAAAGTAAGCAAAGTCCTTTCTTATATTAACAGAGGCATGGACTCCAGAGAGAGAGATATCATTTTGCCCCTGTACAAATCATTAGTAACACCTCATCTGGAATATGCAGTTCAGCTTTGGGCACCAGGTCTTAACCACTTTACCACCGGAGGATTTTGCTGTCTTACGTCCAGGCCACTTTTTGCGATTCGGCACTGTGCAACTTTAACTGATAATTGCGCGGACATGCAACACCGTACCCAAATGAAATTTACGTCCTTTTTTTGCCACAAACAGAGCTGTCTTTTGGTGGTATTTGATCACCTGTGCAATTTTTACTTTTTGCGCTATAAACAAAAAAAGAGCGAAAATTTTGAAAAAATAACAATATTTTTCACATTTTTTTATATGAAATTCTCCCCCAAAAAATGTAAAAAAATCAAAATTTTTTATCATTTTTGGCCAATTTGTTTTCTGCTTCATATTTTTGGTAAAACAAAATCGCAATAAGCGTATTTTGATTGCTTTGCGCAAAAGTTATTGCGTTTACTAACTAAGGGAAAGATTTCTGTAATTTTAGGTGTTTTTTTTTTAAAGAGGAATGGCGGCAATCTACGATTTTTTTTGCGGGACTGCGACATTGCGGCGGATAGATCGGACCCTTGACTGACATTTTTGACACTTTTGGGGGTACCAGTGACATTACTACAGTAATTAGTGCTATAAATATACACTGTTACTGTAAAAATGACACTGGCAGGGAAGGGGTTAATGTATGCCTGGTGCTTACTGACATGTGTGGGGGGAGGTGACTGAGTGAAACAGGGACAGATCGCAGGTTCAGCTATGCTGAACCCTGAAATCTGTCACTGTCTGTCACTTAGGAGATCCGCCCGCTTTGTTCACACAAGCGGGCGGATCTCCACACTTGATTCCCCGACGATCGGGGAAGAGCGGCGGTGATTACCGCCGCTCCTCCCCTGGCCCGACTCCCGCTGTGACTGAAAACAGCGGGAGCAAGCCTCCGGCGGCGCGCGCGCCGCCCACGTGGGGAGGGGTCCAGCGACGTAGGTCTACGTCGCTGGACGATATCGAGCCACTTTGCCGCAGTAGCAGCAATGTGAGCGGGGGTAAAGCGGTTAAAAAGGATATGGGGGAACTGAAGAAAGTGCAGAGAAGGGCAACCAAACTGATAAGAGGCATGGAGGAGCTCAGCTATGAGGAAAGATTAGAGGAACTGAATGTATTCTCTCTTGAGAAGAGGAGATTAAGGGGGGATATGAGCAACATGTATAAATACATAAGGGGTCCATATAGTGAACTTGGTGTGGAGTTATTCACTTTAAGGTTTACACAGAGGACAAGGGGGCACTCTTTACGTCTAGAGGAAAGCAGTATTCATCTCCAAATATGGAAAGGTTTCTTCACTGTAAGAGCTGTGAAAATGTGGAATAGACTCCCTCCAGAGGTGGTTCTGGCTAGCTCACTAGATTGCTTTAAAAAAGGCCTGGATTCTTTCCTGGGTGTATATAATATAAATGGGTACTAACATTTATAGGTAAAGTTGATCTAGGGAATATCTGATTGCCTCAGGAAGGAATGGTTTTCCCCTGCTGTAGCAAATTGGATCATGCTTTGCTGGGGTTTTTTCGCCTTCATCTGGATCAACTTCGGGTATAGGATTGTGTATATGGGATTGTATGGTTCTGTTTTCTCTACTGTTTTCTGTTTTTTATTGGTTGAGCCAGATGGACTTGTGTCCTTTTTCAACCTGACTATGTAACTATGAATTGTGTTTATGATAAGATAGCAATTTGATACAATAATTCAACTAAAAAAAAGTAATCTAATACAGTCACAATAACTATCAAATAGTAAGCTGCAATAAATTAAATCTTTGATCTTTGGTTTAGAAGCAATTACTTTTAATTTACTCAATAGCTAGCTATTGTTTTCAGCCTGGTTTTTATCTGTTGCACCTGGTTGCCCACTACTTTAAAGTAAAATTATGGGCAACATTTTTATTTTCATTTTGGATTTAGCAAGGGGGAGTTATAACCCCTGTTAGATTTTTTTCTACCATCTGTGTCCCATTGCGGAGATTTTCCTTAACCCCCTGTCCCATAGCCAAACAGGAAGTGAGAGGAAATCCCTGAAAATTAAGGAAATTTCTTGGGGACCACCAGAACTAGTGTCCCCATAAGATTTCCCCTTTATTACTTTTCTGGGGACAACCCAAAATCTGAGATTTTTTCTTTTACTTTCACTCTCAGTAATAATGGTAAACAGGACAAATAGAGTGGGAGAATTTCTTTAACGGGGGCACAGACATCAATAACGATTGACAGGAGTTATAATCCCTCTCCACTCTATCCAAAACTAAAACAAAAAAGGCGTCTTTAGTTATACTTTAAGCCAGGGATTCCCAAACTACGGCCCTGCAGCTGTGGCCAAACTACACATCCCATAAGGCATTGTAAAACTCTGACATTCTCTGGGAATTGTAGTTCCTGAACAACTGCAAGGCCGTAGTTTGGGAATCCCTGCTTTAAGCAAAACAGAAGGGGATGGCTGTGATTTTACCACCTTTGCAATATTTCCTAAATAGCGTTATACTGATTTTACTCTTTGTTTGTGGTTGCTGTTTAAAAATGATCTCGAGGCTTAACTTTTATTTCTCCCAAGCATCCCTCTTCCCCTTTTAAACTGCCCCAGTGTGATTTTTCACTTAGCTTGTACCACACAGCCTTCAGAAGCCAATGAAGCATCTTCTTAGGGCTCTTTCCCACAGGCGTTGGAAATAGGTGCTTGGGTCGTGTTTCTAGCGATTCTTGAATGCCTATCAATGCCACTCAAAACTGTTACAATATGGGGTGGATGGAGGTGTTCACACTACAGCGTCAGCATTGCTTCACATTACGGCAAGGCAAAAATGATGCTGCCTGCAGAGTTTGGCAGGTGTTGATGCTTTGCAACTGCTGCTTTAAAATTTAACGCAAGAGTGAAAGAGCCCCTAGTCACCGTTATACCATTATCCAAATCCATAAAATTGTTAAATCCATAAAATTGTTGCCAGGACAAGGGACCTACAGGACACCCTATGTCACAGCTTATTGACGTAGTGGCATCCTGCAGAAATTATGACATCAGCACTGCCTATTTAGTACTAATAGGGGCCATTGACGTGATTGCCCACCCAACCAGTGGTGTATTTAGGTTTTGTGCTGCCCTAGGCCGGACTAAACTTGGGCACCCCCTAATTTACCTACAACCCACCCCTTCCTGTTTCAGACCCGCCCTATCATCTGTAAACATCACCCCTTCCTATTTAGGCTCCACCTCTTCCTCTCTGTACATTAAAAGTGGGTACAAAGTGCCTACTTGTATATTTCGTTGTTTTGTATGGGTACGTTGGCTCGTGGGAGCGCTCCTGGGGGGCCCCCACTAGGCAGCAAGGATGCCAATCCACGGGACCAGCGGCCGCAATTGCCGCCGGGCACCTGCGATCGTTCCCTGCTGAGAGAGAACGACGGCCTGCTGTTGTAAATACAGCTGACCGTTGTTCTCCCTGAAATGATCACAGAGCGCCTGTGATGCTTCTATATAGGAACACAGGTCTCTATGGTCATTTCACAAGCCCCTCCCCCATACAGTTAGAAAACACCACCTAGGCTCACACTTAACCCTTTGATCACCCCCGGGTTAACCCCCTTCCCTCCCAGTGTCATTATTACAGTAACAGGGCATATTTTTAGCACTGATTACTGTAGTAATGTCACTGGTCTCCCCAAAAGTGTCAAAAATGTCAGTTCGGGGTCCGATCTGTGCGCCACAATGTCGCAGTCCCACTAAAAATTGCAGATTGATGCTATTACTAGTAAAAAAACAATAAAATAATAAAAATGACATAAATCTTTCCCCTAGTTTGTAGACACGATAACTTTTGCACAAACCAATCAATATACACTTATTGGGATTTTTTTGACCAAAAATATATAGCAGAATACAAATTGGCCTAAAAGGATGACAAAATTAGATTTTTACATTTTTATGGGGGAATGTTATATCGCAGAATGTGAAAAACAATATTTTTTTTTCCGAATTGTCGCTCTTTTTTGGTTTATAACGCAATAAATAAAAATCACACAGGTGATCAAATACCACCAAAAGAAAGCTCTATTTGTGGGAAAGAAAGGACATTCATTTTTTTAGGGTACAGTTTTGCACGACCGCGCAATTGTCCTTTAAAGTAACGCAGTCCTGAATCGCAAAAATGGCCTGGTCATTAAGGGGAAAAATCTGCCAGGGCTGCGGGCATAGTGCAGGGGCTGCAGACATGGTACAGGAGATGCAGGGGTTGCTGGAATTTGCAGGGGCTGCGGACCTGGTACATGAGATGCAGGGGTTGTTGGCATGGTGCAGGGGCTGCAGACATGGTACAGGAGATGCAGGGGTTGCTGGCATGGTTCAGGGGCTGCGGACATGGTACAGGAGATGCAGTAGTTGCAGGCATAGTGCAGGGGCTGCAGACATGGAGATGTGGTGCTGCGGGCATGGTACAGGCATGGTACAGGAGATGCAGGGCTGTGGGCACTGGGCAGCATGTTACAGGAGATGCAGGGCTGTGGGCACTGGCAGCATGGTACAGGAGATGCAGGGCTGTGGTCACTGGTCACTGGCAGCATGGTACAGGAGATGCAGGGCTGTGGTCACTGGTCACTGGCAGCATGGTACAGGAGATGCCGGGCTGTGGGCACTGGCAGCATGGTACAGGAGATGCAGGGCTGTGGGCACTGGCAGCATGGTACATGAGATGCAGGGCTGTGGGCACTGGCATCATGATACAGGAGATGCAGCAAGGCTGTGGGCACTGGCAGCATGGCACAGGAGATGCAGCAGGGCTGTAGGCACTGGGCACTGGCAGCATGGTACAAGAGATGCAGCAGGGCTGTGGGCACTTTGACTGAGCAGCATAATATAAAAGATGCAGGGCTGTGGGCAGCATAGGCAGCATAGTACAGCCGATGCAGGTGCTGCGGGCATGGTACAGGAGAATATCCTGTACCATGCCCGCAGCACCGGCATCTGCTGCGGAGGAGTCCGAGTCACTTACCTTGAGGCGCCTTCCATTTAAAAATGGCGCCGCCCGGCGCCATTGCGTCACCGCGCAGGCGCCGCCTGCCCGGGAATAGCCGAACATCATGTTCGGGTTTTCCCCAGCGGCGGCGGCGGCACATGCGCAGTGCGCATGTCGGGCCGCCGCGGCTTTTTTTTTTCTTTCAGGTTCAGCGGCGGAATCGGGGGGGTTTTCATGCAGGGGGTCGGCTTTTTTGCCGCCCCCCCACAAAGTGCCGCCCTAGGCCTAGGCCTTGTCGGCCTAGGCCTAAATACAGCAGTGCACCCAACACATAGAGAGAACGGCTTGGGTGACCAGGATCCTTCACAGGAAATGAAGCCCCTTTTACACATTGCAGGCAGAATTTGCAGAAGGATTGTTGAATAATAGAGCATGTTACATACATACATACATGTATGTATCATTCATAATGCCGATCTCCTTGCATATCTGAAATCATTCATAAAAGTGGAACTTTAGTCAGAAAATAAAGCCCTGCTAGATCACTTCAGGTTGGCCCCTTATTCAGGTATAACGATGTAAAACATTCAAAATAAGTGCCTATACTGTTTAAAATCCAGTATTACACTGTCTCATTCTGCTCTGCACATGCTCAGTTGCTCTCTGTTTTTGGGCACTGTGTCAAAAAATGTAGAGGCTTAACTGCTGACAGACTAAAGATTTACCGCTGCTCAGGAGCTCTAGGCTTCAGCAAAATGGGTGCCTCCAACAAGAAGAAACAGGAACAATCCTGGAGGCAATTCACAGCACACACTTATTTTGGTAGTATGTTTACTAGTGTGGAATGCAAATTTTTGGTGCAAATGCGATGCGATTTCAGCCATTCAGTTTGTATGGCTGAAATCGCATCGCACAGACATTGCATGTGATCTGGACAGCAATGCGGTGTGAATCACATGCGATGTCTGGCATCGCACTAGTGTGAACTGGCCCTAAAAGGAATGCATCATGGTATATGGTCAATTTTGTTTTCTTTTTTTTCTTTTAATATTTATCTAACATCTAAATAAACATATTATACAGGGCACACTCATGACTCTGGTGTTAAAAAGTACCATAGGTTTTGTAACACGGGAAAAGCTGTTTGTTTCATACTTTCTCTCTCCAACTTAAACCCTGCATGAGGATCTAAACAGCATGCGAGAGAGGGGGGAGTAACTCCTCTGAATCATTTAGCTGTTTGTTTAACATGAGTTTCCATCACGAAACTCCTCAAAACTGGATTTTTTATGCAAAGCAGTTACAATTAGCTTGGTAAAAGTGTAAAATAGTCAGGAAATCTGACTCCTTGGCAGACATATCAATTTGAAATTTATGTATTTGCAATATTACATATCCACTTGGCTAAAAAAATGAATATTGTTTTTTTTTTTTTTAATTGCATTATATTCATGAATACTACACATTCTCTTTAACCTTATACTGAGTACCTTTCTACACATTCAATTCAGAAATGTATAAACTTTCTGTGCTGTCCATGCAGGAACAGTGGGAATTGTATTCAGACATGGATTCCACCTTCGAACAGTGCAAAATCTGTGCAGACAATGAAAAGAATATGCGGATAGAGCCATGTGGCCACTTACTGTGTGACAAGTGTCTAACGTCTTGGCAGGTAATGTAGCCACAGTCTCATGCTCATGTGGGTTTAGCTTTTACTGGTCTGAAGTATACCGAGAGATCAAGGACTTCCGTGAGTCTGTCCCAACCTGTCAACCACCCCAACACCTCAAATTTGGAGTCTGCTGGTACTGATTATGACAATTTAGGTACCATTTGATTATTTAGCCAATGATCTGGGGGGCCCCTTAGGTGATCTTGGAGACACCAAAATATTTTAGTAGTTCTTGACTTGCCACTCGATAGCTGGAGGCCATCCCTTTAAGATATACTTCATCTAAGGTTCTTTCACTAGAGTTGCAAATGTTTATGAGAACAGGTCTCCTGCCTAAAATTCTTACTTATCAAGGGAACCCAATTATGTCCAAGGCTATGAAAGTACTATACAAATTATATAAAGTTAAGCAGTGGCAGACTTTGGTATATCATCTCCAAACTGAAGGGTTAGTTGAAAGGTTCAACCCCAATGAGGATGCTCAATAATGTGATTGAAAGATGGTCATAATTGGCATTGTTTTCTGCCTCATCTGTCATACGGAGGTTCCCCAGAGATCCATGGGGTTTTCAGTCCTTGATTATGGTTTCTGGGTGACACCCTCATGTGCTACTGAATGTGATTAAAGAAACATAGAAACATAAGATTATGCCCTATCAGAGCATAGTGAAAAATTTCGCACAAATGATGCCTATACTCAGGGAGCATTTGTGGGTTATGCAAGCGACTCAAAGCTGATTGTACAACCAATCCTCCAGGGTCAGACAGTTTTAACCTGTTGATCAAAGTTCTTGTATCGATGCAAACTGTTGGGAGCAATTTTACACCAAAATGGCAGGGACACCATGAGCCTGTGAGTCTGCTGCTGTGGCCCCTCTGCTTCAAGGTTTGATGTGTTGTGCATTCAAAGATAGTATTCTGCATACCTTGTACTGTTGCCTTTTTAGCATCTTGAACCAGTCTGCCTATTCTCTGACATCAGCAAAGCATTTTCATCCACACAACTGCCACTCACCTAGAGATTAGACATATGCAGAATGGAAAAAATTGTTTTGTTTCGGATAGATTTGTTATGTTACTAATTTCAATTAGTTGATTCAGAATTCCTTTTGTTTCATTTTGTTTATTAATTTTCTAACGAATTCCAAATTTTCAAAACTATTTGAATTCGGATGAGTCGAACAATGATCGACCAATTAGAATTTTGTTTGAAGAATAGCTGGCTGTTAAGGAGCGGCCCAGGAAGCCGGCTGCTGCATCCCTAAGAACCGATCGCTTATCAGCTGTCAGTGACTTTTCCACTGACAGCTGAATGTACACAAAAGAATGCCAGCAATAAAAAATTCCGAAAAAAAAACAGCGTGGGTCTGTTATGGATTTTTAAGGGGAACCCCACCGCAAAATTAAAAAATTGCACAAGTTGTTTGGGTCCCCCCCAAAATCCATGCCAGACCCTTATCCGAGCATGCAGCCCAGCAGACCAGGAAAGGGGGGGGGGGCGAGCGAGCGTCCCCCCTCCTGAACCATACCAGGCCATATGCCCTTAAACATAGGGGGAGCTTTGGGGCAGGGGCAATCTGCCCCCCAACCCCAAAGCACCAGTGGTTGTGGGGGTCTGTGGGCGGGGGGCTTATTGAGATCTGGAAGCCCCTTTAAAAAGGGGGCCCCCCCCGATGTGAATGAGTTTGAGGTACCTACTCACCAAAAAAAGTGTAAAGAGTGAGTAAAGACATAACACAAGTTTTGGACAAGTATTTATTAAAAAATTTAAAACAATGTCCCTGGTGTAAATCCATTGTCAATCATGATGCCAGCTACAACGGCGGACTCGAAAAAAGAAAAAACCTCAGATCTTGGCGGAGGCTGCTTGCTACCCCATCTGCCATTTCTTAAATAACTAAGGGGCGGAGTCATCCAATGACATCATTTAGTGACCTGCCTCCTTTTGATGTCATTGACCCAGCATGCCTTGGTCGATGATGTCACAAGAACGTGTAGCCATCTGTTGATGGCGCCGGGTGGCCCTGCCCATTAGCTATTTAAAAAATGTCAGGTGAAGGAGCGGCCAGATGGCAGAAGCCTTAGAGCTTTTTTTCTTTCTGTTTTTGCGTCCAGGGGTGGCGATGGGCATCGTGATTGATGGTAGATCTACACCGGGGGGACTTTTTAAATTTTTTTAATAAAGCAATTGTCAAAAACATGTGTTGTGTCTTTACTTAAATTTTTACAGTTTTTTAGTAAATGAGTTACACCCATACTCATTCACCTTTGGGGGCCGGGATCTGAGGGGGTTTCCGGATTCTGATAAGCCCCCCCCCCCCGCGGACCCCCACAACCACTGCCCGAAGTTTTGGGGAAGATGCCCTTATCCCCATCAACTTGGGGACAAGGTGCTTTGGAGCAGGGCATGTTGAGGGCATGTGGCCTTGTATGGTTTAGGATGGGGGGGCGCTAGCTCGTCCCCTCCAGTTTCCTGGCCTGCCAGGCTGCATGTTCGCATAAAGGTTTGGTATGAATTTTGGGGGAAACCTTGCAATGTTTGTTTTTCATTTTGGCGTAGGGTTCTCCCTAAAACCCATACCAAACCCGAAGGCCAACTTCACACACAATTTGAGTTGGTCGATCATTTTTCAAATTCGTTATATTTGTTAGAAAAGGAATATACAAAACAAAATTTGTTACTATTTCATTTGGAGATTTGGATATGTCCGAACCTCCAAATAACCCAAAATTTGTCCGAATTTATATTCAGGCTGAAACGAATTGCACGTGTCTACTAGAGATGGTTGTGTATGACAATCCCAGTAGATCAACAGTTTTAAAATACTCAGACAGCCCGTCTGGTACCAACAACCATGCCACGTTCAAAGTCACTTAATGCATTGAGTTTCTGCCATGTGATTGGATAATTAGCAATTTGTGTTATCAAACAATTGAACAGTTGTACCTAATAATGTGGCCAGTGTGTATAAGGTCTACCAGCCCATGAAGAGAAAGTCCTACCAAATCTATTATGTTAATCTGATCAAACCCTGGAAGCTAAGTGACAGTGGGCAGGGCAGTTCAGAAGCATCTCAACACACAGAAAAACAACTGAAAATAGCAAAGACTCTCTCCCACTCACAAAGAGTGCTTGGAATTTTTGCCGAAAAATCTGGAATTTTTTCAAGTTTGCCAATCAATGTAACTGAGCATGATATTCTTGCAGACTCTACCATGCATGTCAACATCAAGCCTTAACGGATTCCGGAAATTGTAGCAGCAGAGATTAAAAATATGTTAGATCTTGGAATCATTGAGGAGACTTCCAGTGGATGGTTAAGTCCTATAGTGCCAGTTCCCAAGCTAAATGGAACCTTACGATTCTGTAAAGATTTTAAAGAAATTGAATTAAGTCTCCAAGTTGGATATAGAGTACAGTCAGGTCCATAAATATTGGGGCATCGACACAATTCTAATCTTTTTGACTCTATACACCACCACAATGGATTTGAAATGAAACAAACAAGATGTGCTTTAACTGCAGACTTTCAGCTTTAATTTGAGGGTATTTAAATCCAAATCAGGTGAACAGTGTAGGAATTACAACAGTTTATATATGTGCCTCCCACTTTATAAGGGACCAAAAGTAATGGGACAGATTAACAATCATAAATCAAACTTTCACTTTTTAATACTTGGTGGAAAATCCTTTGCAGTCAATTACAGCCTGAAGTCTGGAACGCATAGACATCACCAGACGCTGGGTTTCATCCTTGGTGATGCTCTGCCAGGCCTCTACTGCAACTGTCTTCAGTTCCTGCTTGTTCTTGGGGCATTTTCCCTTCAGTTTTGTCTTCAGCAAGTGAAATGCATGCTCAATCGGATTCAGGTCAGATGATTGACTTGGCCATTGCATAACATTCCACTTCTTTACCTTAAAAAAAACTCTTTGGTTGCTTTCGCAGAATGCTTCGGGTCATTGTCCATCTGCACTGTGAAGCGCTGTCCAATGAGTTCTGAAGCATTTGGCTGAATATGAGCAGATAATATTGCCCGAAACACTTCAGAATTCATCCTGCTGCTTTTCTCAACAGTCACATCATCAATAAATACAAGAGAACCAGTTCCATTGGCAGCCATACATGCCCACGCCATTACACTACCACCACCATGCTTCACTGATGAGGTGGTATGCTTTGGATCATGAGCAGTTCCTTTCCTTCTCCATATTCTTCTCTTCCCTTCACTCTGGTACAAGTTGATCTTGGTCTCACCTGTCCATAGGATGTTGTTCCAGAACTATGAAGGCTTTTTTAGATGTTGTTTGGCAAACTCTAATCTGGCCTATCTGTTTTTGAGGCTCACCAATGGTTTACATCTTGTGGTGAACCCTCTGTATTCACTCTGGTAAAGTCTTCTCTTGATTGTTGACACACATACACCTACCTCCTGGAGAGTGTTCTTGATCTGACCAACTGTTGTGAAGGGTGTTTTCTTCACCAGGGAAAGAATTCTTCGGTCATGTTTTCCGTGGTCTTCCGGGTCTTTTGGTGTTGGTGAGCTCACCGGTGTGTTCTTTCTTTTTAAGGATGTTCCAAACAGTTGATTTGGCCACACCTAATGTTTTTGCTATCTCTCTGATGGGTTTGTTTTGTTTTTTCAGCCTAATGATGGCTTGCTTCACTGATAGTGAGGGCTCTTTGGAACTCATATTGAGAGTTGACAGCAACAGATTCCAAATGCAAATAGCACACTTGAAATTAACTCTGGACCTTTTATCTGCTCCTTGTAAATGGGATAATGAGGGAATAACACACACCTGGCCATGGAACAGCTGAGCAGCAAATTGTCCTATTACTTTTGGTCCCTTAAAAAGTGGGAGGCACATATACAAACCGTTGTAATTCCTACACCGTTCACCTGATTTCGATGTAAATACCCTCAAATTAAAGCTGAAAGTCTGCAGTTAAAGCACATCTTGTTTGTGTCATTTCAAATCCATTGTGGTGGTGTATAGAGCCAAAAAGATTAGAATTGTGTCAATGTCCCAATATGTATGGACCTGACTGTATATTCAATGCCCTGGGTGGACAAATTACTGTATTTTCTGGCGTATAAGACTACTTTTGAACCTCAAAAAAATCCCTCAAAATGGGGGGTCGTCTTATACGCCGAGTATAATATCTCCAAGGTAACCTAAGTATAAGTATTACCGGTAGATGAAAATTAGGGGGGTCGTCCAATACGCCCAGTCGTCTTACACGCCGCTAAATACGGTAATTGAAAGGTTAGGTCTGGCCTGATATATATCACAGCACCTAATTTAGCAAAGGGTCCCTGGTCACCTAGGCATAAGAAATACCCTAGGTACTAGGAGAGAAGGGACATTATTACTAGAAGGGAAGGGACACTGGGAGAGGGCAAAGGGGAGAGATTACGGGGGCCTTAAATGACATCAGTGTTGTTCAACATGCCACTGTGCAACTTTTTATCATAGGCAAGGTGTCCTGTGCCATTTAGGACCCTGGCAAAGCTTTTGGAATTTTATTTCCCAGCATAGCCTAATTGTATTTTATTTTCTGCAGAAAAATGACAGCACATGTCCATTCTGCCGTTGCAAAATCACAGGCAAAGAGAAGATCCACATTGCATCACGACCAAAGTCAGAAGAGGTGGGTAACAACAGTAGTAAAGTGAAGAGATCAACAAATAAAACCTTTTATGTGGTTTCTAATGGTAGTTGGTAAGAGAATGCAGCCTACTTCTGCTTTTGTCCTGGCAAAGATTGCAACCTTACACAAGCTAAAAGAAGTCTTATTGAGCAATCCTTCACCTAGAAATTTAAACACATATTTTCTTTCATTTTTTGTTTTTTCTTATTTTTCATCCAGTAGTTAGAGCAGGTTTTGCTGGCTTTGAACCAGTGTTGGGCTGTTTTTAGAAATTTCACCTGAAAAACCTGCTTGGGAATATTCTCTGCCGTATACTGTATGCTATGACAGATTGGATTTTCCTCATGTCACTCTATTTACCTTTCAGCATCAAACCGAGACCTCAAGCCCACAGACCCTTCCGAAGCCACCACCCCATGAAGTGAGTAGTGATCAATGTGACTCGCGTCCGTTGTTCGGCTGTCTCTCTTTGTCCTGTCTCTGCAGTGCTGTGTCCTGTTGTCTGACCACGTAGAAGACTGTCCTTCCTTATGTGTGCACTGGTGACTCCATATATGGCATTATAATGTGACATTGTCTTGTGCTAGGAGTGTGCTGCCTCTGCTGAGTTGGCCAGCACATTATCTGAATCCTTCATCGCTGAAGAAGAAGAGAAGTGGATTAGAAACCGACCTCTCCCTCCACCCCCTGCACCTGCATCTGCACCTCCATCTGGATCTCCATCTTTCCGCCATTCTGCATTTGCTTCTCCAAATCCATCAGCACCTCCTTTGCCCCCTCTTCCCCCTCTACTTCGATTGTCCCGGAGAATAAATGCACAAGATGTTATCAATGGAAGCCATAATTAACACAACTACGGATGGCCTGAATCTACACAATATGCTTCATATCAGAATACGTTTGAAAACTAGGAGTGTTCCTGTTGAGTCAATCTCCAAATAGACAATGTCAAAATGACACCAAACAGCTTTAAGTGGTGTAATGATTTTTGCGCTACCACAGTTAAATGCCACTGTATATATCTAAGGTGCTGCAGGTACTGGACTGTTACCTAAACAGTGATTATGGTCAATGTAAAAAGATTAAAAATGTACTGCGCTCTTAGATACATTGTGGACATTGTGGAGTAAACAGGAACTGGCTTCTTTATTGGAACATAACACAGAAATCAAAGATGTCACCTCATTGTAATAAGAACAACAGAACTGGAAGAGATAACCAACAAGTTCAGTACAGTGTACAGGAAATTACAACACATCATAGAAATGCATAGCATATCACTGAGCATTAGCGACACCTAGTGTCCTATTTATGAACTGCGGTTAATCTGCTAAGCTGAAAGCTGTTGTATCTCCAACAATTACAACATTAGTCCGATAGTATCTAAGAGCGCAGTACATTTTTAATCTTTTTACATTGACCAAACAGCTTTAGTTATGAATTATGAAACATTTGCATTTTTTCCCTACATCTAGAAAGGTTTTCAATGATACTAGCTGTAAGAGGGGGTTATGATAGAAGCTACAGGGCCCACATTCTGAACAAGATCCACTCATATCTAATACAATCACTTACACAAAACAAATATATATCACACTTTAGTTCTTTTGTGTATTCTTTAAAACCATCGGTCCCGCTATAAGAAGGGTTTCTCCATCATTTTTCTCTATGCATTGGTAGCCAGCACAAGTATCCGAAAGTAAAAGAAAAAAACCTTTTCTATTACATCATTATTAGTTAGAGCTAGAGACCGTGCTTGGACCAGTAGAATGGTTCTTGATAGATATTACAGTAGGTGGTTCAGCGGGCGAATGATGGTGTTGATCTCTCTTTGGAGATATGGACTGCTACCTTATGGTGCGACAGAGCTGTCCCTTCAGCTGAAGAGATATTTGAGTAGCGAGAGAGGAGGGCATTTAGGGAGGAGCATATTTAGTATATAGGGTGAGAGAAGTGCCCGGTGTCCAGAATAAGGAAACTCTTAGAGCCGGTTCACACTACCGCGACCAGAAAGTCGCCCCATGAAGGAGCGACTTTTTAGCGCGACTTTAGCGTGACTTTTGAAGAGACTTAAATGATAGGCGACTTTGTCTGTGTGGAATGCTTGGGTAATCTTTTTCTTCTTCCTGGAAAGTCTGATGACACTCGCTTGAAAATAGATAAGGATCCGACTTAGAGGCGACTCCCATTGAAGTCTATGTGCACAAGTCAAATAGAGGTCGCCTTGAAGTAGTACAGGAACCTTTTCTGAAGTTGGAGCGACTTCAGTAGTGCATATTAAGACAGCTCTCATTAATTTACATTGAATTTGTAATGACAAGCGACTTGGGGCGACTTGAGATTGCACAATTCGCCCCAAGTCAGAGTAGTGTGAACCGGGACTTAATGAAGACAATATTTGTTATATATATATATATATATATATATATATATATATATATGTTTTACTTCCAATAAATTAATATATTCTTCATTAAGGCCCCTTTCACACTGGTGGTGTCTGCCAGCGAATTTACCTACTCAACAAGGGATCTCTCAGCTTATCCTCGCTGATCAGGCGTATAACAGGTCCGTGTCTGCTTCGCTGATATAGAGCAGACATGTACACAGCCCGCTGTACTCTATGGGCTGGCGGATGGAAACAGACCACCTGTCCTTTTCCATCCGACTCTTATCTGATCCACCGGACAGATAGTGAATGAATTCCCATGCATCTGTTTTTAGCGAACACATGTCCGATCAGCTGTCAGTGAAAAAAGGACCCTAAGAGTTTCCTGAATACCGGGTGCTCCCTACTCATTGCATCATTATGACCACTCCAGGCAGAACACGTGACCTATTACATTACTCTATCTTTATGTGTAACAAAGGATGGGGACCTGAGACATAGAATAAAGATGAAGCAATCTATTGATGAAATATCTAGCACATTTAGTCTTTAGAATATTAGTCTCATGTGCTGGTTGTTCATTCAGAACTATTTTTATTTCCTTAGAAGCAGTGTCATTACATTTTTCAGAGGTGGCTCTTCCATAAGCTGATGGGTGGGATTAGGGCAGGTAAAGAGCAAAAAGAACAGGCAGAAGGTACAGCAGTGGCACATAATCTGCAGAAGGTGGAGCAGTAGCATGGTCTGCAGATGATAGAGCAGTTGCACAGTCTGCTGTTGATAGACCAGTTGTACAGTCTGCAGTCGATAGACCAGTTGCACAGTCTGCAGTTGGTAGAGCAGATGTACGATCTGCAGTTGATAGAGCAGTTGCACAGTCTGCAGTTGGTAGAGCAGATGTACGATCTGCAGTTGATAGAGCAGTTGCACAGTCTGCAGTTGAGATAGCAGATGTACAGTCTGCAGTTGATATAGTAGATGTACAGTCTGCAGTTGATATAGTAGATGTACAGTCTGCAGTTGATATAGTAGATGTACAGTCTGCAGTTGGTAGAGCAGTTGCACTGTCTGCAGTTGATAGAGCAGTAGCACAGTCTGCAGTTGGTAGAGCAGTTGCACGGTCTGCAGTTGATAGAGCAGCAGCACGGTCTGCAGTTGATAGAGCAGTTGCACAGTCTGCAGGCAGTGGAGCAGATGCACAGTCTGCAGTTGATAGAGCAGTTGCACAGTCTGCAGTTGATAGAGCAGTAGGCCAGTAGCACAGTCTGCAGTTGGTAGAGCAGTTGCACTGTCTGCAGTTGATAGAGCAGTAGCATAGTCTGCAGTTGGTAGAGCAGTTGCACGGTCTGCAGTTGATAGAGCAGCAGCACGGTCTGCAGTTGATAGAGCAGTAGCACAGTCTGCAGATGATATAGCAGTAGCAAAGTATGCAGTTGATAGAGCAGTAGCACAGTCTGCAGTTGATAGAGCAGTTGCACAGTCTGCAGTTGATAGAGCAGTTGCACAGTCTGCAGTTGATAGAGCAGTAGCACAGTCTGCAGTTGATAGAGGAGTAGCACAGTCTGCAGTTGGTAGAGCAGTTGCACAGTCTGCAGTTGGTAGAGCAATTGCACGGTCTGCAGTTGATAGAGCAGTAGCACAGTCTGCAGTTGATAGAGCAGTTGCACAGTCTGCAGTTGACAGAGCAGTTGCACAGTCTGCAGTTGACAGAGCAGTTGCACAGTCTGCAGGCAGTGGAGCAGTAGCACAGTGTCTTGCAGAACTACAGGCTCTGAAAAGTATTATTGTGATCCTTAAGCTTAGCACAGCAAGGACATGTAAATTACCCTACAAACCTTTTGGCAGGTACAGTCATTTCTACATATATATATATATATATATATATATATATATATATATATATATATATATATTTTTTTTTTTTTTTTTTTTTTTCTTGCTTAACTGGTCTTACCTTAAAATATAAACCAGAACCAAACTGTGAACTTTAATGTGATCATATGATAAAAAATAAATAAAATACTTCCGCATAACAAAAGATTGTGTATTACCCAGGAAAAAAAAATGAAAAACATTAACTTTTTTGTGTTATCTACACTCATTAAATTTGCACTACAACCTGCTAGAAGGTAGAAGGAAGTAAAAAAGGAATACAAGAATAAGGAAATACATTTTACCTTAGGGCCATCATTAACCTTTACAAACTAATGGAAAAACCTGTAGCATCGCCACAATTCTCTGCTGCAACAGGGTGCTACATTCAGGAACAATCCAACCTTATTTGCCCACCCAGTTTTGCCAGCGAGAGTATTTCTTCCGTCAAAATGGATTGCTCAACAAGTAGCATAAACTTCAAGGGGAGCTGTTGATTGGTTGCCCATTTTAACGTAGTTCCTTGTTTGTTTTTTGTATGTCAAATAATCCTATAGATATTAAATACTGTTATGTCTACTCATCGCTGTGTTTTAGAATGTGTTTGTCAAAAAAATTTGTCTGGTAACAAAATAAACGCCATGGCTCAAAATCAAGAGCTAGCAAATTGTGGTCACTTCTGCACTTATCATTACAAATATGTATCAGGAATGGCAGCAATCACGTTGAAGGAGCAGCATTCGCAGGGGTCATTGTGAGCTGTTATCAGGAATAAATCTCCCCATGATATCGCCAATGCTACTTATTTTACCTCATATGCCATAAGCCACTTAACAAGATCCTACCAACTTCCTAACATATGAAACTGATGCAAGCCACATGTGCCGCTCTACTGGCATTGCAAGTACTTGGCAAGGTTAAAATTAAGTGATCTTTTGTTATTAAGATTATACCAAATTTTAGATTTTTGGCTTGCAGGTACTAGATTTGAATCAGAATCCTACCAGGTAAACTATCTGCATGTGGCATGTACATAATCCCCATTTTTGTTCGGCTTTTATTCCATAACTCATTTTACTCATGAAGTATTGTTACTGAATTGATGTCTTGCGAAACTGGCCATGGTCTGCATGTGTTTGAATATGAGAGATAGGGTTTTGAGGAAACGAACAGATGTAGGTGGATCTGCTTTCTTTATGTTGTAATAAGTTTATATTGTATGTATAAATGTTACAAATAAACTTCCTGACAACAGGCTATTGCACTCCCAAAGGTTTCCACATGCAGGAAATGACAAAGCTGCGAATGAGCCAAATTTGATCAGTCATTAACCATTGCAAACTGCAATGTTCTACATGTACCACCAGAGGGAGGTGTAGTAAAAAGCATTCTCTCTCTTTCTCTGTGTATATATATATATATATATATATATATATATATATATATATATATATATATATATATGATAGATAGATAGACAGACAGATAGATAGATAGATAGATAGATAGATAGATAGATAGATAGATAGATAGATAGATAGATAGATAGACAGATAGACAGATAGACAGATAGATAGATAGATAGATAGATAGATAGATAGATAGATAGATAGATAGATAGATAGATAGATAGATAGATAGATAGATAGATAGATATGTCATAGCTCCCAACTGTTCCTGATTTCGAGGTACTTTCCCTAATTTGGAACAAAGTCTCTCCATCCCTCTTTCCTCCTCATTTGTCCCTAATTTTGGTCTGATCTATATAGTTACAAACAAAAAACAGTGCTGCGCCAGATAAAAATGCAAATTCAAATCAATACATATAATGAATATAAGTGCTCTAAGTGTCCAATCATAAAAGTGTGATCAGTTGGATAAGTGACTCGTGAAATAAAAATCTTCACATCTGTGATCACCATTATATCTCCGTGATGTGTTCCAATCCACCGCCACCCAGAAGTTAAAGCCTCTCACCTTAATCTCTGACCCAAGAGTCAACCCGGGTCAGAGGCAGCTTTACCCCACAGGGGTCAGAGGATGTTAGGAGGGATCTCCAATAAGGCACCTACAGGTTTTCCACGGTCGGGTTCCACTCTCCCCAGAAACAGATACCCAGCATAAAAGGAAAGGCACAAAATAATCTAATTCTCTCTGTATGGATGAATCCAAATAATATTTAATATAATCATGTACTCGCAAACAAGCACTCAACAGTGCATGTAAACATGAAAAGCTCCGCACAGCTGAGAGGATGTGACATCCAGGATAGGCTTCGCCCCCTATACGCATTATGTCATCACAAATGAGCGGTGACTTCTTCGGTAGAGGTCCTGATCTATATATTTGTATATAATAAGCATTTTTTATCTTCCAAAAGGTGTTTCACATTGCTAAACCTTTCATCCAATTTCTAAATTGCTGCATTTGTAAATTTCAAAAGCCAATATAAAGGAATAGTAGTGGTGAAAAAAAAGCACTTGTGTGTTTAACTAATCTTTTTTTTGTATAATCCTCCTTTAAGGGAGCGAGGCAGGGGGTGTGTCCTATGCCCACATACTTTTTATAATAGGTGTCCCTCATTCCCATCTCAAAAAGTTGGGCCGTATGTATATATATATATATACAGTGGGTACGGAAAGTATTCAGACCCCCTTAAATTTTTCACTCTTTGTTATATTGCAGCCATTTGCTAAAATCATTTAAGTTCATTCTTCTTCCTCATGAATGTACACATAGCACCCCATACTGACAGAAAAACACAGAATTGTTGACATTGTTGCAGATTTATTAAAAAAGAAAAACTGAAATATCACATGGTCCTAAGTATTCAGACCCTTTGCTGTGACACTCATATATTTAACTCAGGTGCTTTCCATTTCTTCTGATCATCCTTGAAATGGTTCTACACCTTCATTTGAGTCCAGCTGTGTTTGATTATACTGATTGGACTTGATTAGGAAAGCCACACACCTGTCTATATAAGACCTTCCAGATCACAATGCATGTCAGAGCAAATGAGAATCATGAGGTCAAAGGAACTGCCTGAAGAGCTCAGAGACAGAATTGTGGCAAGGCACAGATCTGGCCAAGGTTACAAAAAGATTTCTGCTGCACTTAAGGTTCCTAAGAGCACAGTGGCATCCATAATCCTCAAATGGAAGACGTTTGGGACGACCAGAACCCTTCCTAGAGCTGGCCGTCCGGCCAAACTGAGCTATCGGGGGAGAAGAGCCTTGGTGAGAGAGGTAAAGAAGAACCCAAAGATCACTGTGGCTGAGCTCCAGAGATGCAGTCAGGAGATGGGAGAAAGTTGTAGAAAGTCAACCATCACTGCAGCCCTCCACCAGTCGGGGCTTTATGGCAGAGTGGCCCGACGGAAGCCTCTCCTCAGTGTAAGACGCATGAAAGCCCGCATGGAGTTTGCTAAAAAACACCTGAAGGACTCCAAGATGGTGAGAAATAAGATTCTCTGGTCTGATGAGACCAAAATAGAACTTTTTGGCCTTAATTCTAAGCGGTATGTGTGGAGAAAACCAGGCACTGCTCATCACCTGTCCAATACAGTCCCAACAGTGAAGCATGGTGGTGGCAGCATCATGCTGTGGGGGTGTTTTTCAGCTGCAGGGACAGGACGACTGGTTGCAATCGAGGGAAAGATGAATGCGGCCAAGTACAGGGATATCCTGGACAAAAACCTTCTCCAGAGTGCTCTGGACCTCAGACTGGGCCGAAGGTTTACCTTCCAACAAGACAATGACCCTAAGCACACAGCTAAAATAACGAAGGAGTGGCTTCACAACAACTCAGTGACTGTTCTTGAATGGCCCAGCCAGAGCCCTGACTTAAACCCAATTGAGCATCTCTGGAGAGACCTAAAAATGGCTGTCCACCAACGTTTACCATCCAACCTGACAGAACTGGAGAGGATCTGCAAGGAGGAATGGCAGAGGATCCCCAAATCCAGGTGTGAAAGACTTGTTGCATCTTTCCCAAAAAGACTCCTGGCTGTATTAGATCAAAAGGGGGCTTCTACTAAATACTGAGCAAAGGGTCTGAATACTTAGGACCATGTGATATTTCAGTTTTTCTTTTTTAATAAATCTGCAACAATGTCAACAATTCTGTGTTTTTCTGTCAGTATGGGGTGCTATGTGTACATTCATGAGGAAGAAGAATGAACTTAAATGATTTTAGCAAATGGCTGCAATATAACAAAGAGTGAAAAATTTAAGGGGGTCTGAATACTTTCCGTACCCACTGTATATATATATATAGGGCTTTTTTCCATCTGGAAAGCGGTGGAATGCAGTTCGGGCACCTCTAGCACTGCATGTATTTATTGGCAAGAGGTGCTGGGGTTTGCTGGAGAATCTATTGGTGAAAGCTGCTGGGGGATCTATTGTCAAAGGAAGGTGTCTATAGTTGGGAGGGTCTGATGTTGCTAATGGGGGATCTATTGTTGTTGGGAGTTCTACTGTTAGAGGAAGATTTCTATTGTATCTCAGGGATCTACTGTTGAGGGAGGGTCGGATGTTGCTGGGGGGATCTACTGTTGAGTGAGGGGGTCTATTGTTGCTGGCTGCTGAAGGGTCTATTGATGTTGGCTGTTAGGCGATCTATTTTTGCTGGGGGGGTGGTCTATTGTTGCTGAAGTGGATTTATTGTTTTGGTGGGGGCATCTATTGTTGCTGGGGGGATTTATTGTTGGTGGTGGGGTCTGTAATTGCTAGAGGCATCTAATTCACTGATTTTCTTGTTATAATTAACACATTCCATACAAATTACTTAGCACCAAAAAAAATATACTTGGTTCTGTATCCTCTAAAAAAGGCGGTACTGGGATGTGGCTAGGAGGTGGTACCAAGGGACCTATTCTCTGAGAAGAAAGCCCTATATATATGTATATATATATATATATATATATATATATATATATATATATATATATATCAAACTGACAGGGATTATAACCCTCCCTATCCAAAATGAAAAAAAAAAAGTTTTTGTTCATAGTTCTACTTTAACTTTTTTTCCAAACGTTACCGGCCTCTGACCTCACAAGCCAGGTATTAGTCACTACTCACTAACCATGACTTCATGGCATGCAGTACAGTTTATTTGTCAATTTATAGTCTTTGACAATACAACAGATTTTATATTGTTTGAAGATAGTACGAGATAGCTGAGTAAGATTAAATGTATTTCATTTGCTGCACCATAGAACAAGTGTGTCTATTAAGAGTTCTTCTAGTTACCTGAGCAAGTTGTTTTCTGACACGGCTCATTTTGTACAGCCATTAGCTAGAAGCTATGTCTGCTGAGGCAGGAAACATGGCTGTGCATTAACGATCAATAAGTCCACTGTGGCAAATGTTAAGATAAGTCCGTAGCTAAAATAGAAATTGTAATAATCAGTTTTACTCAAGTGCTGACTATTTCCAACCCACTTTACACAAAAACACACTGGATTGTTCCCATCAGTCCCTGCCCCAACTGAGTTTACAGTCTAATGTCCTTACCGCAGTCATACATATTTGTACATACTTTTGGGTGATTACATTTTACAGTATATTTTTGGATTGTGGGAGAAAAAAAACATGCAAATAACTGGATAATACAAACTCTATATAGGTAGTGGCCTTACCCAAAATCACTTGAAGGGGCCCAAAATATGACTTAAGCCTCGTACACACGCAACAAATTTCCGCCGACCGGTCATCCGTCTTTTGTCCAGAGTGGTGTCTGTTGGTTGGAATGTGCTCTAGACTGCACACTAATTTTCCCGCACGACAGAATTCTACTTCAGAAGTGATGTCATGTGTTGGATTGCTTTCTATGTGTTCTTTCATCTCTGAGCATGCCCAGACTTGCTCATAAGATTTTTCCCCATCGAAATCTGTACTAATGAGATGAAAATCGGACGTGTTTTGATGGTCGATAAAAATTTTATAGCCTGCACACCAGGATTTTTTTGGCCATAAAGTTAGAGTTGGCTGTCGGAAGCATCATACTAATAAGCCGAAAATCGGCAGATTGGTCGTCGGACGAAAATTCCCGGCCGAATTTCCACTCGTGTGTACGGGGCTTAACTAACCCACATGTCCTCCACCAGAGCCCATCCAAAACAGAGCAGATTAGGGTCTATCTCCCATAGTCCACTGCCTTTCAGTAATCAATTTTTATTAGGTCTCTCTCTCCTGGTTCCTATCTGTCCACTGGCCAGAGAGTTATGCTTCAACCTAAGTCATTTCTTTATTTTTTATGGTCCTGTCAGGAGGAAATGAACTCTTACTCCATCTTGGAAGGATTTTGAAGAAGAAACTTCCTTAAAAGGGTAGCAGAGTAATCTCTGCCTACAAACCAGTTGGGCATGATATATATATATAAAATTTAACAGCTCCAGGTGGAATTGACCTGCAATCAAGACTGTGACAATTTGTTTGGTATGTTGGTAGTAGGTTGTCAGGATCCTGGCAGCCTAGCCCTATGATCACAATATCGCCTACAGGGCAGTGAATTTAATGCCTATGTTTTCATGCATGGTTGAGTCGCTTGAGTCGCCCTGGTTCTATGTCCTATGCATGAAAACATAGGAACTGGGAAACAGAAAAATGACATCAGGTGCTTTGGACTGATGAGTCAAAATGTCATATATTTGGCTGCAGCAGGAGGCAGTTTGTTTGCCAAAGGGCTGTACAATAATGAATGTCTGCAGACAACAGTTAACCGCTTGCCGACCGCCGCAAGTACATATACTGCGGCGGTCAGCCCCGTGCAGGCAAAGTGACGTATGTGTGCGTTACTCGCCTGCGAGCCAATAGGGGGCGAGCGCGCGTCGCCGGAGGCGTGCTCCCGCCTCCGCTCGCTCACTGTGATCCCCGCGATCGTCCGTTACAGAGGGAGAAAGGCAGACGGCTAATGTAAACAAAGCCGCCTGTCATTCTCCCCTGTGTACTGTAAGTGCAGAGATCATACAGTCCTGCTATGCAGGATCGTATATCTGTGTAGTTACACAAAAAGCCACATCCCATAACAGTTAGAAACACGCCCCTAGGGACACACTTAACCCGTCCTTCTCCAATAAAGTTAACCCCTTCCCTGCCAGTGTCATTTTTACAGTAACAGTGCATATGTATAGCAATGATTAATGCAGTAATGTCACTGGTACCCCCAAAAGTGTCAAAAATGTCAGTCAAGGGTCCGATCTGTCCGCCACAATGTTGCAGTCCCGCAAAAAAATCGCAGATCGCCGCCATTACTCGTTAAAAAAAACTATAAAAATGACAAAAATCTTTCCCTTAGTTAGTAAACGCAATAACTTTTGCGCAAACCATTCAAAATACGCTTATTGCCATTTTTTTTTACCAAACATATGCAGCAGAAAACAAATTGGCCTAAAATGTTAAAAAATTTAGATTTTTACATTTTTTTGGGGGAATTTCATATAAAAAATGTGAAAAATATTGTTATTTTTGCAAAATTGTGGCTATTTTTTTGTTTATAGCGCGTGATCAAAAAATCGCACAGGTGATCAAATACCACCAAAAGAAAGCTCTGTTTGTGGGGAAAAAAGGACATCAATTTTATTTGGGTACAGCGTCGCACGACCGCGCAATTGTCCGTTAAAGTCACGCAGTGCCGAATCACAAAATACCCCCTGGTCAAGAAGGGGGTAAAATCTTCTGGGGCTTAAGTGGTTAAGCATGGAGGGGGTTCCTTGCAAGTTTGGAGCTGCATTTCTGCAAAAGGAGTTGGAGATTTGGTCTGGATCACTGGTGTCCTCAATGCTAAGAACTACAGGCAGGTACTTATCCGTCATGTAATACCATCAGGGAGGAGTGTGATTGGTCCAAAATATATACTGCAGCAGGACAAGGACCCCAAACATGCAGCCAATGTCATTAGGAGCTATCTTCAAATATAAGAACAAGGAGTACTGGAAGTGATGGTTTGGCTCCCACAGTGTCCTGACCTCAACATCATTGTGTCTGTCTGGAATTACATGAAGACACAGAAGGCTGTGAGGCAGCTTACATCCACAGAAGATCTGTGGTTAGTTCTCCAGGATGTTTGCAACAACCTACCTGCCAAGTTCCTTTAAAAACTGTGTACAAGTGTACCAAGAAGAATTGATGCTGATTTGAAGGCAAAGGGGTGGTCACCCCAGATATTGATTTGATTTGGATTTCTCTTTTTTTCATTTACTTTCCATTTTGGTAATTGATAAAAATAAACTATTAACACTTCTATTTCTAAAAGCATTCTTCATTTACAGCATTTTTTTCACACCTGCCTAAAACTTTTGCACAGTAGTGTATATATGTGTAGAATAGATAGACAGACAGACAGGCAGACCCCTACTGGAAATCTGTTTATGGAATTGGTGGCTATGGGAACTATCCTTAATGATCTGCTTCACACCCACAGACTCTGCTTTGGCAGCATTAGGTGTTCCATAGCTACGAAGGTAATTTTCTGTAATTAGTTGCTGGTCTGTAAGTATTAAGAGATCAGTAACTAGCAGACAAGACATTTTGTATCAGAAAAAATACGGCACAACTACAATGGAACGAAATAGAGCGTCATGGAAGCAGAACGTTAAACTTTTTAGATCTGATAAACTATGATATTCTAGGTAAGAGAGCCTCACATGGATCATATTCTGTTTATTCTTCCCACAAATAGCTAATTTTATTTAACAATAGTGACCCCAAAAACAGCGCCCATTGCCAATGCAACAGCGGGCCAGATTTGCTAAAGCCAAAAAGACTGTGCACTTTGCAAGTGCAGTTGAACTCTGTAACTGTTGTTGCTCCAGAGCTTAGTAAATGAGAAAAAGCTTCACTTTGAAAAGAATACTGTAGCGCCCTTTTGTGTACATAGTTTTCTATGTAGATAGAGGCTTGTTAGAAGCCTGGGTGTGAGTCAGAGGGTTTACTTTAGGTCAGGCTGAAGGACTCTACAGGTTAGGCCTCTGGTACCTACCCCTGGTTCTAGAAGCTTGGAAAAGTTTCTAGACGCTAGTGGGTGGAGGTCAGGAGGTGCTGACCTCAATATTTATGGGAATCTGACCAATACCCAGGCAGAAGGCCTGGCGGGGTGGCTGAATCAGCCCATAAATATTGAGAAGGCTGGCCTGTTGGGGAGTTGGGTGGAAGATGGATGGCTGATGTGTTGCTGTATAGCCTAGGAGAGGGACCTGGAAAAGGGGGGAAAGCTGAGAGTTAGGAGAACCACTGCTTCAAAGAATAGACAGATAAGTTTGTGTTTAATAAAATCATACATAAATGTATTTTAAAATAGTAGCTCAATCTGTTTCAATACATGCCTGTTGTAGTTCTCTGCGGATCAAAACTCAGACTGGGAAATGAGGGGTAAGGAAAGAAGCCAATCAGCACCATGCACAGTACACAGAGAGCTGGCTGACAGGCAGGGAGAGTACAGGATGACTTTATCAGTGTGTTTCCATTAGAGATTGACCGATTATCGGCAACACCGATATATCGGGGGCGATATGCACTTTCCCCGATATATCGGAATCGGCCCCTGAGGTTACCCATATTGCCGATATTTAGGGAAAGTGCATGTCCTGGGGTGATGCCTGCAGCTAGAGGGATCACCCTGGTACCAGTGTCCATAGCCAAGGGTCAGCTGACTTGTCATTACATCCCCCCTCCCGCTGCCTTCCCCGGCTCACCGCCGTCGCCGAAGAGAAGACCCGGTGTAGCATGAAGATGTGTCCCTGTGAAAGCCGGTATCCCTGCAGCAAGTGTGCATGCGCCGGTCTCCATGTAAAAGCTCAGCGCCGAATTAAAAAAACTGACAGCATTCAAAACAGCCAAACTTGGAGTTTTGAATGCTTTTCATTGCTGAGGAGGGGTTTGGGGTCTTTTAAACCCCCAGATCCCTCCACACGGAGTACCTTTAGAAAAAAAAATTTTTTTTTTTACATGTCCGAAAATATTGGTATCGGTATTAAAAAAACGATATCGGTCAATCATTAGTTTCCATTACTTCCTACTGATTCACAGGCTGAAGCAGTCCTTAACCAATCTATAGTGCTTAAATTGCAGGCAGCCGAGTAGGGATCGACCGATTATTGGCAAAGCCGATATATCGAGGACCGATATACACTTTTCCCTGATATATCGGAATTGGTCCCGGAGGTTTCCGATATTGCGGGAAAGTGCTGTACTGGAGTGATGCCTGCAGCTAGAGGCATCACCCGTTACTGGCGTCCATAGCCGACAGTCGGCTGTCTTTTAGTGACAACCGATGCGGCTGAGAAGCCGCTCGGCTGTCATTACAAGAAGCGGGAGGGGACGCCCCCCACTCCCCCGGGCAACCAGCCTGCACGGCCACCGAAGACCCGATCAAAGCCACATTCGGCTCTGATCGGGTCTCCATGCGAAAACCCGGAAGTGATGTAATGAGTGACATCACTTCCAGGTACTGTCTGGCGCCAGAATAAAAAAAATGACAGCATTCAAAACAGCCAAACTTGGTGTTTTGAATGCTTTTAAGTGCAGAGGGGGGGGGGGGGGGTTTGGGGTCTTTTAGACCCCCAGATCCCTCCACAAAAGTACCTGTCAAAAAGGAAATATTTTTATTTACTTTTATCTTTTATTTTACTTTTATCATTCAGCTTTGAATTTAAATGTTTCCCTCCACTTCCGCTTAAAATAATTAGACAAAAAAAAAATCTTTTGACTGCCACTGCAGTCTATATTAACCACTTTACCACCGGAGGATTTTGCTGTCTTCCGTCCAGGCCACTTTTTGCGATTCGGCGCTGTGCGACTTCAACTGACAATTGCGCGGTCGTGCGACGCCATACCCAAACGAAATTTACGTCCTTTTTTTCCCACAAACAGAGCTTTCTTTTGGTGGTATTTGATCACCTTTGCGATTTTTACTTTTTGAGCTATAAACAAAAAAATAGCGTTTATTTTGAAAAAATAACAATATTTTTAACATTTTTTTATATGAAATTCCCCCCAAAAAAGATGTAAAAAACGGAAAATTGATATCAAATACTTACCGTAATTTTCCTTTCCTGATGGACTCCATGGCAGCATACGTTCGGGTAGGCTCCGCCTCCTCTCCTACCTCATAGGACCCCACTCCCATAAATCTTTGCTCCCTTTCAGCATCAGTGTTCTGTAACTAGCCTACTCAGGAATTGGGAGGGGACTCCTGCTGCCATGGAGTCCATCAGGAAAGGAAAATTACGGTAAGTATTTGATATCAATTTTCCGTTTTCCTGACAGACTCCATGGCAGCATACGTTCGGGAAATAACTCGCTATACACTCCCGGGTGGGAAGATGCTGAACAAAGAAAAAACTTTAATTGGCACTGTCAATTGACAAAACTTGAATGCCAAAGTTAACTGAAGATAAAGCAGCAGGTTCTACACAGTAATGTGTAAGAAAGGTATTCACGGACGACCAGGCGGCTGCTCTGCAGATTACGTCAGGCGCGACATGTTTAGAAACAGCCCAGGACGTAGCGATGCTTCTGGTAGAATGAGCTGTAATCGCCTCTGGAGGAGCCAAGCCTTTTGCTCTATATGCCCATTGTACAGCCTGAACAATCCATGCAGCCACTGCTCTTGAAGAAGCACGCCTTCCTCTCTTGTTTCCATGGAGAAGAACGAACAGGAAATCTGATTGACGGAAGGATGATGTGGCTTCTAAGTATCGACTCAGAGTGTCGCCCATGTCCAGAGGATGGACTAAGGACTGCTCATCTGTTCTGAAGGTGGGAAGAACTATCTCAGAATTCTCATGGAAGACAGATGTTACTTTAGGGTTTGACCCCAGCATAGGGATTAGGACCACTCTATCTTGAAAGAAGGTCAGAAAAGGCTCTTTGCAGCCCAGATTGTGTATCTCTGAAACCCTCTTAGCAGAGGTGATAGCCACCAGAAATACCGTCTTCAGTGTAAGCTCCTTGATGGACATGGAAGCGACATCTTTTGAAGTAAAGAAGTCCAAAACCAACGGAAGATCCCATTTTGGGAATCTTGGCTTTCTCTGCGGCCTTAGCCTGACTGCACCCTTAAAAAACTGTTGGATCAGTTGATGTCTTGCCCACTGAATCCCGGTGAAAGCAGAGATGGCAGAAACTTGTACCCGGAGAGAACTAACCGAGAGGGATAGATCCAACCCGGACTGTAGGAAACTTAAGATTTGCTGAATAGTAGGGGTGCCTGCTGAACCCAGGCTCCGAGCTTGATAACTCATAAACCTTGCCCAGATCCTCTCATAAACTCTGTTGGTACTGGCTCTTCTAGAACTCATAAGAGTGGGAATCACCTCCTCTGGACATCCGAGAGCCTCCAACCTCCCCCTCTCAAGAACCAGGCCTTGAGGTGTAGCCGCGCAGGGCATGGATGAAGAGTAGGACCCTGCGATAGAAGGTCTGGCCTGAGAGGAAGAGGGATCGGATCCCTGAAGCTGAGAAGGGACAGCAGAGGAAACCAAGGCCTGTTGGGCCAGAAGGGAATTATTGCTATGACCTCCACCTCCTCCATCTTCAGTCTCCGCAGGAATTGGAGTACTATTGGCACCGGAGGAAAGGCATAGGCAGACTGGAAGTTCCATCTGTCCGTGAGGGCATCCACTCCGAAGGCTCGGGGATCCCTGAACCTCGTATAATACTTCTGGAGTTTCTTGTTGCGTGGACTCGCAAAGAGATCCACCTCCGGTGAGATTCCCAGAGACAGAACCCAGTTGAACACCTCCTGATGAAGGGACCATTCGTTGTTGTCCAACTGAAATCTGGACAGGAAGTCTGCTTCCGTATTCAATACTCCTGGTACAAAGACCGCCGAGAGATTGGCCAGATGTTGCTGGGCCCAGGACATAATTGGTTCTGTTTCGTGGAGTAGAGACATGCTGCGAGTTCCACCTTGCCTCTTGACGTATGCCACTGCCGTGGTGTTGTCCATCCTGAGTAACACTGAGGCTCCCTGAGTCAGATGGTGAAAAGCCTGAAGGGCTTTGAAGGCGGCTCGTAACTCTAGGATGTTGGATACCACTCCGTGACTGGAGAAATTCCACCTGCCCTGTGCCACTTCCGCCAGGCAATGGGCTCCCCAACCGGTACTGCTGGCATCGGAGGTTATCGTCACCCAGGAAATTGGAGCAATTGAGTGGCAGTTGGTTAGATTCGCACGGCGTAACCACCATGGAAGGCACCCCTTCATGAATGGTGTTAGGTAAATGACTTGAGATAAGTTCTCCGTCGTCCATTGATGTAGAAACCCTTTCTGGAAAGGTCTCAACTTCCACAGAGCCCACTTCACCATGGGCGAGGTAGCTACTAGAGTCCCTACCACCTTTAGACACTGACGGGCAGTGAGATGGGAGGCAGCAAGAGCGAAAGCCACCCTGCTCTGGACTACTGGGATTTTCTCCTCTGGTAGAGATATGGTGCAATTCAACGTGTTGAACAGTGCCCCGAGAAATACCAGGGACTGCGTGGGTACCAGATGGCTCTTCTCCAAATTGAGAATCCAACCGAACTCTCGAAGAGTGAGGATCACCTGCTCCAGATGTATCAGTAGCTGGGACCTCTCCTGGGACAGAAGAAGAAGATCGTCCAGGTAGTGATGTAACCTGATACCTCTGGTTCTGATGAGGGCCACAATTGCCAATAGCGTCTTGGAGAAGGTGCGAGGCGAAGTCGAGAGCCCGAAGGGAAGACATGTAAATTGCATGTGGACATGATTGACAGCAAACCTGAGGAACTGATGGTATTCTCTTGCCACAGGAACGTGGAAATACGCATCCTTTAGGTCTATTGATGCCAACCAATCCCCTGGAAGGACCGAGTGTTGTATTGTGACCAGAGATTCCATTTTGAATCTCTCTCGATGGATAGATCTGTTGAGATATGTAAGATCTATTACCGGGCGCCATGTGCCATTCTTTTTCTGGACGAGGAAGAGAGGTGAATAGACTCCCTGACCTCTTTCCGCTTCGGGAACTGGTACGACAGCTCGCTGATCCAGTAGGGTATCCACATAACTGAGAAGAACCTTCTTCTTTTCTGCTGTAGGAGGGAGGGAAGTTGCAACGAACCTGGGTTTGGGGACGTTGTCGAACGTCCAAGAGTGCCCTTGGGACACAATATTTAAAACCCAGGGATCCTGGATCGAGGCCGCCCAGACGTCCCGAAATTGGAGCAACCTGGCCCCTACCGGAACAGACTGGACGGGCCCAACCTCAAAAGGATTTAGTGGCCTCCCGGTCACCGGACGAAGAGCCTTTGGAATTTTTCTGAAAGGAGGTTTGTCTAGACTTCCAGCTTCTACCATAAGATTTTCCTGGTCTGTAGCTGCGCGCTTCCCTCGAACGATTAGTATTCTGTCTTCTTGGAAAGGAACGCTTCTGAGCGCCTGGGCGTTTATCCTGAGGGAGGAACCCAGATTTTCCACCCGTGGCCCGAGTTATGGCTGCATCCAACTTATTCCCAAAGAGGGAAGAACCCTCAAAGGGAATTCGGCACCAAGCCTGTTTGGAGGCAGCATCGGCTACCCAAGGACGAAGCCAAAGGGCACGTTTTGCCGTAACAGAGGACAGCATAACTCGGGCCAAGAGGCGAATGGTGTCCAGAGACGCCTCCCCCAAGAAGCCCGCAGCCATCTTCAGCTCCTGAATCGGGGAGCTCCGAAGAGCTTCTTCCAAAACTCCTCCAAGAGTATCTTCAAGGGCGTTGATCCAAACTTCCATTGCTTTGGAAATTGTAGCCGAGGCCAAAGCTGGCTTACAGGCCATACCGGCTGAAAGATATGCCCGTTTAAGGTCAGCATCAATCCTTCTATCCAAAGGATCCCTAAAAGATGCTGTATCTTCCATTGGAAGGGTGACATGCTTCGCAAGACGCATCACTGCGGCATCCACACTGGGGGAAGACTCCAGATACTTCACCTCTTCCTGTTTAAAAGGATACATCTTTGTCATTTTTGTGGTCATGGAATTTTTCCTCTCCACCTTGTTCCACTCCTCAGAGATTATGTCTCCCAGCTCTCCTAAAAATGGAAAGTTTAACCTCTCCTTACACAGCTGCTTGAAATATTTCTTCTGCTTAGGCGAAGAAACAGCAGGATCTTCCCAGTCAAGGGCCTCTCTAACCGCCTTCACTAACGGGGAAACGAGGCTGAACTCAAATCCAGAACCGGAGTCATCTGAATCGGATTCGGAATCTGACGGGAGAATAGAAGGATGGCTGGGCTGGGAAGATTCAAACGGATCCTGAAGCAAAAGATCTCTATCAGGGGAGTGGGACGGCCCTGCAGGAGCATTTGTCTTGTGAAAATCAGCGAGAGAGTCCTTGAGAACCCTACGCACCACCTCCTCAATATGTTGGTCTGATTTTTCTCTTTCGCCCGTAGCTTGGGCATAACAGGTTTTACATAGGGAGGAACCTTCCGGTATCACAGTGCGACATCCCCAGCATTTTTTCCCCTGCTGGCGTTCCACTTGGCCATAATGTGTGGAAGAGTGGCCATCGCGTCCCCTACTATGGGGGGAGCTGCGTTTAGATTTGGATGAGGAGCGCCGGTGCTGCGATTTTGTATGTCTGTCTTCGCTGCGTGCACGTGGCTGTTGATCAGGCCTAAAAGAGCTGGAGACAGACACATATAGCAGAGTATAAGAGACACTAAAAAGACACTCAGATCAGACTAGCTACAGGATCCAGCACATACCTTGAAAGAGCTGGCTGGCCACTAGGGGGCGGCGATGAGGTATCCATAGTATAAGACTTTGTATTGAAGCTAGCTGGAGGGAGGACAGAAGACTATCAGTCCCAGTGTAATACAAAAAAGACCCCAGAAAAGGAAGAATCTTACCTCGCTAAGTATACCAGAGACTGGGGGAGGCTATCGATCTGCCGACCTTCCCACCAGCCCTGGTCAATAACCCAGTTTAAATATGCCGCCCCGAGGTGATTCCGAGGTACTGCGCCTACGCGCGCGACGTCAGACATCGCGTCTGCGCATGCGCGACGAAAAGACCTATCCGGAGCACACTGCGCATGCGCAGAGGCGCCGGACAACCCGGAAGCGGCGGACATGATCGCGGCCATGGCCGTGAGAAGCGGAACCGAAAGAAGAAGAAACCGGTATGTTAACAGGTGACTAACTAAACCCTATAATAATGGCACTACTGAATACTGCATGAAGGAAACATAGACATGAATTTTGGCAGTACAACAGACACAATAAATAAAAAAGGATAAGAAACTTGGTCCCATATCAGGGCTTACCACCCTGCCGACGGCATAATCGAGTCCAGGAGACGCAGCACCAGCTCAAATCTTCGGGCAAAAAAAGGGCCACCCGCAGCAGCAAGGCTCTCTCGGCCAGACCACAGAGCTCCTGCTAAGGGTCTCTTCCATTGCCCCCTCCATACCCCGCTAAGAGCCAGGGCTTATTGGAGACTCCATGACTCAATCTGCCACCGTTTTTCATATAGGACCGAAGAAAGTAGGAACATAAAACTATATGTATGAGGAGGACGAAAAAAGAACACTGATGCTGAAAGGGAGCAAAGATTTATGGGAGTGGGGTCCTATGAGGTAGGAGAGGAGGCGGAGCCTACCCGAACGTATGCTGCCATGGAGTCTGTCAGGAAACCAATTTTTTAAAAAATTTTTGGCCAATTTGTTTTTTGCTACCTATGTTTGGTAAAAAAAATCACAATAAGCGTATTTTGATTGGTTTGCGCAAAAGTTATTGCGTTTACTAACAAAGGGAAAGATTTCTGTCATTTTTGGTGTTTTTTTTTTTAACGCGTAATGGCGGCGATCTGCGATTTTTTTTGCGGGACTGCGACATTGCGGCGGACAGATCGGACCCTTGACTGACATTTTTGACACTTTTGGGGGTACCAGTGACATTACTGCAGTAATCAGTGCTATATATATGCACTGTTACTGTAAAAATGACACTGGCAGGGAAGGGGTTAATTTTATTGGAGAGGGAGGGGTTAATGTATGCCTGGTGCTTACTGACGTGTAGGGGGGGAGGGGACTGAGTGAGTCATGGACAGATCGGATGTCCAGCTATGCTGAACAGTCCGATCTGTCACTCCCTGTCACTATGGAGATCCGCCCGCTGTGTTTACACACAGCGGGCGGATCTCCAGCCTCGATCCCCGACGATCGGGGCAGAGCAGAGGCGATCGCCGCTGCTCCTCCCCTGGCCCGACTCCCGCTGTGAATGAAAAGCATCCGGCGGCGTGCAAGCGCCGCCCAGAAGGGGGAGTGTCTGACGACGTAGTACTACGTCGTCAGACGATAACGAGCCACTTTGCCGCAGTAATATTACTGTGAGCAGTCGTAAAGTGGTTAAAATACATTTACGGTTTTAAAATGGTTAGATTAAAGGCCCGTACACACGTAGCGATTGTCGGCCGTAAATATTCGGCCAACGTCGGATCGGCCGATTGTCGGCTTGTTAGTATGATGCTTCCGACAACCGACTGCGACTTTTCGGCCGAACAGAATCTGGTGTGCAGGCTTTAAAATTTTTGTTGGCCAACACCAGAACGGCCGATTGTTCCTCAGTCAGTACAGATTTCGGCCGACAAACAGCAGATGAGCAAGACTGGGCATGCTCAGAGAAGAAAAAAACCCCCGGAAAGTTAACCATCACATGACATCACTTCTGCAGTCGGCTGTTGTTGGCCGACAAAATTCGTGTGCAGTCTTTAGCACTTTTCAACCGACAGGACAGCACCTGACAAAAGACGGCCGATCGTTCGGCCGACAATCGGTGCGTGTGTACGGGGTTTTAGTAAGAAAAAAATGCAAGAAAGGTATGTGTAGCTAGAGCTAGATAAAACAATGACTGCAAGTGTGCGTTTAGTTTATAGATATTTACATTAGATAGACGTCACCCCAGAGGAATGGACGGAGAGCGGGAAGTTCCTGTTACAGTATATTGATTAAATACTGCAAGGCTTAAATAAGCTGCAGAGTAAGACAGGCTAGCTTGCTGCTGTCTTGTAATATTGATGTTATTTCACCACTAACTTAATAAATCCTGGTGTTTATATGCACATCTTTGTGCAGACGTTTACTTACACTTGCTTGCTTAGTTTTGTTTTTAAAATGGAGAACACGACTGAAGACCATGCTACTGGCCTATTCAAAAACCAGAGCAAGTTGCAAAGCAGCCATTGTAAAGTGCTGTAACCCACCTCAAGAGATCATCCTGAACCTTAGTGACATCAAATCAGCACACAAGAGATTTGTATATACAGTGCATCCGGAAAGTATTCACGGCGCTTCACTTTTTCCACATTTTATGTTACAGCCTTATTCCAAAATGGATTCAGACTCCGTTCACACTATGTCGGATACAACTTCGGGGCGACCTGTGAAGTCGCGTGCAGCGCGACTTTGGCGCGACTTGCACGGACTTCATAAAATGAATGTCTATGCAAGTCGCTCCGAGGTTGCCCCGAAGTAGTACAGGACCCTTTTTCTAAGTCGGAGCGACTTGTGTCGCTCCTATTAGAACCGTTCCTGTACTACACTATGGGGCGCGACGGACCACGATTTGTCAGGCTGACCAAGTCGTGGTCCAAGTCGGATCAGTGTGAATGGGCTGTCAATTCATTATTTTCTTAAAAATTCTACAAACAATACAGTAAACCCCCCTCCATTGCAGGGGTTACGTTTCGGACCCAGCCGCGAAAAGTGAAATTCCGCGAAATAGAAAAACCCTATTAAAATGCATTGTAGGCATGTTTATTTTACTGTCACTGTACGTGTAGAAGCATTTTAAGGTTTTTAAACACACTTTTAAAACAATAGAAACTCATTTAACCGGTTGCCGACCGCCGCACGACTATATACTGCGGCGGTCAGCCCCGGCCAGGCAGAGTGACGTATCGGTACGTCACTCGCCTGTCACTGACTTGCGAGCCTATAGCGAGCGAGCGCGCGCCCGCCGAGGCGCGCGCCCGCCGCGGCTCGTTCACAGGCAAGTCAGTGCGTGTGACCGGCGGACTCGATGTCCGCCGGCCACACTACGATCGCTCCTGTGAAGGGAGAAAGACAGAGCAGCTTGTGTAAACAAGCTGCCTGTCAGTTCTCCCTGTGTAAAAGTAAAGATCTGACCGTTCTACTATGTAGAACGGTTGATCTTTGCTTTTACACCAATAGCAATGTCCCTACACAGTAGAAAGCACGCCCCTAGGACACACTTAACCCCTCCCTTCCCAATAAAGTTAACCCCTTCCCTGCCAGTGTCATTTTTGCAGTAACAGTGCATATGTATAGCACTGATTACTGCAGTAATGTCACTGGTAACCCCAAAAGTGTCAAAAATGTCAGTCAAGGGTCCGATCTGTCCGCCGCAATGTCGCAGTACCCAAAAAAAAATCGCAGATCGCCGCCATTACGCGTTAAAAAAAAAACACCAAAAATGACAAAAATCTTTCTCTTTGTTAGTAAACGCGATAACTTTTGCGCAAACCAATCAAAATACGCTTTTTGCGATTTTTTTTACCAAACATAGGTAGCATAAAACAAATTGGCCGAAAAATGTTAAAAAATTTTGATTTTTACTTTTTTTTTGGGGGAATTTCATATAAAAAAATGTGAAAAATATTGTTATTTTTGCAAAATTTACGCTCTTTTTTTGTTTATAGCGCGTGATCAAAAAATCGCACAGGTGATCAAATACCACCAAAAGAAAGCTCTGTTTGTGGGAAAAAAAGGACGTCAAATTCGTTTAGGTACAGCGTCGCACGACCGCGCAATTGTCCGTTAAAGTCACGCAGTAAAAAATCGCAAAAAAACCCCTGGTCCTTTAGCAGCCAAATCCTCCGGGGCTTAAGTGGTTAAACACATAAAAGATACTGAGAGACAGAGCAAGAGTTATGGAAAACACAAAAATATTTCATTTTTAATGATTTATATAGTAAAATAACAATACAAAAAAAAACGCGAATTACCGGGACCGCAAAAACTGAACCGCGATGGAGCGGGGGATTACTGTACCCCATAATGACAACGTGAATGAAGTTTGTTTGAAATCTTTGCAAATTTATTAAAAATAAAAAAAATCCTATGTACATACAGTAAGTATTCACAGCCTTTGCTCAATACTTTGTTGAAGCACCTTTGGCACCAAGTACAGCCTCAATCTTTTTGAGTATGATGCTACAAGCTTGGCACACCTATTTTTGGGCAGTTTCTTACATTCTTCTTTGCAGGGCTTTTGAAGCTCCATCAGGTTGGATGGGGGGCGTTAGTGCACAGCCATTTGTAGAGCTCTCCAGAGAAGTTTAATTGGGTTCAAGTCCGGGAAATTGAAAGAGTTGTCCCGTAGTCACTCCTTTGTTATCTTGGCTGTGTGCCCAGGGTCATTGTCCCGTTGGAAGATGAACCTGTCTGATGTCCAGAGCTCTCTGGAGCAGGTTTTCATCAAGGGTGTCTCTGTATATTGCTGCATTCATCTTTGCCTCGATCCTGACTAGTCTCCCAGTTACTGCCACTGAAAAACATCGCCAGCGCATGATGCTGCCACCACCATGCTTCACTGTAGTGATGGTATTGGCCAGGTGATGAGCGGTGCCCGGTTTCTTCCAGACATGACGCTAGCCATTAGGCCAAAGAGTTTAATCTTTGTTTCATCAAACCAAAAAATGTTGTTTCTCATGGTCAGAGTGTCCTTCAGGTGCCTTTTGGCAAATTCCAGGAGGGCTGCCATGTGCCTTTTACTGAGGAGTGGCTTCCGTCTGGCCACTTTACCATACAGACCTGATTGGTGGAGTGCTGCAGAGATGGTTGTTCTTCTTGAAGGCTCTCCTCTCTACACAGAGAAACGCTGGAGCTCTGTCAGAGTGACCATCGGGTTCTTTGTCACCTCCCTGACTAAGGCCCTTCTCCCCTGATCGCTCGATTTGGCCGGGCAGCCCGCTCTAGAAAGAGTCATGGTGGTTCCAAACTTCTTCCATTTAAGAATGATGGAGGCCACTGTGCTCATTGGGACCTTCAATTCTGCAGAAAATTTTCTGTACCCTTCCCCAGATCTGTACCTCGATATAATTCTGTCTCAGTGGTCTACAGACAATTCCTTCAACTTCTTGGCTTGGTTTGTGCTCTGACATGCACTGTTAACTGTGGGACCTTATATAGACAGGAGTGTGCCTTTCCAAATCATGTCCAATCAACTGAATTTACCACAGGTGGACTCCAATCAAGTTGTAGAAACATCTCAAGGATGATCAATGGAAACAGGATGCACCTGAGCTCAATTTTGAGTGTCATGGCAAAGGCTGTAAATACTTATGTGCATGAGATTTGTTTTTCGATTTTTATTTTTAATAAATTTGAAAAGATTTCAAACAAACTTCTTTCACATTGTCATTATGGGGTATTCTTTTGTAGACTTTTAAGGAAAATAATAAATTTGATCCATTTTGGAATAAGTCTATAACATAATAAAATGTGGAAATAGTGAAGCGCTGTGAATACTTTCCAAATGCACTGTATGATGTTGGGCCATTACCTGCACTTCCTAAAGTGTATGTAAACCCCAAATCCATTTTTTAATATGTTTGATATCATGCCTCAATCTATACATGTTTGTTAAGCATGCAAAAAGATAATTGGTGTTATGCCACTGGCTCTGCAAAGTGGCATTGGACATGGAATTATGCAGGCTAGCCCCCCCCTTATGTAATACCAAATATTCATAATATCTCTGTAATTATATGAGATCTAACATTAAAACCATTTGATCTTACCGGATCTAACGAAGGCCTGTTAGTTTAAAATAACATTTTACCAGAAAATTGCATGTGGGGGGGCTAGCCCCCCTATTTAATATTACCTAATATCTGTGTTTTCATGTGAAATATCTCTGTAATTATATGAGATCTAACTTTGAAACCACTTGATCTTACCGGATCTAACGAAAGCCTGAATCAAATTTTACCTGAAAATTGCATATGGGGGGCTAGCCCCCCCCCCCTCATTAATCACTTAATAAGTCTGTAATTATGTGAGATCTAACAAAACAACTAGTTGATCATACCGGATCTAGCAAATATCTTCCAAAATAGATAATTGTTTGGTCAATTTTTTAATAAGGGGGGGCTGATGACGGGTTAGCCCCCCCTCAGAGGCGTAACTAGAACCTTCAGGGCCCCCGGTGCAAGAAACCATGAAGGGCCCTCCCGGACCCCTGGCTGGGGCCCTTTCCTTCAAGCCTGGGGCTCTTCCCACTGATCCTGGGGCCCTTTACTCTCCTTGCGGGGCCCTTTATTACAGTCCCGTAGCGGGACCCTTTCACAAGTTCTGCAGTGGGCCCCCTTCCTGCCATCTTGGAGCCTCCCCACGGTGGTGGAATGCCAGGGCCCGGTCGCAAGTGTGACCTTTGCGATGCTGGAAGTTCCCCCACAGGTGTCAGTAGTTTTTATTTTTTGGTATTTTAATTGTATTATTTATCATTTTATTTTATTTTTTTACAATGTGACTGACAATGACTCTGTCCATTCAGAAAAGGAAGGAGCTGGTAAATTACATATTTACCGACCCCTTCCTGGTTCTCTATTGTGACACATCCCCTGCAGCAGCCGGCAGGAGAGGGAAGGGAGCACAGTGGTGGTGGGGGGGGGGGGCAGGGGAGCACACAGGGGCCCAGAGACAGCAGAACTTGAGTGAACTGGATAGGAGGAGTGGAGGGGGCAGCATACAGAGGAACCAATCTCCTCCATTTTCCTCCTGCAGCTACAGGAGGAAAAAGGAGGACAGTGATTTCTCTACATGCTGCCCCCGCCGCCCCTCCTATCCAGGTGTACAGGGGAGCCACACAGGCCCCCTGGAGCATGGGGCCCGGTTGCAATTGCAACCCCTGCAACCCCTGTAGTTACGCCCCTGCCCCCCTGCAAATAACTGTTAATATCTCTACTTCTGTGTGAGATCTAACGCAGACAACAATTGATCTAACCTGATCCAACTGCATATGTTTTGTTCAAAAAATTTTATATAGGGGGGGCTAACACGGCTGAGGTCTTTTTTTTATATTTAATTTCTTTTTTTAATATACTTTCCACTGCATTGTAAGTTTGTTTACAGAAAGCAACTTTTTTTCTTATGTCTCAAACATCTTCATGATAATTCTGCATGTGAGAACAAGTCTTGATGTGTCCTAACCTTGTTCTTCTCTTCGCAGAGTGCTGCTAAGACCGGGAACTGCACTTCACACACATAGATCACAGCAGTCACTCTGCCATTTGACATCATGCCAATAACACACTTTGTAAGCGTTCTCCTTTCCCCTGATATACTGTTCAGTGCTTTCTCTAGTAAGCCTTTCTCCAAAAAGCCCATAGTGGGTTTCCCAAGAAATCTTCTCACGGTTTATACATAAGTGGCAAGGGACGTAAATCTAGGTGAAGCTAATTGGATTCGGCTTTACAGAGAAGAAAATAAAATTCATGGGGATAATAATGAAATGAAACAGAAACACTCTGGATAAAGTTTAGAACACACAATGAGATTATCGCTGTCCCAATCTATGGATTATTATCATAGACTGTCTTAAACCAAATGCAATAACAAATTAAACTAGAAATGAACATCAAATAAACATATAAAAAACTAGGGCAACATAAAGTTCATATGGTTCAACTCAAGTCCCTATACAAATAATATGGCAGTTATCTTCATAACGTGCAATCTGTGTTTAACCACTTTACCACCGGAGGATTTTGCTGTCTTACGTCTGGGCCACTTTTTGCGATTCGCACTGTGCGACTTTAACTCTCAATTGCGCGGTCGTGCGACGCGGTACCCAAACAAAATTTACGTCCTTTTTTTTCCACAAACAGAGCTTTCTTTTGGTGGTATTTGATCACCTGTATAGAAAAATAAGCCGCGCTGCGTGAAGTGGGTAAACAAAAAATTAATGTCCAAACAAAAATCAATGTCCCATATAACAACTTGATTGACGCTGAAAACATAGATCACACTCCACGGTCTCTGTAGGAAATGTGCTTACCGGATAACCACTAAAGATATGCAAATTCATATGCTGAAATATGGTCACAGATCCGGGAGATGGGAGTTGTCAAAGTCCTCAGCGAATGACGTGTATAATATGCAAAAGAAAAAACTTACATAGTGTGATACCGTAATTTAAATAAATTTCCACCACCAATAGGAATCCCTATCAATCGTGCAGCAGCTCACCAAATGAATAATGAGTAAACGTGAACAATCCAGTGTAAGAAGAAGAAATGTGGAACAGACCACCACCAATTGTGCAGCCTCTTACCGAAAAAATAGGTCAAATAAGCAAATAGATAAATCCAGATCGCCAAGAGACCAGAAACGTCACTCAAAGCCCTATTAGCCTCTTACCAGATGACCAATAATCCAAGCTGTAGATTTAGTAACGCTTGCCCATCATGCGTGAAGCTCCGGGACCAACAGCATCAATGGTGTTTGACTGGAACTCAGTGCCAGGATGTAGCCCGAGTAAAAGAAAAACCGCCAATAGTGTAATAAAATAATGACTGATTTATTTAATAAAGGAAAGAAACACTCACAAGCTTAGTAGATAAAAAAAGCGATGGATGGGAGCCGCCGGCCGGACGGCAAAGCACATCCGCTCCTACGATAACTTCCGGGATGACGTCAGCATGGTCGCAGCGTGCTGACGTCATCCCGGAAGTTATCGTAGGAGCGGATGTGCTTTGCCGTCCGGCCGGCGGCTCCCATCCATCGCTTTTTTTATCTACTAAGCTTGTGAGTGTTTCTTTCCTTTATTAAATAAATCAGTCATTATTTTATTACACTATTGGCGGTTTTTCTTTTACTCGGGCTACATCCTGGCACTGAGTTCCAGTCAAACACCATTGATGCTGTTGGTCCCGGAGCTTCACGCATGATGGGCAAGCGTTACTAAATCTACAGCTTGGATTATTGGTCATCTGGTAAGAGGCTAATAGGGCTTTGAGTGACGTTTCTGGTCTCTTGGCGATCTGGATTTATCTATTTGCTTATTTGACCTATTTTTTCGGTAAGAGGCTGCACAATTGGTGGTGGTCTGTTCCACATTTCTTCTTCTTACACTGGATTGTTCACGTTTACTCATTATTCATTTGGTGAGCTGCTGCACGATTGATAGGGATTCCTATTGGTGGTGGAAATTTATTTAAATTACGGTATCACACTATGTAAGTTTTTTCTTTTGCATATTATACACGTCATTCGCTGAGGACTTTGACAACTCCCATCTCCCGGATCTGTGACCATATTTCAGCATATGAATTTGCATATCTTTAGTGGTTATCCGGTAAGCACATTTCCTACAGAGACCGTGGAGTGTGATCTATGTTTTCAGCGTCAATCAAGTTGTTATATGGGACATTGATTTTTGTTTGGACATTAATTTTTTGTTTACCCACTTCACGCAGCGCGGCTTATTTTTCTATACATTATCTGAGGGTGTGGTCGCACTTGAAGTCGCTGCTCTTTTTATATTATTCACTTTAGCGCGGTTATTTTTCTCTTTTATATTTGATCACCTGTGCAATTTTTACTTTTTGCGCTATAAACAAAAAAAGAGCGTACTTTGAAAAAAAATCACAATAAGCGTATTTTGATTGGTTTGCGCAAAAGTTATTGTGTTTACTAAACAAGGGAAAGATTTCTGTCATTTTTGGTGGGTTTTTTTTTTACAAGTAATGGCGGCGATCTGCGATTTTTTTGCGGGACTGCGACATTGCGGCGGACAGATCGGACCCTTGACTGACATTTTTGACACTTTTGGGGGTACCAGTGACATTTCTATAGTAATCAGTGCTATAAATATGCACTGTTATTGTAAAAATGACACTGGCACGGAAGGGGTTAATTTTATTGGAGAGGGAGGGGTTAATGTATGCCTGGTGCTTACTAACGTGTGTGGGGGGAGGTGACTGAGTGACACAGGGACAGAACGCATGTTCAGCTATGCTGAACCCTGCAATCTGTCACTGTTTGTCACTTAGGAGATCCGCCCGCTTTGTTTACACAAGCGGGCGGATCTCCAGACTCGATACCCCGACGATCGGGGAAGAGCGGCGGTGATCACCACCGCTCCTCCCCGGTCCGACTCCTGCTGTGACTGAAAACAGCGGGAGCGAGCCTCCGGCGGCGCGCGAGCGCCGCCCAGAAGGGGAGGAGTCCAGCGACGTAGGTGTACGTCGCTGGACGGAATCGAGCCACTTTGCCGCAGTACATTGGCGCCGATGGTGAAAAGATACAAAATTGTGCTGTTTCGTGCTCCCCTCCTCATGCGTCCCCAATCACCAACTCCCGATGGTTACATTGCTTATTTGGTGTATGGGAAAAACTTCTGGATGTATTGTGGGTTATTCACTTCCTTGTGTTTCTCAGCAGGGCAAAGTATGCCTCAAATAGACAGAAGAAGCTGGCGTGCAAAGGGGCAGGAATGTATCTCAGACCCGTATTTTACAAACATAAAAATAAATCATTGCCCCAAGAACTTTAGTGATTAACACCCCAACAAAAAAAAAAGGAAAGAGTTGTTTAAAAAATATATAAAGTAATTTTATTACTCTAAACCAGTGGTGTAACATAGATTTAAAAACATAGTCATGTACAATTACTAACTATGGAAAATACACAAGTAGACAACATAATTACCAACTATGGAAATGTAGCACCCTCCTAGGTAGGTGCTAGGAAAAAGCATCTTCTGCTTATCAGGGGAGCCTAATCTGTTAATTTGCCTGTCACATGTTTCCAGGTTGTGATTTACCAATATATCCAATAGGGGAGCTTGTTGGACAGTGGGGGAAACCTAGCCAGTGACACATCATGTTTTATGGCAGTCCCAGTGGGAGGGCATTCCTGCAATGCATCCTGGGATTGACCATAAATACGGAGGGGACATGTGACAGGGCATCTTTGGCGGGAGCAAAGTCCCAGGAGGAGGTGGACTGCTGCCTCTCCTCCTGCAGTGTGCGAGGAAGGTGGTCTTTGGCGGTTGGCCTAGTGAACCAGGTGTGGAGCTGAGCTGCAGAGGATTCAGAGTGCTGACAGTGGAGCTGCTGGCAGAGTCTCTTGGGAAAAACAGTGTCGGTGAGTACCAGGAGGTTTGCCTAAGGGTCTGGCCCAGGAAGGGGGACCACTCCAGAGAAGTTAGGGGGATCAAGGAGCTAGCTCACACAGTAGGTGTAACAGTAAAGGGGGTGCCGTATAGTTGACCCTGAAGAATAGGAACAAAGGGGGTGCCAGGAAGGGCCCTGAAGATTTTTCTGAAGATTTTTCTTAGACAGTTCATTTCTTACTACTTCACTGCTACTGACAAGGTGAAGCAGTGGCCTAGCCGCACTCAGCATTATTTAGTGGTCCCAGCTAATTGTGCATAGTTATACAAGTTGGAGTATCTCACTCATTCCCTTCTCCCATCCAAGTTCTCAATAAAAACACAAAACCCAAAGCTCCTAGACTGTTTCCTGACTGAGCCAAAATCACTTGGAAAATGTTGAACTGTCATGTTGTTGCTAATGGTAACCCAGGGGAACCCGTAATCAGCAGCCCCCAAGGGAGTAGTGCTACAGAAAATACACAAGTAGACAACATAATAACAATTGATGTGAGACGCTTTCCATCAAAAATTGATAGTCTGTAATGATTGTTTCTCTACGTGTTTTGCAAGATCAAAGCTAACTTCTTCAGGAGAAGCACAGAAGAGAATCTGAAAATAACAAACAAATTAGGAACAAAAAAAAAAAACCCTCTGAATCCAGACTTACATTCAGAATACTTGCGAAAAATCTTCACCATTATATAGTAGACCATGGAAAAATCACATGTGTTGGAAATATCTTCTAAAAATGACTTATTGTCAATAATGCCAGACAGAGCCAACCAAGGGTCAGTCCATTTCCTCCGGGGAGTTGTGGAGGGGGGGAGATAATCAGTTAAACTCCCTGCCCCATAAACCCCAGTTGGAACCAATAGAACGTCTATGGGAATCCTAAAATGGAAATAACCTGAATGAATCACAGGGCCACAAAATGGGGATGGAAAAAGGGAACAATCCCCACTCAGGAACACCCAGTGGTATCCCAGTCATAACCAAAGTGAATAAGGGTGATCATACGAATTACCCGGTACTCTGTGATCTTGCAAAGCCTTTATGTAGGGTATAGCCCATGTGGACATATAGGTAAATATAAGCATGACTAGTATGCACACGATAAGAGGGGTTGAAAAAAAGCCAGATCACATGAACAGTATAACCGGGATAGAATTTCCCCAAAAGTATATAGGTGACATATGAAAAAAAAGCGATTGACTATAACACATTAGAGGACCACAGGCTATAGGTCCATAATGTGCCTCTGTTCTGGCGATTTGCGACTACTCCTGACACTCAAGCAATTGAGTCTGATATGATAATTTTCACCTCTGTTTGTAAGTAGCCATGTTTATGTTATATTAACCGCGTGCCGACCGCCGTAGGGCTACGTCGCTAGCCTGTGAGGCTCTAGGGAGCAAGCGCGTGCCTCCGGAGGCACGCTCCCGCTCCCATGCGGTCACGGACTCTCCCGCGCGTGTGCCCGGCGGACATCGGGTCCGTCCGTTACACCGGGAGAAAGGCAGGCGGCTAATGTAAACAAAGCCGCCTGTCATTCTCCCCTGTGTAGGAATGGTGATCATACGGTTCTACCATGTAGGACCGTTGATCTCTGTTCTTACACATCAAGCCACAGCCAATCCCAGTTAGAAACACACCCCTAGGGACACACATAACCCCTCCCTCTCAAAAAAAGGTTAACCCCTTCACTGCCAGTGTCATTTTTACAGTAACAGTGCATATGTATAGCACTGATTACTGTAGTAATGTCACTGGTAACCCCAAAAGTGTCAAAAATGTCAGTCGAGGGTCCGATCTGTCCGCCCCAATGTTGCAGTCCCGCAAAAAAAATCGCAGATCGCCGCCATTACGCGTTAAAAAAATAAACAACAACAATTACAAAAATCTTTCCTTTTGTTAGTAAACGCAAAAACTTTTGCGCAAAGCAATCAAAATACACTTTTTGCGATTTTTTTTACCAAACATATGGTAAAAAAAAAATTGGCCTAAAATGTTAAAAATTTTTGATTTTTACTTTTTTTTGGGGAATTTCATATAAAAAAATGTGAAAAATATTGTTATTTTTGCAAAATTGACGCTCTTTTTTTGTTTATAGCGCAAAAAGTAAAAATTGCACAGGTGATCAAATACCACCAAAAGAAAGCTCTGTTTGTGGGAAAAAAAGGACGTCAAATTCGTTTAGGTACAGCGTCGCACGACCGCGCAATTGTCCGTTAAAGTCACGCAGTGCCGAATCGGAAAATAGGCCCTGGTCAGGAAGGGGGTAAAATCTTCCGGGGCTTAAGTGGTTAATAAAGCCCATTATTGAGGATAATGCGCTAGGTCGGTGCGCCCTTCTTTGTGTTTTTTGTTTGCAGCTGAAGCACCCCCCAGGTCTCCTCAGCAGTCCACAGCAGAGAGAAAGACAGAACTCCTCTGCCAGATCCCGTGCTTCTCCATGCTGTGGAGAGGCTTGACTCTGCCCCCCCCCCCCGAGAGGAGGACAGAACACTTCCTACAGATCTGCGCCTCTCTGTGCAGGTGCAGCTCCACCTTCCCTGGTCTCCCCACTCAGCAGACTTCAACAGCTAACTCCAGCCATACTTTGGTCCTCTTCCAGACCCTGCACTTTCTGCTTTTGACTTCTGATGGAGTGCTTGAGTCGATGGTGGGGGGGGGGGGGGGGTGGAGTGCTTACGTTGAATACAGAGGCAATTATTTATAATGAAAAAGAGTAGATACATTTTTATAGTGTTACAGATACAACCAGCCCTTTGGGAGAAATATAATGGTGATGTGGCCTGCAATGAAATTGAGTTTGACACCCATAATCTAGAGAGTATTTGCAGTTGCACCGCTAGTTTCTTTAGCTTCTTATGAGATACCATCATCATCTTTATTATGAACACTAATACTAAAGGGTGCTTGGCATATGAATGGTCTAGTACGTTAAAGTTATTGTAAATTCTTGTTTTTTTTTCTATAAAAATACCAAACATGTTATACTTACCTCCGCTGTGCAGTTGGTTTTGCACAGAGCAGCCCCCATCCACCTCTTCTCGGGGTCCCTGGCTGGAGCTTCTGGCTCCTCCCTCCTGTTGAATGCCCCCACAGTAAGCAGCTTGCTATGGGAGCACCTGAGGTAAGCCACAGCTCCATGTATCTATTCAGACATGGAGCTGTGGTTCAGCCCTACCCCCTCTCTCTCCTCAATGGCTAACTGGCTTTGAATTAGGGATCGACCAATTATCGGAAAAGCCGATATATCGGGGGCCGATATGCACTTTTCCCAATATATCGGAATCGGCCCCTGAGGTTACCGATATTGCCAATATTTCGGGAAAGTGCTGTACCGCAGTGATGCCTGCAGCTAGAGGCGTCACCCAGTACCGGCGTCCATAGCCAACAGTCGGCTGTCTTGTAATGACAACCGATGCGGCTGAGAAACCGCTCAGCTGTCATTACAAGGAGTGGGAGGGGACGTCCCCCCGACGTCCCCCCCCTCCCGCCACCTTCCACGGCTCGCCCGGGTCTCCTGTCCCACCGGGAGGCCCGGGCATCCTACCTGCACGGCCGCCGAAGACCTGATCAAAGCCGCATTCGGCTCTGATCGGGTCTCCGTGTAAAAACCCGGAAGTAATGTCATGACATCACTTCTGGGTACTCGGCGCCAAATTCACAAAAGTGACAGCATTCAAAACAGCCAAACTTGGCATTTTGAATGCTTTTAAGTGCAGAGGAGGGGTTTGGGGTTTTTTAGACCCCCAGATTCCTCCTCAAGAGTACCTGTGTAAGAAAAATTTTTCTTTTTAAATGTCCAAAACTATCGGCAGATATCGGCGGATACCGATATGCAATGACCAAAATATCGGTATCGGCAATAAAAAAATCATGTGTCATGAAGAGGGTCCCTTCCGCATCCGAGCCTAGGTCCGAGGTCACCCCCCCAGACTAGGGGGCACCCTCAAGGGCCACCAACAGCCTAATACTCCATCTCCAGCTTCCACCTAAACTCCACTGCCCCAGCTGGGCTGACCCAGAGTATTTGAAGGGGCCCGCCTCCTGCCAACCCATCTGCTAGTGATTGGTCAGGACCCTCATGAATACTCCAGGCAGCTCCTCCTAACCTCCACTCCCATTCTTCTAGAATCTTCTCCAAGTTTCTAGAAGTAGGGGGAGGTCTCAGAGATACTTCCTGTGAGTAGGGTTGCCAACTTTCTGAAATGGAAATAAGGAACGGGGGGAGGGGGTGGGGAGGGGGCGGAGCGGGGGATGTTTTTTCCAGTGCAAAAAATAAGACAACATTTTAAGGAAGTGTAGTGCAAATATCTTTATATAATTATACTTCCATAACTTTTTCTTTGCTTTCCTTACCATTTTATCTGCTACTCTCCCCCCCTTTTTTTGCTCTCCTTCTGCTCTCCTTCCCCTTTTCTCTGCTATCCTCCCCTTTTCTTTGCACTTTCCCTTTTCTTTGCTCTCCTTCTGTTTTCTTTGCTCTCCTTCCCCTGGCTTTGCTCTCCTTCTGCTGTCCTTCCATTTTCTTTGCTCTCCTTCCCTTTTTCTCTTTGCTCTCTTATCCCTTTTCTCTGCTCCTCTTCCCCTTTTTTAAATCTCCTTCCCTTTTCTCTGCTCTCCTTCCCTTTGCTCTCCGAGTCCTCCCTCTGCTCCTCTTCCCCATTTTTCTGCTCTCCGTCCCATTTTGTTGTCTCTTCTCTTCTTCCCATTTTATTTGCTCTCCTGAGTCCTGATGGGAATGGATGCTCTCCTTCCTCTTATCTGCTTTGCTTAATATATCCCTTTTCTTTGCTCAACCTTCCTTTCCTCTGCTCTTCTCCCCTTTTCTCTCTTCAGTTCTGCTGTTTACCTTTTTTTTTCTCTTGTGCTCAGCCTCTGGCAGAGTCCGCTCGCTTTCTTGCAGAGTTGCAGCAGCAGGTACCACAGGTGCCGGGCGGGGAAGGGAGGGGTTACGTCGTGACATCATGACGTCATCGACACAGGCCGGCATTTGCGGAATTCAATTGGTATTGGTCAGAAGAAGGCGGAGAGGGGAGGGGAGTCAGGGACGCACAGCGGCAGCCACAGTCATCACCAGTCACATCACAGACAGTCACAGACTACTACGAAAGTGAGTCACACCGCACGAACGTCACCAAGTACCGCGGAATACGGAACAAAGTGCGTTCCGTATCAGTTTGATACGGAACAGCACTTGTCTTTGCAAAATACAGGACGATTCCGTTTTTTACGGAACGGTTGGCAACCCTACCTGTGAGTCATCCAGCCCTCCCTGAGTCAGTCAAACCCTGACCAAGAAAAACACAGACTTGGCTATCAGCCAAGCCTAACAATTTACCTACACTATACAAAAATCTTGTTCTAGCACACTAGAAGGTGCTACAATGATATAATTCAGACCAAAATGAGGGACAAATGAGGAGGAAAGAGGGACAGAGGGACTTTGTTCCAAATCAGCGACAGTTGGGAGCTACGTTATGTATGCACTCTTTGGCCTTTATTTTATTAAATTTACATTTGGTAAAGTACTAGGCCTTTGTGCCCTTTTGTTTTTGTCTTTATAAAATGTACCCAGCCTGAAGAGGGTGGCATTGGCAAAGCTCACCAGTCCCTGACAGGAGTCACCTTTAGAATGGTCACTCTTTACAAGCTTCTTTGTTTCTAATTATCTTATTAGCACTACGGCAGCGTGTGAGGAAACACACTACGGTAAAACATTTTTGACTTTAGATCCATTTTAATTAGGCAACAAAGAAATTGAAACCCAACTCCAGATAACACTTTTTAGGCAGTTAAATCAACAGTTTTTTCTTTTGGAAAAAAGGTTTTCAATATATTACTAAAAGCTAATCATCGTAAGTACCCCCTGTATTATATTATTTGTCCCAACTGTCTGTTTTGCTGGACAACTTGGTCTGCATGTGAATGTAGAGAAAAGAAGTGAAATAAGTAGGGAATTGAACTGAATACTATCATTACAAATATTGACCTCATTACCAATTACCAGGAATACAACATTTTTCTCTATATTGGTCCTTTAATTCCTAACTCCACCTTTAAAAACATGTTACACCCCTATTTAAAGTGTAACATGTAATGTGGTGCCAAGCAGGCCTCCCCACTCCAAAATTGATCCCCTCCCCTAACCCCAACAGCATGCAGTTATTCTTTCTTGCTGAAGCTGTCAGAATTTAAATAAGTGTGGTTGTGCAGAGCTTCACCCACACAGCCGTGTCATTCATTCACAAGGATCTTTGAATTAAAAAACTACAAATCCCATCTACCACTGCAGCAGGTGGATTTGTAGTTCTCAATGGAACACAAGTGCAGTGATAGTCCAATGACACTTTCTTCAGCCCTCTAACCGAAATTGCATTGCACCGGTAGTTCCCTAAACATGGTTGCAAAGCTTTGCACTGCAGGCAGTGGTGTATTTAATTTTTGTGCTGCCCTAGGCCTGACTAAACTTAGACACCCCTAATTTAAATATGACCCACCCCTTTCTGTAAAGGCTGCACCCCTTCCTGTTTATGACCCGCCTTGTCATCTGTAAACCACAGACCACAACCACAGTCTATCAGTGCCCATCAGTACAGCCTCATCAGTTTTCATAAGTTCAGCCTCATCAGTGCAGCCTTACCAGTGTCCATCAGTGCAGCCTCATAACTGCCCATCAGCGAAGCCTCATCAGTGCAGCATATCAGTGAGGCCTCATAGGTGGCCACCAGAGCAGCCTATCAGTGCATCAAATCAGTGCCCATCAGTGCTGCCTTGATCAGTGCAGCCCCATCAGTGCAGCTTATCAGTGCCGCCTCATCAGTGGCCATGTGCACAGCCTCATCAGTGGTCATCAGTGCAGCCTATTAGTGCTCATCAGTGCAACATATCAGTGCCCATCAGGGCAGCATATCAGTGCAACTCCATCAGTAAAGCTTATCAGTGCCGCCTCGTGCCCATCAGTGCAGCCTCATCAGTGCAGAATATCAGTGCTGCATGATGCCTGCCCTACCTGGGGTTGGAGGAGGGTAGGCGGAGCATTAGGCTGCAGTGTCACAACTATTAGCATTGGTGGCCGTCAGGCCAGTTGTATTACTGTAAGTGTGGTCGGCAGCCTGCGGTCTGTCTGAATGTCCTCACTGGCCTGTATTATCATACCCGCAGGTAGCAGTGTGACCGCTTTATGGGGCGGCCAGACTGATTTGCATCCTGGACCCTGCCCTCCTGCCCAATTCACCCCTTAAGACTGGCACTATACTAAAAGTGTAGCGCAAGCCAGCGGGGACCCAGGAGAAGGCTGTTTTTTTTTTCATGCGGGGTGCAGCTGCAAAGTGCCGCCCTAGGACTGGGCCTTGTTGGCCTAGGCCAAGATACAGCACTGACTGCAGGCTCATATACAAAAACAATAAGTACATAATATTTTGCTGCAAATATGGGTGCATTTATTTATTTTTGCAAAAGATGAACTTTAGGTACCAAGTGGTTGATTGAAATCATTGAAATTTTGAGTGGAGTGACCTGTGAAATTCTTGACTTGCCCCTGAAGTTGTTCCTGCTCTTGGGAAAGTGTTATAAAAATTGACTCTAAAGTCTTCCCAGCACCTTGGCTCTGAAGATTCCAAAGCTGAAAGCAAGTAAAACAGAATAGGACAGTCTAGCCATTTATTGTGTTCTTAAGGTCATAACTCAACTCAATTAGTAACACATTCCACACTGCACATTCATAAATACTTCCTAAACCCGTGTTGAGAATGGCTTTTCTCCTCCAAGGCTCTACGATTTCCTCGCACTGACGCCATTACACAACAACTGTACTTAAAAAATGTCTTAAAGGAAACCTGTGCAGACAGAAATTTCAGAAGTTCTGGAATCTAGGACCCCCCCCCCCCCCCAGGGTAATTATATGTAGCACCCTCCTAGATAGGTGCTAGAATAAAAGCATTGTTTTGGCTCTTCTGCTTTTCAGGGAGCACGATTGTTAGTTTTGCCTGTTGCATGTGTCCCTGTGTGATTCACTTGGTCTGAGGGAGTGTCCCCACTGTATCCAATAGGGGAGCCTGTTGGACAGTGGAGGAAACCCAGCCAGTGACACACAGGCTTTTGTGGCAATCCCAGTGGGAGAGCACCACCTCAGTGCATCCTGGGATTGACCATAAAAGTTGAGGGCACATGTGACAGGGCGCCTTTGGTGGGAAACAGAGTCCCAAGAGGAGGGGGATGGCTGTCTCTCCTCCTGCTGTATGAGGAAAGTGATCACAAGCAGTCAGGCTAGTGAGCCAAGTGTGGAGCTGAGCCTTGAAGGTCCTGGAGAAGCTGACAGTGGAGCTGCAGGCAGAGCTACCTGGGAAAAACAAGGTCCGTGAGTACCAGGGGGCTTGCCAAGGGGTCTGCCCAGGAAGGGGGACCACTCCAGTGAGGTCAGTGGACAAGAGGTCAGCACACACAGTCAGTGAGTAAAGGGGGTGCCAAGTAGAACCCCGAAGAGTAATCTAGCAAGTAGTTTGCCTTTTAAGTACTTCACTTCAGTGGCAGGGTGAAGCAGCGGCCTTGCCGCACTCAACATAGAAGTCCTCAAGTTTGTGCATAGTTTACCAAGTTGGAGTATCCCACTCATCCCTTCTCCCATCCCAAGTTAAAATAAAAACAACAAAAACCAAATCCCCTGGACTGTTTACTGACTGAGCCAAGCACTTAAAGTAATAAGGATCTACAAGTTGTTGCTATGGGTAACCCAGGGGAACCCGCTTTCCGCAGCTCCCAAGGGAGTAGTGCTACATATAAAATGAATCCTGGTATAAGGGATTGAGCTGAAATAGCATACTCACCCACTTAGAAAATCCAGTACTGTTCCACCATAATCCGGTCCTGCACCTCCATCTTTTTTGTGATGTCATCAGGAGGTCAGTTGTCTCTTTGAAATCCTAGCAGCCGACCTCCTGACTATGCTCACTGGATGGGGTGGGACATCTCTCTGGCCCTGGGCCAGAAATGCAGGCTGTGCTCCCTGAAAAAAAATGCATCCACCCTATAAAAAACAGGCCAGCTCCCTCTTTGAGATCTAGGAGCTGGCCTTAAAAAATAGAATGCAATAAAGAGGAAGTAAACCCTCCTCTGCAAGTTGTACCTATAGGTAAGCCTATAATAAGGCTTACCTATAGGTACTGTAAATATCTCCTAAACATGCACCGTTTAGGAGATATTTACCTTACATGCAGCCTGTGACGTCACTGGCGCATGCGCTCTGAAGGAACGGCCGCTGGTGCCGTTCTGTCAGAGTCCTGTGCCGTGACCGTCGGCTCCCGCATGCATGCACGGGAGTGACGTCACCGCGGCTCCGGCCAATCGGATGGCCGGGTGCCGCAATCCCGGAAGACGGGCGACTGGACATGTCGCCCGTCATACAGGTAAGCGGGCGGCACGGCGGGGGCTCGTTCTAAGGTAAGTATTTCATAATGAGCTAGTATGCGGTGCATACTAGCTCATTATGTGTTTCTCTTTGAGGTTACAAAAAAATAAATATATATATATATATGGGTTTACAACCTCTTTAACCTTCCTAGTGGTATTCCCGAGCGTGACTCGGGGTTAGATTTTAGAGCCAAAAGCGGTAACCCCGAGCCACACTCGGGGTAGCGCTAGGAAGATCGCTGGATCCTGGTAGAGGTATTACTTACCTTTTCTCCGGGATCCAGCGAAGAACACTGGCGGTATGCGGTGGCGGAGCTTCCTCCCGATCGTCTGCGAGCCCTGGCTTCCGTCTCCGGCGACGTGACGTCCGCCGGGGGGTGGAACCGGCGGCAAATTCAAATGTAAAACACACCAAACACACTGATACAATGCAAAATAAAAAAAATTCACATTATATTGCCCCCCAGTGCCCTTTCCTGCAGTTTTACTGTACTTTTTATGTATATATATATATATATATATATATATATATATATATATACACGTATATATATACATAATTCTTGTGAATGAGCAGCCCAAACCAACTGTATACATTATATATAATGTATATATATATAAAATATAATATATATAATAAATGTATATAGTTGGTTTGGGCTGCTCATTCACAAGAATTGCATGTAAAATAATGGTACCGCTTTCAGCACCTAAAATCCAAAAGAATCATACCGCCAGGGAGGTTAAAGTGGAGTTCCACCCTATTTTTATACTTACCTCCATCTTCTCGCTCCGGGTCACCTGAAAAAGAAATGGATAATCGCATATTTTTTTTTTTTTTTACTTACCTCGTAGCGAAGAAAAAATACTTACCTTACTTCCTTCTTCCTCCTTCCTCGGCCGCGGCCCGTCGTCACTTCCTGGCTCTGCAATGATTCCTGGTAACTGAACGTCATAGCTCCCAGGAATCATTGCGCCTGCACCGGCCCCGACGTCAGTTCCGGGCCGCGCGCGTCATCCCCTTCTAAACAGCTTCTGGGCATGCCCAGAAGCTGTAGAGGGATGACGCGCGCGACCCGGAAGTGACGTCGGGGCCGGCGCAGAGCATCGTGGGACCAAAGAAGGCGGAAGAAGACGCCGAAGGGGATCTCGCTGGCTTCAAGCTGCCCACATCTGAGATGGCAGCGCTGGACAAGACGTTTGCAAGGTAAGTATTTGTCCTAACAGGTAAGTGCAACCCGGGACAGATCAGAGGCTAGCCATTGTGGAATGTACTAACCCTGACTGTCCCGGGGGTATTAAAAAAAAAAAAAAAAAATCCAGGGTGGAACTCCGCTTTAAGGTAAAAAAAAACCTTGAGCCTTTAGATCCACTTTAAGTAACAAGAGCAATAAGTGCAGAATGGCGTTGCTACATTAGCAGCCTCTGTGCAAGACTAAAACTAGCCCCCATCCCCCTTCCTCTTTACTGCTTGCTTACCCCTTTCTCCTTTTGAGACCATTTGTACTGGGCTCACCCCATATTCTGTCTTGAAGAAAGATTTACTATTACTTACTATGTAGAGAATGACTAGCCAAGAGGTACTGGAACAAGTAGATCATTGGTAGAGCTAAGTGGTGGTTTTCAAGGTCTCTTGTGAACTCTCTCGTCCATAATGTGCATTTCATTGTGGGCATTTGGAATGTGGAAAATTGTCTCAGCCAGCCGAAGATTTAAGCTCTAATGCACTAGGTGTCTACATTATTTCTAGATAGTAAATAACACCTTTGCTGTACTCCATGGAATGTTCCTGATACTAAAGGACAGCTGAATCCTAAGTGCCTTATTACAGTAACCAGGACATTGTTTTTATGACTGGTAAAGAATGTGTTGTTTTCTAAACCTGCGGCAATTGTAGTAACACGTTATTCTGGGGCGGGCGTACAGGGGTCTCCATCGTGACCGGGTCCCATGCTGCAGGGCCCCCTGTATGCCTAGATAGGAGGAGTGGCTGAGACCCAGCTCCCTGATCCTCACCTGTAAATGGGCACTGCGGGAGCCGGTCTCACTGTTTATACCTAAGAAAGTGAAAGCACAGTGTGTGAGGTGCTCTCTGCCTCCCCCTACAGTGCAATACCCGTCAGGAAGTTAAAGCGGAGTTACTGCCCCCCCCCCCCCCCCCAAAAAAAAAAAAAAAAAAAAAATTAAATTCAGCAGTTACACATACTGCAGCTGCTGACTTTTAATATTAGGACACTTACCTGTCCTGGAGTCCAGCGATGTCAGGACCGTAGCCGATGTTTCCATTGGCTGTCAGATGCTGCCGCCGGTAAGGGAACCAGGACATGAAGTCGCAAGGCATGTGCGAGGTGCGCTGCGCTCTCTTACTTGCCTAGAGGTTCAACAGAAGGGGGGGCAGGGTACTTGTCAAAAACAGGCACCCGCCCCCCCCCCCCCTCTCGAAAGGTGCCAAATATGGCACCGGAGGGGGGGGGGGGAGACAGATAAGTGGAAGTTCCACTTTTGAGTGGAACTCCACTTTAAGGTACAGTACTCTGCCGTTTTAAAAGGCTATCTGTTTGTATGTGCATTTATATATGTATGTGTTTGTTTATATGTATGTGCATGTATGTGTGTGTGTATGTATGTGTACATGTGTGTGTTTATATGTGTGTGCAACTGTGCATATGTGCATTTATATGTGTGTGTGTGTATGTGCATGTATGTGTACATGTGTATGTTTACATGTGTGTGTATGTGTGCACTTATATATGTGTTTACTTATATATATGTGTGTATATTTATATATGTGTGTGTATGTGCTTATATATGAGTATGTATATGTGTGTGTATGTGCGTACATGTGTGTTTACGTGTGTGTGTGTGTTCAAGTGTGTGTATGCACATTACTTTTTAATCCTGACCTCCTATATGTGTACAGTTAGAAGTGTTTTTTTTTTTATGTTTTTTTTTTTTTTTTATGTTTTTTTTTTTTTTTTTATGTTTTTTTTTTTTTTACGGCTTGTTCAAAGTACCAGCAAAAAAAATGTTGTTTCTCTGAAAAGCGATCCATGCCCATATCGCTTTTCAGAGACATTTGATAGGCGGTAAAAAGGCAATATGTTGGCTCCTCACCGTCTGTTTTACACCCTAAATGCATCATCACTATGCTGCAACTGCGTGCAATGCACACAGTTGCGGAGTGGTTGTAGTGCAGCCCCATTCACCTGGGGGTATACTTCCAGCCGCAGCCACAGCATGTGTCCACCCCCCAGTTGCTGCCTCTGCAGCTACAGGGTGAACAGTTGGGGGTGGTAAAAATACAGCCAAAGCGTGTGGTTTTTTTTACCACCCCTCAACCCCACATGTGAACATGTGAACAGGCCCTTGGTTTACATCTGTGCAGCTGTGTCCTGCCTATAGGGCAGCAAACTAATTTCAGTGGGCTGCTCCACAGAAACACAGGGAAAAATTTCCCTTATCTTTCTTTTTTTCTTTAATTGCGCCGCACCAAAAATGCACCATAGTTGCCAATGTGTAGGGGTACCATTAAGAATGAATGATACCCCTGCGTGTTTGTCTGCGTGTCAGGAACACATGTCATTTTGTGTGTATTCCATGACATGGAGTAATGTGAATCAAGCCTTGGACTGGGGGGGGGGCCTCCAGACTAAAAATACTTTCAAGGGCGCCCTGACTGGAAAAAGATGGAGAAACACTGATATAGAGGAACCCATCTCTCCACTTTCCTCCTGCAGCCTGAATGCCTGGGGGAGGGAGAGGAGGAGAAGCGGGGGGGGGGGGGGGATGGGAGAAGAGATTGGCTCTGTTATTTGCAGCTGCCTCCACAGCTCCTCCTATGCAGCTTCTATCTGCTGCCCCCCCCCCCCTGTGCTTTTTCCTGCCCCCCACTCTCATCCCTACAGCTCTGCAAGGTCCCCCCCTCCCCTCTCCCACGGCCTGCTGCGGGGGATCTCTCAGGATTTCTGAATGGAGATTCAGGGATCCGTACCGATGTCTATTCATAACTGAAACATAGTAAACTGTGCTTACAATGCTTCAGTATGTGAATGAATGGGACGCTCTGTACAGAGCTATTCCTATCCATTTACTCTGTTCAGCTGAGGTTTCAGAGAAGGAGATGGAAAGCTGTGCCCTCTATCTCTTTTCTCTGTCTCAAGGGTGGAACATCAGAGGTCTGTTAGGAATCCTGATATTTCAACAAAGCCCCCCAACAGGGCACCTAAAAAAATGTGAAAAAAATATTTAAAAAGAATAATATTGTAAAAAAAAATGAATAAAACAAATGGTGGAAAAATTAAATAAGAATTAAAAAACTACCGACACCAGTGGCAGAACTACCACACAAACATCGCACTTGCGACCGGCCTGGCGTTCCGCCACCAAGCAGGGGAGGGAAGGGCCCAGTCAGGGGGGCCCTTCATGGCTTCTTTCATCGGAGCCCTGAAGGTTTTTGCTAGGGGGGGAACCTCTGGGTGAATCTAAGATGGACCTGGGGGTACTGATGGACAACAGGCTTGGCAGTGGCATGCAATGCCAAGCCACTGCAAGCAAAGCCAACAGAATACTGGGATGTATAAAAAAGGGGATTCACTCCAGAAATAAAGAGATTATTCTCCCGCTCTACAAGACTCTGGTCCGGCCACATCTGGAGTATGCTGTCCGGTTCTGGGCACCGGTCCTCAGGAAGGATGTGCTGGAACTGGAAAGAGTCCAGAGAAGGGCAACAAAAATAATTAGGGGAATGGAGGACATCAGCTATGAGGAAAGACTACAAGCACTGAACTTATTCTCTCTGGAGAAGAGACGATTGAGGGGGGATATGATATCAATGTACAAATACTGTACTGGTGAGATGACCATAGCATAAGGAACAAACTATTCAGAGAAAGGGAATACAATAAGACACCGGCCACTCACTAAACTAGAGGAAAAAACGGTTTAACCTAAAAATACGTAAGGGGTTCTTTACTCTCAGAGCAGTAAGGATGTGGAATTCTCTTCCACAAGCAGTGGTATCAGCAGGGAGCATCAATAGCTTCAAAAAACTATTAGATGGGCACCTTAAAGACCACAACATAGAGGGGTATACAATGTACGGTTAACAGCAAATCACACACACACATCATAGGTTGAGCTGGATGGACTGGTGTCTTTTTTCAACCTCACAGACTATGTAAGATTCTAGTTATGTCTCTGACGTTATGGTGTAGACAAGCGTGCAGCAGCTGTCATCGAAGTGATGTATTGCTATTGTAGAACTCTTGCTGGACCTGTCGTCACATCCTTGCACAGACATGCACTTTACAAATGGTTACAGGAATCAGGATGTTTCATGTATTCTTTAAATTTCATGTACTGGTTAAATTGCAGATTACTATTGGCCCGTAATGAATGATCCTCATTAGGATGGCTGGTGGTAAGGCCTGATCGTTTTAGAGGTGATTTTACATTAGGCAAACCACCATTGGCCTTTAATGAATGATCATCATTTAGATGGCTGGGGAAAGGGCCAAATTGCTTTGTAGGTGATTTTCCGTGGAGCACACCACCACTGGTCTGTAATAAAAGATCTTCCCTTGGATGGCTGGTGAAAAGGCCAGGTGGTTTTGTAGGTGATTTTGCATGGAGCACACCACCTTTGGTATGTAAGGAAAGATCTTCCCTTCCTTTGAATGGCTGAGAATTCCCATAAGATTCACTGCTGGCTGAGAAATGCTGTCAAGAGACTAGCCGGAAGAGAGCTGCCTATAGGCTTGGCACAGTGGGAATTTTCCAACATGGCCACGTACGCACAAACACACACACATGTAATGCAGTCAGATCCTGGCACCCTCTGGCCTTTTAAAAGGGTGACTGTGGCACATGGACATTTCTGATTGGTCTTCAGCTTCCTGTTCCTGTGTTAGGTGATCAGAAACAACAGCAGTTACCCAGCCCTTCAATACCTCTTGTCTCGCTCCCATCTCTGACCTCGGACTGCTCACGGATACCTCTTGTCTCGCTACCATCTCTGACCTTGGACTGCTCCCGGATATTCTCTTGTCTCCTGTTCAGTGTTTGACCCCGGCTTGCCTAACCACGATTCTGAAATCTAAACTGCTGACCACTGGCTCCTGACCTCATCCACCGTCCCCAACTACACTTCTAGTTTGCCCCATCTGCTGTGATCCACCTTTTTGCTTACCTGCTGTACCCAGCCTGCAGTACCTATCTTTAGTACTCACCTACTGCTCCAGCCTGCAATACATACCTACTGTATCCAGCCTGTACCATTGCAACCTGTTTCCTGTTGTGTGCAGCCTGCACCACCTTCAGCTTTCCTGGGTCCTACTGGACACCTCATTTGGTATCCACCTGCAGAGAGATCTCCCACCAGCAACCCTTATCTGTGGCACAGCCAGAAATCACTGCTTCTTTGGGCCTTATGTTCCCTGTTATCACCTTCAGGGGCATGGAGCACTCAGCCACAAGGAGAGCCCTCTCAGTATTTTGGCTTCAGGACCAGGTACATGACAAATGCCTAGGACTTTCTTTTGTAGAACTGAGAACTGCACACAGCCACTAAGCCACAGAATTTTGGTCAGCACTCACAATGCCACAGAAACATCAGTTTCCACCTTCTGATATCAACCTGGCACTCCTCAGTAAGGGAGACGCAGACTCACAATACCTCAGCACAGTTGGACACTCTTTCCCTCACCTTTTATTGAGTACTCTTCAGCGAGCTTTTCAGATCCTAAGAAGATCCTAGACCAGACTCTTGAAGTAGGCCCTCAGCTTACAGCTGGTACCTTGATGACCTTCAAGCAGCTTCTTCAGCAGACTGCCCTTAGGGGCAGAGCCCCTTAGACAGGGGATTCCTCTTGCAGAGCTGGACTCAAGAACCACTGCCCTGCTGCTCCAGGCCTCAGACTATTTATGGGCTCTTCCAGCACCCACTGGACATACCTCCCCAGGGATTGGCTGGGTTCCCATAAATATTCAAGCTGCCCCTTTGTCTTTCCTCCAACTGTGATTCTAGATTAGGGAGCCTTTGGGATAACAGAGCTCCTATGGGAAAAGGTTGTCACTAGACTGGCTGTAAAATCTAAATCAGAGACAGCTTTCTTACAGACAGAGGTTACCACCAGATAATGAGGGAAATCAATAAGTCCAAAAAACGAATTCAAAGAAAATCCTTGCTTGGGTCCAGAACTGACAAAAAAGTTTCCAGCACAATACCTTGACACAGGATATATCTTGAACTAAAATCCTGTATGGCGATAAATGAACTCCATACTTAGACCCTTATCCAAGCCTGCAGCCCGGCAGGCCAGGAAGGGGTAGAACAAGCGAACGCCCCCCCCCCCCCCTTTTGTGAACCATACCAGACTACATGCCCTCAACATGCCCATGTTGATTGGGACAAGGGCCTCTTTCCTGCAACCTAGGGCTGTGGTTGTGGGGGTCTGTGGGCCGGGGGCTTATCGAAATCTCGAAGCCCCCCAGATCCCGGCCCGCCCTTCTATGTCAATAACTATGGCCTACCCATTCACCAAAGAAGTGTAAAAAGTGAATAAAGACAGTACACAAGTTTTGACAATGTCCCCCAATGTAGATCCATTTTCAGTCATGTCGCCTGCCGCAACGCAACGCTGACTCAAAAAAAGAAAAAAAAAAAAACACCTCTGGCCTTGTCGAACACTACCTGAGGAATGTCTGCTCTTCCACCTGAGATTTCTTAAATAGCTAAGGGTCAAAGTCATCTGATGAGGTTAGCGGGTGACCCACCCCTTGTTACATCACTAACCGGGGCATACGGAACATTGTCTTTTTTTTTTTTTTAATAAAAGACTTGTCAAAAACCATCCACTGTTTTTCTTTATTTTTTCATTTTTTTTTGGTGAATGAGTAGGGGATCAATATACCTCTAATCATTCACATGGGGGGGGGCTGGGGTCTGGGGCCCCCTTGTTAAAGATTTATATTAGCCCCTGCGCACAGACCCCCACAACCACTGCCCAGGTTTGTCGGGAAGAGACCCTTGTCCCCATCGACATGGGGACAAGATCCTTTGAGGTGGGGGGAGATTCGGATGCATATACCCAAAAATTCATCTGAATTTGTATTCGGACCAAAACGAATTGCACATGTCTACATCCAATTCAGCCAACCAGCTCTACCACCTGAGAAAACTTAGGCACCACAGTTGGGTGGGGCTGTAGGGTAGGACTTATAGACAAACACTCATTACCCATGACTAGTGTAGAATAGATGTCCCTTACTTTAACCAAAGCCTACTAGACCATCTCCCCAAACTCAACCCATACAATAAAAGAGACCACACCAAGGTTTGGAGTCAAAATGGCCATCACAGCCTTGTATCAACACAACATTCCTTAAAACAGATATAAAGTAAGAAGGCTTGCCGGTATCTAAAGGCACCAAACACATTACAAACAAACAATTATTTCACCTTTATTAATACTAGGCCCCCAGCCGCAACACACTGGCTCGGAGACAATTCTCACTGTCTGCAGTGACCTCCATTTTCCATAATCCAAGTTGACCCCTCCTTAGAGAGGAAGTAAACTTCCATTTTTTGGTTTTACCTATAGATAAGCCTATATTAAGACTTATCTATAGGTAGTGTAAATATATTCTAAACATGCATCGTTTTAGAGATATTTATTGAGCTACCAGCCAGTTACGTCACTGGCACATGCGCTCTGAAGGAACGGCCACCTCTGCCATTTCTTCATAGCAGTATGCCCTGCCTAGCGGCTCCTACGTGGAAGAAAGACCAGGTAGAGATGGATGCTGCCTTCAGCGATGGCATCGCATCACTGGAACGCTTAGTTTTCAGGTAAGTTTAACATAATGTGCTAGAATGGGATGCATACTAGCACATTATGCCATTGCCTTGCAGGTAAGAAAAAAAAAGTGCATCGGTTTACAACCGTTTTAATAGGAATGTATCCAAGGACACCATACCACTGATGGGTCCTATACCATTCTATTAGCCCTGAATTTTACCTCCTCAAAAGACCAACAACCACCAGGCAGCAATGATGCACCCGGAACCAGAACCAGAAAAAACAAGGAGGGTGGATGGGAAGTTTCTTTCTCTTATGTACACCAAAAGAACCCTTACGGTCCAGTTTTTTAACCCTTTGCAGTGTTGACCCCCCCATTCCTATTCACCGTCATGTCTGGTCTACCCTTGTTTACTTATTGCTTTGGGCCTTCCTATCCAGCAGTAAAAGGATGGTGCAAGCAAAACCCTTCAAATACCTATGTACACCTTTGGAAATCTGCTTTGTATTTAATTTGTTCTTTGATATCCATTGCAGTTTTCATATTGATCTTAGCTCTCAGTTTCTGAACTCTTCTGCAATGGTCCCTAGAGCTCACGCAACTTCAGCTAATGCAAAGGATATTAAGCATAAAAAAGAATTTAGCTTGACTCTTCATCAGAAAGGCATACATTGATTACACATAGTGAACAGTTAATGGAGGAGGCTTCGTAAACAGATTCTTTTTGTTAGTTCATGATAAATAATTAATACGTTTTACAGCATTATGTAGATAGAAAATCTGTCCGAGGCCAAGCTTATACAAAATGGCAGTTAAGGCTCCTTAGAGGGCTGTTCTCACTTATTAAAAAGAAAAAACTGAAGAGCACAAATGGCACTGACCACAGTGGACATTGCCACTGGTTTTCTGTCTCAATTTTTCCGTAAAATATCTTTTATAATATTGCTTGTCACTGGTGGCAGTTTTTAATAAGATTTTAAAGGGAACCTCTTTTGCTATAATCTGTCCTCAGACTTCTGGGTTAAAAAAACACCCAATTTAATTCAACTGAGAAGAATAAGGACATACTATGAATGCACCCCATCTCCTGAAAAGTTTAGCCAGGGTACCCTTCAGTCATAGTTTATTGATGCAGACAAAGGAACTGTGTCAGGAACATTTTGCCAGCCATCATTCTAATGCCTATTTACATAAGCGGGCACATGTTTACGGGCATAGAAGCCTAATTACAAACATGACTTTGAGCAGCAACATGCATATGTGCAAGCATGTGCATTATAGATACTAGCACCAAGTGGACTAATTAAACCTGAGATATACAGAGGATCATTGCTGAATGGTCTTTCAGTAGTCTGCTCTCTTGCCTTCAGAAAATTATGCTGACCTTATTAAAGCAGAGTTCCACCCTGTATTTTTTTATTTTGTTTTAAATACCCCCGGGACAGTCAGGGCTAGTACATTCCACAATGGCTAGCCTCTGATCTGTCCCGGGTTGCACTTACCTGTTAGGACAAATACTTACCTTGAAAACGTCTTGTCCAGCGCTGCCTTCTCAGATGTGGGCAGCTTGAAGCCAGCGAGATCCCCTTCGGCGTCTTCTTCCGCCTTCTTCGGTCCCACGATGCCCTGCACCGGCCCCGCCGTCACTTCCGGGGCGCGCGCGTCATCCCTCCACAGCTTCTGGGCATGCCCAGAAGCTGTTTAGAAGGGAATGACGCGCGCGACCCGGAACTGACGTTGGGGCCGGTGCAGGCGCAATGATTCCTGGGTGCGATGACGTTCAGCTCCCAGGAATCATTGCAGAGCCAGGAAGTGACGACGGGCCGCGGCCGAGGAAGAAGGAAGTAAGGTAAGTATATTTTCTTCGCTACGAGGTAAGTAAAAAAAAAAAAAAAAATGCGATTATCCATTTCTTTTTCAGGTGACCCGGAGCGAGAAGATGGAGGTAAGTATTAAATTAGGGTGGAACTCCACTTTAACAACCTGGATTCCAACTGACCTGCTTTTGGATTATCCTTGCCTGCCTATGAATTTTGTTCAACTCCGTTACCAACCTTATTCTGGACTTCTGACCAAGACTCTGCCTATCGACTTGGTACCTCGCTGTCTACACTTTGCTAGCCTCTGCTTGCTCTTGATTCTGATCCTGCCTGTGATTTAGTGCCTTCTTGCTTGACTGTTCCTGCACCGGGCATGTGACTTGACTCCACGCACAAATGGCATTGGTGTATCCACAATGTACCACCAGCAATACCACTGCTTATCTGATACCAGCACTCCAAGTTAAGTCTTCAGTGTTGGCACCCTGTCACTTGTGCCCTTCCATTGCCTTGCAGACCCTGCTTCAACTTCCAGGGGTGCTCAGATGGCAATTGTTAAAGAGGCCCCCTTGTCATGTTGCAAAAGAAGAAGGGTACAGAGGCCTCTGAGTGCAGACTGATTAATACCTTTATTTAGCATAAAGTAAGACAGCAACTCACATTTTCTTAGATAGAACAGGCATGCATGTATAGTCCACTGTCTGGGGGACAACAATCACGCTGTGCCGATTGTATTACCGTTAAGGCACGGGGGGGGGGGGGGGGTGACGGCTGTTTGTGTAGATGAGGTGAGAGGGCTTAAACGCTGCTGGAGTGCCCCACTGAGTGTGCCATGACGCTTTAAGCTAGAAAGAGGAGCGTATACTGAATGGCCACCGCCTACAAGCGGCACAGCATCATGATTGTTGTCCCACAGACAGTGGACTATACATACATGCCTGTTTTAACTATGGAAATGTGAGTTGCTCCTTTACTTCGTGCTAAATAAATGTGTTGAACAGTCTGCACTTAGAGGCGTACCCTTCTTCTTTTGCATGGACTTGGAGATTGCTTCTGCTTTCCTTCCAGAGGCTTGCCCTGAACTATGGACAATCATTAGAGCCCCAAAGACCCCATGATTAGACAGACTATTGATACATGACTTTTTTTCTTTTTTAATCTTGCATCCGCATTTTTAGTTTCATATAGAAAGCTAAAGGGTTAAGTGACAGCTATTGCACCAATTTCCATTATTTGCTTGCCCCTTGTCATCTTGGGCTGCTTATACGGGTATGGGAAAAACTGTCACGTCATAACATCACATCTGCTCTTTGTGTAAAAGAATGGACTTTTAAAGAAAAGGCCACATACAGCGCTTGCTAGCTAAAAGTTAAACAAATTATATATATGGAGATTCACAATATTGATTAAACCAATTGCATGAATGACTCGATAAAATGACTTAATAAAATATGAAATCCACAGTAAAAAACAATAAAAGGTGAAAAAGTGAATTATGTGCTCAAATTATATCCCTTTGTGCATGAGTGGCTGTGACATAAAATTTTAATAAACATATCAAACAATAAATAATTGCATTCTGTAGTATACGTATTAATACAATTCAAAGAATAGAACAGTCCAATATTGAGTAGTGACTTTGTGCTCAAAAAAATATAGTCCTTAGTGAGAGTGGTTCTTCACAATAGGAAGGTGCAACTGCTGTGACTTGATTGGCTACGGTGTCGATTCCTTCTCCCAAGTGAATGAAAGAATTTGATCACTTACTGGATGCAGTGGGTCTCATATGCCATATGACATTAAGACCATTCATGCTTTGGTGGCCTCCTGGGCCAAAAGGTTCCCCTTTGGGCGGTCCTGTGGACTAGAAAAGATCCTCTGGACTCCGGGGTGCAACAACCCAGTATGATAAGAAGGAGAAGAAAGAAAAGCCTTGGGCTGCTTATACGGGTATGTGGAATACTGTCACATCATAACATCACATCTGCTCTTTGCATCAACAGAGGACTGTTCAGGATCAGATATCAGGTGAAGAGACTCAGCACGTCATGTGACCAGCCTGAAGATATCTGAAAAATGTGCAAATTAAAATGTAAAGCAAAATATGCATGAGGAAACCTCCAGGGGGCAAAGGAGCTTTCGTTGAGTAGATGGTTGAGCCCCGAGTTGAGCTTCAGTTACAAATCTTGATTTTTTTCCTATGAAAGTTGTACTTAGTCCTTTTCCATCTCATCCTCCAAGGCTCACCGTTGTTAAGTAAGGTGGCCTATCAGGACCCAGAGAGAAGCAGGGAATGAAGATTGCTATAGCTCTTTATCAACTGATCATTTTGACATTTCATTGAAGATAACCCTCGGATTCATAAGCGTGCGCACAGGGTGTGCCTGGGCACACCCTAATCACCTAGGGCACATTAGCATTATCGCTCTGTTTGCCAGTGAGGAGATGGGAAAGATCTCCCTCGGACCTGCTCTGCCATAAGAGAAGTGCCACACACTTCTATTTCACTTTGGCAGCAGGGAGAGTAATGTATCGGGCCATGTACATGTAGGCAAACACATGCATGTGTATTTAAACTTTGGGGTGCACACCCTAATGCAATAGGCTGCGCACACCTATGCTCGGATTATACATGTTTTCACCAGATGCTCAGTTTGAATTGCTCATGTTTGTGACTGTGACTTCCATTATATCTATCAAGACTAACCATAGGAGGAACTCTTTTTCATCTGACCTGACAAAGACATAATAACTCTTTATGGCTCTTGGTTCTTCTCATGTTCAAGAGCTGATAAACTGGCAAATGTTAAACAAACTGATTTTCCATAAGGATGGAAACTCATTCTTGGCAGTCATTAACAGAGATGTATAGTAACTAAGTAGAACTACTTCACTACTGTACTTAAGTACGGAAAGGCGGTATCTGTACTTTCCTGGAGTATAATTTTTTTCTCCTACTTCCACTTTTACTTCACTACATTTTTTCGATGATTTCAATACTTCTACTCCGATATTTTTTTTTTGTGCTACATAGTTACTCGTTACTATTATAAAAATTACCACTGCCAGAACAGTAGGTGGCAGGTTTCATGAAGCTCAAAACATGTGTATTATCAGCGCATACGAAAATAAAAGCTACTGTATGTATAAATAAAAGCTGCATTTGAAATAATAAAAAACAATATGATGTTCAAACTTTTGACTTCTTTCTTTAATAGCTACAAAACACAGTACTTGTACTTTTACTTTCAGTACTTGAGTAGCAAAATTTTTTAAAAAAAACTACTTGCAATACTTAAGTACAAAAAATGTTGAATACTTTAGTACTTCTACTCAAGTCACTTTTTGATCGAGCACTTGTACTTTTACTCAAGTATGGGTTTTGAGTACTTTATACAACTCTGGTCATTAACAAGAGAAAGGAGACATTTTGTTTGATTTTCCAAAAAAAATCATTAGCCAAAGACAGCTAAAGAATCCTTTAAAGTAATTGCGAAGTCTCATTTAAAAAAAAAAAAAATAATAACTAATTGTCACGGCACTGCCGCGTACTCACCTGCGTCTGGCGTTCTCGCAACAGTGTCTCGGTGCTTGCCGGTCGCAGAGACACCCCCTCTGGGTCTGCGGTGGCTCCTTCTCCTCCCCTCACCTCTGAGGTCTGCAGCGGCACACTGTGATGGCAAGATGGCGGCCGCCATGCGGTTACAGTGTTTTACACAGAGGGAGAGAGGAGAGTTGAAGATCTGGTAAGATCAGGTTCTATGAAGCAAACCAAGATGGCGCTGGGTCTCTGACATCCCTTTATAGCCCCTGGCAGCCCCACCTACTGGTGGGAGGTGGCGGGTCATGTGATCCTGGCTCCCTATATAAACCAAGCACACCTTCCAGTCAGTGCTTGGTTATTTTCCTTGCTCCTGTGTGTCTGCTAATTGCATTGCCTGTGTTCCTGGTTCCTGATCCTTTCTCCCTCAGGTGGATACTCCTTGATTGCCTGCCAGACCTGACTCCAGAGTTGTCGACCTTACCTCCTTCTCTTCATTTAAGGCCTCCGTGCCACCACAGACCCTACGGGGCCCTGTTCCCACTTCCAGGGACTCCTGAGGGTCGTGATTGTAAGGGAGTGCTGTTCCACTGCAACTGGGTTCCCTCTCCACTGCAAGACCCCAGGTGGGTTGTGACATAATAACCAAGCCGCAAAAATGGAACCCGCAGGAACAGCCAAAGCTATTACTGCTCTCACCCAACAGATGACAGCCTTGGCTCAAGCCGTCCAAGATCTACAAGCCAGTAACGCTATGCTTCTTCAACATGAACAAAGAAGGGCTCAGTCTGTACCCCTTCCAGACTCACCCCCAGCCACTGGTCCAGTACTAACTGCATTCCCAGAACCAGCCATTCCTATGCCTGACAAGTTTACTGGAAAGAAGTCTGAACTGCGATCATTCATCACAGCTTGTGAACTACTCTTCGTCCTAAAACCACGCACCTACCCCAATGATTACGTGAAGGTCCGCACAACCATTGCCTTGCTGTCAGGTCAACCACAAACCTGGGCACACCAACTCCTGCACTCAAAGAGTCCAATACTGGAGACCTGGGACTCTTTTGCCGCAGCTATGCGTACATTATATGATGACCCTTTGAGACCCTCCGCTGCTCGCTCAGCCCTCCGTTCCCTCCGGCAAGGAAGAAGACCTGTGGAGGATTACACCTCGGATTTCCGGGAGTTGGCGTCTGACACTGGTTATAATGAAACTGGCCTGATAGAACAGTACCAACTAGGACTATCCGAGGCCTTAAAAGATGAATTAGCCAGAGTTGGGGTACCCCCTTCCTTGGAGGATCTGATCCTCCTAGTCACCCAATTAGACCGACGCTTCCGTGAACGAAGAAGTGAGAGACAGGCTCCAGCTAATCTCCGGTCCTTGGATTCCCCAGGCCCTATGCCTTCTGCTTCTCCGTCCTCTTCCTCATCCTCATCCGAGGAACCTATGCAAATAGGCATGGTTCGCCGTCCACTAACGGAAGAAGAACGCAAGAGACGCCGTTCTCAAGGACTTTGTCTCTATTGTGGGAAAGCCGATCACCAACTCCGGTCATGCCCCGTCCGACCCACAACCTCACCTGGTAAGGGTTCCTTAGCCCCTTCTTCCTGGACTTCTACTGTTCCAGCCACCTCTTCTTACTTGTCTGTTTCTCTTTCTCTCCAGTGGGGAAGTAGAGATCTCCAGATTACGGCCATCATCGACTCCGGAGTCAGCGGGTGTTTCATAGACCAGACCTTGGTCCGATCACATCATCTGCCTATGCAACTTAAGTCACGGCCGTTATCCCTATTCGTGGTAGATGGGACTCCTATCAAAACTGGACCCGTACTACATGAAACCGGTCCCATCTGTCTCCTACTTGGTCACCATAAAGAGACTATCAATTTGGATATTGTACCCTCACCAATATTCCCACTCATCCTCGGCCTTCCCTGGCTTCGCGCCCACAATCCAGCGATAGACTGGATTAAGGGTACTCTCACCTTCTCTTCCACCTTTTGCACCACCACTTGCTTAAAAGAGGCACCCAGGCATCTACTCACGATAAACCTTGACCCTCCAGTTATCTTGCCAGACAAATACAAAGAATTCCAGGATGTCTTCAACAAACAGAATGCAGATCAGTTGCCCCCAAGACGTCCATATGATTGTCCAATCGATTTGCTCCCAGGTGCCCCTATCCCCTATGGACGTGTATTCCCTCTGTCGGAAACTGAACTCGCGCACCTCAAAGGGTACATTTCTGACAGCCTCGCCAAAGGTTTCATCAGACCTTCCACGTCACCAGCAGGAGCAGGTATATTTTTTTGTTGGTAAGAAAGATGGAGGTCTTCGCCCATGTATTGACTACCGTGCCTTGAATAACATCACTATTAAAAATCGATATCCTTTACCTCTGATACCTGAGCTCCTAGATCGATTAAGGAAAGCAAAGATTTTCTCGAAACTAGACCTAAGAGGGGCATATAACCTGGTCCGCATACGCAAGGGGGATGAGTGGAAGACAGCATTCAGGACACGCTACAGACATTTTGAATATCTCGTCATGCCCTTCGGGCTCTGCAATGCCCCGGCCACTTTCCAGCACTTTCTGAATGATGTCTTCCGTGATATACTGGATTCTTTTGTCGTAATATATCTAGACGACATCCTGATCTTCTCCTCTTCTTCTGCTGAACATAATGAGCATATGAGAAGGGTACTTCTCCGTCTCCGTGAGCACAGACTCTATGCCAAGTTGGAGAAATGTGTTTTTGATACAGAATCTGTGGAATTCCTGGGGTACTTGATCTCTCCGGGGCAAATACAAATGGACCCTCGTAAGATCACAGCTATCCTGGAGTGGCCTATCCCTAAGGACAAGAAGTCTGTACAGCGCTTCATTGGGTTTGCCAATTTCTATAGACGTTTTATCAGAGGTTTTTCCCAGGTATGCTCCCCCATTACAGCCCTGACAAAAAGCCACAACCTGTTCACATGGACCAACCAAGCTCAAGAGGCCTTTGAGAAACTAAAAGAACTGTTTACCCAGGCTCCTATTCTCATCCAGCCCGATTCTACAAAGGCCTTCTTCCTTGAAGTTGATGCCTCCGATATTGCCATTGGGGGTATCCTGTCCCAAAGAGGTGAGAGGGATGATCGACTTCACCCCGTGGCATTCTACTCACGAAAACTCCTGCCCGCTGAAATAAACTACGACGTGGGCGAAAGGGAACTTCTTGCTGTCAAAAACACTCTAGAGGAATGGCGCCATCTCCTTGAAGGAGCACCCTTACCTGTAACTGTATATACAGACCACCGTAATCTAGAGTACCTACGTACTGCTAAGAGACTGCGCCCCCAACAAGCCCGCTGGGCTTTATTCTTTTCCAGATTTAATTTGCAGATCACCTACCGCCCTGGGTCAAAAAATCAAAAGGCAGATGCTCTATCACGCATGTATGAAAAGACAAACCCAACAGGTCAAACCCAAGACACCATCCTACCTCCAAACCAATTCCTAGCAATACAGGTATCACTCCTAGACCGTATACGCAATTCATCGGTCCAACCACCGGTGATGATACCTCCTCTGATCCAGAAACAAGGCTTATGGTACCATGGTGAACAACTGTATATACCACCTTCACTCCAGTCTGAGGTAATTGGCCAGTTCCATGATACCCTTTCAGCAGGTCACGGAGGAATTACCCAGACACTTGAAAACATTAGCCGTTATTATTGGTGGCCTTCTATTAAATCAGACGTCAGGGATTATGTCCTTTCTTGTGATATATGTGCTCGATCAAAGACCCCAAAGATAAAACCTGTGGGTCTTCTCCAACCTCCTGCAGTTCCTCGAGGACCATGGACCGACATAGCCATGGACTTTATTGTGGATCTACCCTTATCACACAAACACAACACCATCATGGTGGTAGTGGATAGATTCACAAAAATGGCACATTTCATTCCTTCTGTAGGACTTCCATCTGCTTCAAAGACTGCCTCCTTGTTCCTGCAAAACATCTTTCGGATACATGGATTACCCCAAACCATCATCACTGACCGTGGGTCCCAGTTCACCTCCCATTTCTGGTCCCATTTTTGTCGTCATCTAAGGATCCAACGATGTTTATCCTCGGCTTACCATCCTCAGACCAACGGCCAAACAGAACGTACCAACCAGATTCTGGAACAATATCTTCGTTGTTTCACTACACATCTGCAAGACGACTGGTTATCTCTGCTTCCCACAGCAGAGTTCTCCTACAACAACCACATGCACCACTCCAGCAAGATGACACCTTTTTATGCCAACTATGGTTTCCATCCATGTGCCCTTCCAGAGCTACCTTGTCCAAACACAGTGCCCGATGTAGCCTCACAACTGAACAAACTTAGACATCTTAAGCCTATGTTGTACCAGACCCTGAAAATAGCACAACAACGCTACAAAGGATATGCAGACAAGAAAAGGTCCCCAGCACCCACCTATGTGCCAGGGGACAAAGTCTGGCTGTCCACACAACATATGCGTTTGTCTTGCCCCTCATGGAAGTTGGGACCACGTTACATAGGGCCTTTCACTATAACCGAGATCCTATCTGCTGTGGCCGTCCGCCTGGATCTCCCTTCCACCTACAGGTTACATCCGGTTTTTCATGTATCCCTCCTAAAACCTTGGAAACCCAACAGATTTCCTTCCCGTATTGTGGCTCCACCCTCTCCAGTGGTTGTGGATGGCTCTGAAGAGTTTGAAGTCCAAGAGATTCTTGATTCCAGACGTTGTAGGGGAAATCTGGAGTATCTCATCCACTGGAAAGGGTATGGCCCAGAGGAAAGATCCTGGGAGCCAGCTAAGAATGTTCATGCACCTGCCAAGGTTAGAGCTTTCCACAGAAGACACCCTGGCCGACCAACCCTATTTCGCGCCCTGAGGTCGCGTTTAGGAAGGGGGCTCTGTCACGGCACTGCCGCGTACTCACCTGCGTCTGGGCGCCTGCGGCGTTCTCGCAACAGAGTCTCGGTGCTTGCCGGTCGCAGAGACACCCCCTCTGGGTCTGCGGTGGCTCCTTCTCCTCCCCTCACCTCTGAGGTCTGCAGCGGCACACTGTCATGGCAAGATGGCGGCCGCCATTCGGTTACAGTGTTTTACACAGAGGGAGAGAGGAGAGTTGAAGATCTGGTAAGATCAGGTTCTATGAAGCAAACCAAGATGGCGCTGGGTCTCTGACCTCCCTTTATAGCCCCTGGCAGCCCCACCTACTGGTGGGAGGTGGCGGGTCATGTGATCCTGGCTCCCTATATAAACCAAGCACACCTTCCAGTCAGTGCTTGGTTATTTTCCTTGCTCCTGTGTGTCTGCTAATTGCATTGCCTGTGTTCCTGGTTCCTGATCCTTTCTCCCTCAGGTGGATACTCCTTGATTGCCTGCCAGACCTGACTCCAGAGTTGTCGACCTTACCTCCTTCTCTTCATTTAAGGCCTCCGTGCCACCACAGACCCTACGGGGCCCTGTTCCCACTTCCAGGGACTCCTGAGGGTCGTGATTGTAAGGGAATGCTGTTCCACTGCAACTGGGTTCCCTCTCCACTGCAAGACCCCAGGTGGGTTGTGACACTAATATGTTATACTTACCTCGTCTGTGCAGTTGGTTTTGCAAGAGCAGCCCAGATCCTCCTCTTCTCGGGTCCCTAGTTGCTGCTCTTTGCCCCTCCCTCCTGTCGAGTGCCCCCACAGCAAGCAGCTTGCTATGGGGGCACCCGAGCCGAGCTGCAGCTCCCTGTGTCAATTCAGACATGAAGCTGCTGTTCGTCCCCACCCTTTCTCTCTACTGATTGGCTAACTGACTTTGATTGACAGCTGCGGGAACCAATGACGCCACGGCTGTGTCCCAGTCAATCAGGAGGGAGAGTCCCGGACGGCCGAGGGTCTTGTGGACATTATTGGAAAGAATGCATTAAGATAAAAACTGACTCTACAACTCCTTTAGGGGAATTTTAGATACGCTTCAGTTACTGATGATAAATAATTTTTTTTCAGTGTACTTCTGTATTTCTGCAAGTAAATCTTAGAATGGAAAGAAAAATGGCCTATTTAGATATGACTCATTTCTTAAGGTTATAATAAATATATTATCTCATTCTTACATTTACAATACATTGCTCATTAGCTTCAAATTTAGAAACATGATCATGAGAGAAATAGTACGCTATCATGTATTTTCAGACCATGTTAAAGAGGAATCTTAGTTAGCCTCACAATTGTCCTGCCTCATCTCTCAGGCACCACCATCTTTAAAAATATGGTGCGTATGCAGATGTGCCAAAGGCTCTGTCCAGCCTGTGGCAAATCTGAGCATGCATGGAATTTCTGTGGTATGCCTGCACGGTAATATGCTAATGCACACTATGTCATTCTTGTCTAGGCAGGAATATTTACAATATATATGTAGCACCCTCCTAGGTAGGTGTTAGGTAGGTAAAGCCTAGTGTCTCCATCTGCTTATCAGGGGAGCCTGATTTGTAGTTTTGCCTGTTGCAAGTGTCCCTGTGGGGTTCATCTGGCCTGAGGGAGTGTCCCCAGTGTATCCAAAAGGGGAGTCTGTTGGACAGTGGAGGAAACCAAGCCAGTGACACACAGGCTTTTGTAACTATCCCAGTGGGTTGGCACAAACAGTGGTGAGTCCTGGGAAATGTTATAAAAGCCAAGGGCACGTGTGACAGGGTGGTCTTTGGGCAGGAGGCCAGGTCCCAGAAGGAGGGTGACAGTTGTCTCTCCTTCTGCTGCAGTGGATGTTGGTCACAGGCGGTCGGCCTTGTGGACCAGGAGTGTGGAGCTGAGCCAGGAGGTCCAGGAGAACTGACTAGTGGAGTTGGAGGCAGAGCAACCTTGGGAAAAACAGTGTCCAAGAAGGGGACCACTCCAGTGGAGAGTCAGTGGACAGGTGTCAGCGCACTCAGCAAGTGAGAAAGGGGGTGCCAAGTTAGAACCCTGAAGAGTGATTCAAACGGGAACACATTATCTATCTTCACTTCAGTGGCAAGGTGAAGCAGCAGCCTTGCCGCACATTACAGCTAGTTGTCCTCAAGATTGTGCAGTTCATAGTTGGAGTATCCCACTCATCCCTTCTCCCATCCAAGTTCTAAAATAAAACACAAAAACCAAATCCCCTGGACTGTTCATTGGCTGAGCCAAGTCTTAAAGTGATACGTTTTACAGACTGTTGCTATGGGTAACCCAGGGGAATCCACACTCAGCAGCTCCCTAGGGGGCAGTGCTACATATAAGTGCTGTGCTGCAGCAAAACAACGTAAGAAAGGGCTTACATTTTATTTTTATTTAATTGTGGGAAAGGAAGGGGGAAGGAGCAAGATGAAAATAAGCTATTTTCTTGGTAAAGGTTCACATTTTAATTATTTGTAGTAACAATCTATCTAAAAGTAATTGACATGGTGGAACCAAGTTTGCAAGGTCAGATCTTCTTTATTTTTGACAGGTTCCCTTAAATGTGATCATATTCATAATACAAGGGGTAAACTAGGAATTCTTCAAAGCCAACTACAAAAAAAGCTTTTAGCTGCAAAATTAAAACCCAACAGATCAGGCACAGCATCTTTGAGGGAAAGCTGTCACCTAACACCCAACTGTCCCTTTTTAGAAGGACTTATGGAACCAAACAGTTTTTTCCTTTAAAAATAAGTTCACTTTCAAACTAATAAAGGTGTTACATTGCACTAAACGTTTCATCCAATCTCTCAGCCAGTATTATTAAACTGGAGCTTGCTGGGAGTTCTATGGACAGTGAGAAACTGGTTGTCTCATAATCCAAGTTTCAAAAAAAGAAGACATTTTATTGGATGATCTATGCAAGAAGCAACTCTTTAGGACATTTCAAACTCCATGACATCTATATCAAACTTCGGAAACTGTTTCTTGTTAACACTCTAATCTCTTGAGTAAATTGAAACCTCAACTTCAATAACTTCCAAAAAATATGAGGATATTATGTTATCAGTTGGACATCTGAAAGTTATACTTTTCTGTACTTGTTTCCTTTTTCATTAAGCCTCGCTTGACTGCTAGAAGATGAAGATTTGGATGGCTCTTCTTCACATGTAAGCCTCATTCCTGTTTAATAAAACATAAAACCGCGTCGGTGCAGCAGACAGAACGTAACATGACTCAAGGGATAAGTGTTAACAAGAAACAGTTTCCAAATCATAATATAAATGTCAAAGACAATTACGTATCTTGAAGGGTTCTTCTTTTATTGGCTGTCCAATAATTCCTGATCTTTTGTAACTCAAGTTTTCTTCTCTGTGAAGCTTTGTAACTCAGGTTTTCTTCTCGGTGAAGCTTTGTAACTCAGGTTTTCTTCTCGGTGAAGCTTTGTAACTCAGGTTTTCTTCTTGGTGAAGCTTTGTAGCTTAGGTGTTCTTCTTGGTGAAGTTTTGCACCTTAGGTGTTCTTCCTGGTGAAGCTTTTTAACTCACGTTTTCTTCTTGGTAAAGCTTTGTAAATGTATGCTTTCTTCTTGGTGAAGCTTAATAGCCTAGGTGTTTTTCTTAGTGAAGCTTTGTAGCCTAGGTGTTCTTGGTAAAGCTTTGTAGCCTAGGTGTCGTTCTTGGTGAAGCTTTGTAACTTAGGTGTTCTTCTTGGTGAAGCTTTGTAGCCTAGGTGTTCTTGGTTAAGCTTTGTAGCCTAAGTGTTCTTCTTGGTGAAGCTTTGTAGCCTAGGTGTTCTTCTTGGTGAAGTTTTGCACCTTAGGTGTTCTTCTTGGGGAAACTTTGTAGCCTAGGTGTTCTTGGTGAAGCTTTGTAACTTAGGTATTCTTCTTGGTGAAGCTTTGTAGCCTAGGTGTTCTTGGTAAAGCTTTGTAGCCTAGGTGTCGTTCTTGGTGAAGCTTTGTAATGGCGCTTTTCCACTGCATGGAACCGAATGGTTCGGCACGCTTTTGTGCTTTTCCACTGCTGGTACCGCATGGTATGGTGTAGGAACGGTTCGGTACGGTACGGTACGGCGGCGCTTTTCCACTGCATGGAACCAAACGGTACAGCTCTCAAAAACAGTACCACCTCGATTGTGGTTCCAAGAGGTACCATACCCGGTACCATATCCCACAATCCTTTGCATGCAGTCACTACTAGCCACTGATTGGTCAGAGAATCCCACCCACCCCGTTGTTATCCCACCCACTTAACTTTAGTACTACTTTAGTGGAAAAGCAAACCATACCGTACCGTACCGAACCGTTCTAACACCGTACCATGCAGTACCAGCAGTGGAAAAGCAAACCGGGCCAAGCAGGGCCAAGCAGGGCCGAGTAGAGCCGAGCCAGTACTTGCAGTGGAAAAGTGCCATTACTTAGGTGTTCTTCTTGGTGAAGCTTTGTAGCCTAAGTGTTCTTCTTGGTGAAGATTTGTAGCCTAGGTGTTCTTGGTGAAGCTTTGCACCTTAGGTGTTCTTCTTGGTGAAGCTTTGTAGCCTAGGTGTTCTTCTTGGTGAAGCTTTGTAACTTAGGTGTTCTTCTTGGTGAAGCTTTGTAACTCAAGTTTTCTTCTTAGTGAAGCCCTGTAACTCAGGTTTCCCCAACCTGATCACACACCTACAACAGACATGGTGCCGCTTGGATGAGTACACGTTTTCATTTCACAATTTTAACATGACATGCTGAATTTGACAGGCAGCCTGTCAAACTCTCTTATTCGAAGTGAATGTGATGGCACCAGAACTTCGAGCTAAAAGCTTGGCTTGCAGTTGCAGCATGGTCCAACAATGCAAATTCCCCAATTAACAGTTCAAAAAAAAAAAAAGCAACAGGCAATAAAATAAAAAGGAGGCAGCTATATTGCCTCTTAAATGCCAAAAAAGCTCCTATCACCATCCTTTGAAAAGCGATCCACCATAGTAACACTCTTTAAAATCTGACAGTGGTTGTGGGGAGAGTAACCCCCACCCACTGTCACACTGATGGGGGGCAGTGAGGGGGGCAGGAGCACAACAAGAACATATTACATGGTACACCCTAAATATGGGGCAAAATGGGAAATGTCCAAAAAGGTGAACTTATCCTTTTATTTTCTGATAATTACTCAAAATAAAGTGTTAAATATGAGCCACTTCAGTTTTTAAATACACTATATATATTATTTATCTACTATTTTATCTACATTTATTGGTCATGCTAACGTAGCGTGAGCTATACATACAATTTGATAAAATATTGGATTTGCATTAAGCACCAAAATATAGTAACTAAATAAAAGTAAAGTTAGTAAAAGTAGGCAAAGAAGTAGAAAGAACACTTTCTGATCTCTGTAATTAGGGGACTGAGACGGGTGTGCTATTTGCTTGCATACTTTGTGATAAAAGTTGGCCCTCTTTCCCAGCTCGGATAAATGAAAGGTATGCTCCTAAAAGATATACTGTATAGGTTTGACTACTGCTGATTTTTCCACACTTTCTTAACCACTTGCCTACTGGGCACTTAAACCCCCTTCCTGCCCAGGCCAATTCTCAGCTTTCAGTGCTGTCGCAGTTTGAATGACAATTGCGCAGTCATGCAAGACTGTACCCAAATTACATCTTTATCATTTTTTTCAAACAAATAGAGCTTTCTTTTGGTGGTATTTAATGACTGCTGGGGTTTTTATTTTTTGCTGAACAAACAAAAAAATACCAAACATTTTGGAAAAAACAAACAGTTTTTATAGTTTGTTATGAAATTTTGCAAACAGATAATTTTTCTCCTTCATTGATGTGCGCTGATGAGGCGGCATTGATGGGCCCTGATAGGCACTGATAGGCTTCACTGATGGGCACTGATAGGCTGCACTGATCGGCACTGATGGACACTAATAAGGCGGCATTGATGGGCCCTGATAAGCCGGCACTGATAAGGCGGCCTTGGTGAGCACTGATAGGTTGCACTGATGGGTGGCACCGATTGGGCACTGAAGGGCACTAATAGGTGACACTGATATGTGGCACTGATAAGTGGCACTCATGGGCACTAATTGGTGGCACTGATGGGCACTGATAGGTGGCACTGATGGGCAATGATAGGCACTGGTAGGTGACACTAATAGGCAGCACTGAGGACGGGACACTGATTGGCACTGATAGGTGGCACTGGTGGGCACTGGCAGGTGGCCCTGACCTGCATTGGTAGGTGGTGTTGGTGGGCACTGGTAGGTGGCACTGGGACACAGATGATCCTCTCCTCTTCAGGACCGATGTCTCTCTGACAGCAGCCGGCGATTGGCTGTTTTTTCGTCTCACTCTGACTGCGTGAGGAGAAAAAAAAAGCTGATCTCCGGCTGCTGTTTACATCATGTGATCTGCTGTCATTGGCTGACAGCGGATCAGGTGGTAAGGGGCCGGGACTGGCCCCTTACTCGGATCTGTGATCAGCCGAGTCTCATGGACTCGCTGAACACAGAGCAAGCATGGGAGGACATACATGGATGCCCTCTCGGCAATTGACAGCTTGCCGACGGCCACAGTAATATTACTGCGGCAGAGCAGCTCCCCTGCGACCAGTCACGTAGTACTATGTGACTGAAGTGCATGTGCTCTCGGCGGCGTGCGCGCGGGAGGACAGGCAGCGATTGTCCGGTAAACGGAGAGAAGACCTGCCTGCTTATGTAAACAAAGCAGGCGGATCTTCTGTGAGACACGCAGGGAGAGATCAGCAGTTTCAGCTAAGCTGAAACTGTGATCTGTCTGTGCCTATCACAGAACCCTCCCCCCCCCCACACACACAGTTAGTAAGCATATAGGCATACATTAACCCCTTTGACCACCCCCAGGGTAAACCCCTTCTCTGCCAATGGCATTATTACAGTAACAGTGCATATTTTTAGCACTGATTACTGTAGTAATGTCTTTGGTCCCCCCAAATGTGTCAAAAATGTCAGTTATGGGTCCGATCTGCCTGCCGCAATGTCGCAGTCCCGCTAAAAATCACTGATTGCCGCCATCACTAGTAAAACATTTAAAAAAAAAAATAAGATAAATCTTTCCCCTAGTTTGTAGAAAAAACTTTTGCACAAACCAATCAATATACACTTATTGGGATTTTTTTTTTTTTTTTTTTTACCAAAAATATGTAGCAGAATGCAAATTGGCCTAAAATGATGAAAAAATTACATTTACATTTTTTTTTTTTTATTGGGAATGTTTCATTGCAGAAAGTAAAAAAAATTATTGATCTTTATTATTTGATATTTTGATTTTTACATTTTTTTTTTGGAGAATGTTATATAGCAGAAAGTGAAAAATATAGTTTTTGTTTTTTTTTCAGAATTGTCGCTCTTTTTTTGTTTATAGCGCAAAACATTTAAATCACACAGGTGATCAAATATCACCAAAGAAAGCTCTATTTGTGCAAAAAAAAACACATAAATTTTATTTGGGTACAGCGTCGCACGACCACGCAATTGTTAGTTAAAATAATGCAGTGCCGTATCCCAAAAATTGCCTGGTCATTAAGGGGGTAAAACCTTACGTTCCAGAAGTGGTTAAACAAAATATCCTATTTGTCCACATGGGGTCGCTCTTCCTCTTCTTCTTACCTCGAGAGACTATCATTATCTATTACCATAAATATGGACAAGGAATGTCAGAAATTCCCATCTAGCAAAGCAATGCTCATCGGCATGAGCAAGTGTGTGTATAAATATCTGCAATATGTCAATTTGACTGAGAATATGAGCCTACATTTCCTATTGAGTAAATACATGTGTTAAATATTTGAAGTTCATAGTGGTGAAAGGCAGTATGTGAGAAATATATTAAACAGTTTTCCAAAAACACATCACGCGTCCGCCACGGCGAGCTATACCTGGAAGCAAAGGGCAGCTAAACATAAAAGTCAGCCACTGTTAAAGTGACCGGGACAAGCTGAAAAAACACATTTAAAGGACAACTGTCACAAAAACAACAATCCTCATCTCAGGCGCCCTCGTTATCAATCTGTCTACTACTAACTACATGAATATTTTATATGTGCACCTGTATGTCATTAAATTTTACGGGCTCTGGTTTTCTGTAAGTAGAAAGATATAGCTAAGGGGCTTGGAGGGTTCCATTACAAGGTAATAAAACAACCAACATTTGTTGTCTTTTTGGTTCTTTTTCTGTAAAAAATTAATGGATAGGATTTGCCTGATAGCGTTGTATTACACTGGGGCTTTCCTTGGCTTTTGGCCTGAAAAGGTACCCTGCCAGAGGCGTAACTAGAACCTTCAAGGCCCCGGTGCAAGAAACCATGAAGAGCCCCCCGGACCCCTGGCCGGGGCCCTTCCCTTCAAGCCTGGGGCTCTTCCCACTGATCCTGGGGCCCTTTACTCTCATTGTGGGGGGACAACCATACGAGAAGCAGGCACTCCTCACGCTCCCCTGCATTGGGTCACCACACATTCCGCTCACCACCAGCGGCTCTATAGCGGTTCAAGCCTTGTTTTGGTCCTCTTTCCCCCAGAGTCTGATGCCACGTCTGGGTCCCCATTCCCGGTCGGCACTCATCGTGGGTGATCGGAGCGGCCACAGACTAATATAAGTTAGGGATAGACTGATATGGTTTTTCCAGAGGCATAACTAGAACCTTCAAGGCCCGGTGCAAGAAACCATGAAGGGCCCCCCGAACCCCTGGCTGGGGCCCTTCCCTTGAAGCCTGGGGCTCTTCCCAATGATCCTGGGGCCCTTTACTCTCATTGCGGGGCCCTTTATTACAGTCCCACAGCGGGACCCTTCACAAGTTCTGCAGTGGGTCCCCTTCCTGCCATCTTGGCGCCCCTCCAGCGGTGGTGGTATGCCAGGGCCCGGTCGCAAGTGTGACCTTTACAATCCTGGAAGTTCACCCACTGGTGTCAGTAGTTTCTATTTTTTGGTATTTTAGCTGTATTATTTTTTATGATGTTATTTTATTTTTTTTTACAATGTGACTGACTATGACTCTGTCCATTCAGAAAAGGAAGCAGCTGGTAAATTACATATTTACCGACCCCTTCCTGGTTCTCTATTGTGACACATCCCCTGCAGCAGCCAGCAGGAGAGGGGAGGGAGGAAGATGGAAGCAACGTGGGTGGGGCAGGGTAGCACACAGGGGCCCAGAGACAGCAGAACACATGTGAACTGGATAGGAGGAGCGGCATACAGAGGAACCAATCTCCTCCATTTTTCCTCCTGCAACTACAGGAGGAAAAAGTAGGACAGTGATTTCTCTACATACTGCCCCCGCCTCCCCTCCTATCCAGGTGTATCTAAATATATAAATACTGTATTAAAAAATACAAATAATAATAGATCTCCTATTATTAATATCCAGTATTGTGAATAATTGGCACATTGATCAAGCTGAATCACTTTGTTGAGGCCAATCACGTGTTACACCCAGGAAAATGGGATTCCAGGAGAATTACAAATAAATAAGATGTAAGGGCACCACACCAATGTTTAAGTCCATTTATTTTTTATTTTTTAAGGTTTAAAGGAATAAGAGAGCCACCGCTTTCAGGGGTTGAAAAGGATCACTCTTCTTCAGGGCTATAAACACAAACATCATATTGTCTAATATGCTATAACAACTGATCAAGAAAAAAATATTTATATTTATTGTGCAATAATGCTTCTAAAATTAGGTAATTAAAAATATTGAAAAAAATACAGGAAGATTAAAAAAGGTATAAAGATGTTATCTTGTTCTTTATAAATATAACATATGATTTAAATACATAAAATGTAATATTCCTTATCCAATATTAAATTATAAAATGGTATTATTTATTAAAGTGATTGTAAACCCTCAACTTGTATAACGGCCTATTGAAAGTAACTAACTCTCTTTCACCTCTCCCTGTTTTATATAACACACATATATAAAAATACATTATCTCACAAAAGTGAGTACACCCCTCACATTTTTGTAAATATTTTATTCTATCTTTTCATGTGACAGCACTGAAGAAATGACACTTTGCTACAATGTAAAGTAGTGAGTGTACAGCTTGTACAGACATCCCATCCTGCAAAAACTCATTTCAGGGAGGTGAGCCCCCCCCCCCACGCCGCCGCCCCCCCCCCCCCACGCACGCGCCGCACCCCCCCCCCCCTTTCCAATTTAACACTACCAGAGAATAATGAAATGAAATGTAATCAGTATACCTGGTCACTGGTGCTGGTACTGGTCACTGGTGCTGGTACTGGTGCTCGTACTGGTCTCTGGTACTGGCCTGGTCACTGGTGCTGGCCTGGTCACTGGTGCTGGTCACTGGTGCTGGCCCTGGTCACTGGTGCTGGCCCTGGTCACTGGTGCTGGTACTGGTGCTGGCCCTGGTCACTGGTGCTGGTCACTGGTGCTAGTGCTGGTCACTGGTGCTGGTACTGGTGCTGGTCACTGGTACTGGTGCTGGTCCTGGTACTGGCCTGGTCACTGGTGCTGGCCTGGTCACTGGTGCTGGTACTGGCCTGGTCACTGGTGCTGGTACTGGCCTGGTCACTGGTGCTGGTGCTGGTACTGGTGCTGGTCTGGTCACTGGTGCTGGTACTGGTCACTGGTGCTGGTACTGGCCTGGTCACTGGTACTGGCCTGGTCACTGGTGCTGGCCTGGTCACTGGTGCTGGTACTGGCCTGGTCACTGGTGCTGGTACTGGCCTGGTCACTGGTGCTGGTCTGGTCACTGGTGCTGGTACTGGCCTGGTCACTGGTGCTGGTACTGGCCTGGTCACTGGTGCTGGTCTGGTCACTGGTGCTGGTACTGGCCTGGTCACTGGTGCTGGTACTGGTCACTGGTGCTGGTACTGGCCTGGTCACTGGTGCTGGTACTGGCCTGGACACTGGTGCTGGTCTGGTCACTGGTGCTGGTACTGGCCTGGTCACTGGTGCTGGTCTGGTCACTGGTGCTGGTACTGGTGCTGGTCTGGTCACTGGTACTGGTCACTGGTGCTGGTACTGGCCTGGTCACTGGTGCTGGTGCTGGCCTGGTCACTGGTGCTGGCCTGGTCACTGGTGCTGGTACTGGCCTGGTCACTGGTGCTGGTACTGGTCTGGTCACTGGTGCTGGTACTGGCGCTGGTCACTGGTGCTGGTCACTGGTGCTGGCCTGGTCACTGGTGCTGGTCTGGTCACTGGTGCTGGTCACTGGTGCTGGTACTGGCGCTGGTCATAGGTGCTGGTCATTTGCTGGTACTGGTCTCAGGTGCTGGCTCTCTGGTGCTGCTCTCAGGTTAGGTCACTGTGTCTGTCACAGAGTGGGGTGTCACGATGATTGGTCCCGGAGTAGAAGATGTGGCTGTAGTAGAGAGCAAAGCCTCTGCTTGCTCTCTGCAGCTCCTCCCACAGGCGGAGTGCATAACTCATATCACTCCGCTTGTGAGCTGGATCTACTTCGGCTCCGTGCAGGCTTGCTGGCACACTCTTCTGCCTGCATCGATGAGTCATCTGACTCACACACAGACAGAGCCGGGATATTGCCCTGAGCTCGCGGGTGTCCGTGAGCTCAGGGCGGAAAGCGGGAGTCTCCCGCGACTTGCGGGAGACTTGGGATGTCTGCTTGTATAACAGTGCAAATTTGCTGTCCTCTCAAAATAACTCAACACACAGCTATTAATGTCTAAACCGCTGGGAACACAAGTGAGTACACCCCTAAGTGAAAATGCGGGATCCATCTTCAACCCATGGTAGCGGGGAATCTGAACCTAGCCCCTTTTTATTACTAAATATAAAACAAAAAGGTGGCTTTTACAAAGCAGACATATAGATACTGTATATATATATATATATATATATATATATATATATATATATATATATATATATATTTTTTTTTTTTTTTTGCTGGGAATAGTTTCAAATAGAGTACTCAAGATCTGATTTTTTTTTCCGCGGTGGGAGGGCATTTGCTAGAATTTAGCAAAAAATGACAGACATGCCTAATTCTTTGATGAGTGAGTAATCCCAATACTAATTAAATATTTATTTTGTGCGCTATAATAAAAGTTTACACTAGAGAAAGCAAAAAGAAAATTGTTTGCAGCAGATTGTAGTCATTTGCACTGTCTCCCCCATGTTACACAGAAGGCCCTAAAGATAGGCAGGGAGGCCTCTGGGGCCTTACTCCATAAATTACCATTGCATTTCAACATTCTGAAAACAGACCTGGATGCATCTGCAATTTTCCAGTCCTCTGGCACCTTGCCAACTCACAGTGATGCGGGAAGGAATCTGTTATAAAAATATTCATAGGATTCTCACAGGGGTATTCAATGAACACTATGACTGATAAGAAATAGTTTTGTCATTCTTTGTGACAGCATTACTCTGGCTACATTGTAAAAGAAAAAAGCTATGTACAGTAAGTCTACAGTCAGAGGTTCTGGAATTGCCATCCCCTGTTTTCCTTCCTCCCTTGTTCTTCCACTACAAGATCCTCAATTCACCCAACCAACCCCTTTCCTCTTCCCCTACCACCTTGTACCTACTAATACCAGTACCCCCCCCCAACCCCTTTCCTCTTCCCCTACCACATTGTACCTACTAATACCAGTACCCCCCCCCCCCCAACCCCTTTCCTCTTCAGCTACCACCTTGTACCTCCCAATACCAGTACCCCCCCCCAACCCCTTTCCTCTTCCCCTACCACATTGTACCTACTAATACCAGTACCCCCCCCAACCCCTTTCCTCTTCCCCTACCACATTGTACCTCCCAATACCAGTACCCCCCAGCCCCCCTCTCCTCATACCACCTTGTGTCTTCCCATATCAGTAACCCCTATCTCCCTCCAATTACCTCACCAACCCCCATTTTACTTCTCTACATCACTACCCCCTCCCTTCCCAGTTACCTCACCAACCCATCTTTCCTCTTCCCCTTGTTTTTTCACATCAGTCTCTCCACCTCGTTGCCCCACCAACCCTCCTTTTCTCTCCACAAGTTGCATTAATAACCCCCTTATTTGTATTTCCCAACAGGAGTACCCCCTTCCAGTTGCTTCACCAATCCCCCTCCCCCACCTTGTACTTCCCAACCCCAGTATCCCAACACCAGTGGTAGCTTTAAAAATGATCTGCTCTCTTTTTTTAATCCCTGTTTAGAGTGTCTGGGATTTTATGGTGCTGTATTTAGGTTACTTTGGTTAATTTTTTGTATTTATTTTATTTTTTTTTTGCATATTTGACATTTATTTATGTACAATAACAGGTCCATGGTGGAAAGGACTTACCATAATCCCCAGGAGCTTTTGCTTCCTTAAAATCACCTTCATTTCCAGCTTCATTATGGAATCCGATGCATTTTACGGAAACTATGAAATTTCTCTAAAGTCTTATTTTTGCTGACATTTCAGGGCAATAAAAATTATCAATTTCTCTCCTCCTTACAGATTGTCAGCCAAGAACAACTGGGTTGAAAAAGAGCCATCAAATACAGTCAACGGGGCACTTTTGCACTCATTTATTGGTAGGGATTTTGGGAAAAAAAGGTAAAATACACTGCCTGGCCAAAAAAATAGTCACCACCTGGAATTAACTAAGCAACCAACTAAACTAAGCATGCAGTAGCTATCCTATTGGATTGTTACTGCTTGTGCCCAGAGAATGAGGTCAGCTGACTACCTGAATATACTAAATATCCAGGTTATTCCATCAAAGGATTGTTTCTTCCCTGATGGCACGGGTATATTCCAAGATGACAATGCCAGGATTCACCGGACTCAAATTGTGAAAGAGTGGTTCAGGGGGCATGAGACATCACTTTCACACATGGATCGGCCACCACAGAGTCCAGAACTTAACCCCATTGAGAATCTTTGGGATGTGCTGAAGAAGGCTTTGTGCAGTGGTCCAACTCTCCCATCATCAATACAAGATCCTGGTGAAAAACGAAGGCAGCGCTGGACGGAAATAAATCTGTGACATTGCAGAAACTTATCGAAACAATGGTACAGCGAATGTGTGCCGTAATCAATGCTAAAGGCGGTCCAACGTGTGTGACCTTTTTTTTGGGGGCGACTTTTTTTTTTGGCCAAGCAGTGTATAGTCCATCAATATATATATATATATATATATATATATATATATATATTATATATATATATATATATATATATATATACTGTATATATATATTTTTTTGTTTTTGTTTTTGTTTTGGACAGAGTGAAGAAGATTAGAAGTCCTGTCAGGTTTTACTGCTATCTGGGACTCTGTTAGAGAAATGATCCCTTTGTCACTGTCACAGTACCAATGGTTTTAACAGACAGGAAATATGAGAATATCTGCAACAAGGACACAGACAGCAAGGAAAGCTGGCATGGGTTTTTTATATGGTGTTTGAGGTATTATATTCCCTGACATCTCAATCCCACAATGTCAAGGTATACAAACTCAACTCTAAAGCTATCTTACGATTCCAAATAGGTAGACCCTGTCCACTAAGGTATGAGTGCGCAATGGCACTCTATGACAAGCACACTATTACTCTAGTTGCACTACATTTTGCATATCGCAGAACAATCTTTAGGGCCCTTCCTGGCACCTCCTTTGTTCCTATTCTTAAGGGTCAACTACATGGCACCCCCTTTACTGTTACACTTCCTGTGTGAGCTAGCTCCTTGATCTCCCTGACTTCTCTGGAGTTGTCCCCTCTCCTAGGCAGACCCTTTGGCAGGTCCCTCAGTACTCACGGACACTGATTTTCCCAAGAGACTCTGCCAGCAGCTCCACCGTCAGCACTTTGGATCCTCTGCAGCTCAGCTCCACACCTGGTTCACTAGGTCGACCGCCTAAGACCACCTTCCTCACACTCTGCAGGAGGAGAAACAGCAGTCCACCTCCTCCTGGGACTCTGCTTCCCGCCAAAGATGCCATGTCACATGTCCTCTCCGTATTTATGGTCAATCCCAGGATGCATTGCAGGAATGCCCTCCCACTGGGACTGCCATAAAACATGATGTGTCACTGGCTAGGTTTCCTCCACTGTCCAACAAGCTCCCTTATTGGATACAGTGGGGACACTCCCTCAGACCCAGCGAATCACACCTGGAAACATGTGACAGGCAAACTAACAGATCAGGCTCCTGATAAGCAGACGGAGCAAATAGATGCTTTTTCCTAGCACCTACCTACCTAGGAGGGTGCTACATGCAGAATCCAAGGCAGCAGGAGAAATTCAGGCAAATTTAAAAACAAATCTGCAGTGTATATAAAAGTTACATCTCATAAGGTGTATGGATCTTGAGTTATCATTGTACTTTCTTTATTATTATGCTTTCATTGACACCGGATAGCAGAGTTTTTGCTTTACTTCCGGCCCCAGGTGACTATGAGAGTTGAAGGTCACCAAATATTATTTTACTGAAAGACATTCATTAACTACTTGCCTTCTGTGCACTTAAACACCCTTCCCATCCAGGCCAATTTTCAGCTTTCAGCGCTGTCACACTTTGAATGACAATTGCGCGGTCATGCTACACTGTACTCATTTGAAATTTTTATCATTTTTTTCACACAAATAGAGCTTTCTTTTGGTGGTATTTAATCATCTCTGGGTTTTTTATTTTTTACAAAAAAAAAGAATAAAGACAAAAAATTTTGAAAAAAAAAAAAAGTTTTTCTTATTTTCTGCGAGTAAATTTTGAAAATAAATTTTTCTCCTTCACTGATGTGCGCTGATGAGGCGGCACTGATGGGCACTGATAGGCTGCACTGATGGGCACTGATGAGGTGGCACTTATGGGCACTGATGAGGAGGTACTAATATGCCGCACTGATGAGCACTGATAGGCGGCACTGATAGGCGGCACTGATGAGCACTGATAGGCGGCACTGCTGGGCACTGAGAGGCGGCACTGCTGGGCACTGAGAGGCGGCACTGCTGGGCACTGAGAGGTGGCACTGCTGGGCACTGACAGGTGGCACTGCTGGGCACTGAGAGGCGGCACTGATGGGCACTGATAGGCAGCACTGATGGGCACTGGCGGATGGCACTGGACACTGACGGGTGGCACTGATGAGCGGCACTGATGGGCAGCACCATCAGTGCCCACACTCAGTGCCCATAGTGCTGCCAGTCAGTGCTCATCAGTGCCTAGATGAGCAGGCACTGATGGGCACTGACTAGCAGCACTATGGGCACTGATTGTGGGCATTGATGGGGGGGCACTGATGGCGGGCACTGTGGGCACTGATGGGGGGGCACTGTGTGTGTGTTTTTACCTTGCAGTAATCAGGGCACTGGTGATCGGTGCCCTGATTACATTGCTGTGTGTCCCCGGCGCTGTGAGGCTCCCCCTCCTTCCTCACACTGCAGGCTCCGTGTGAGGAAGGAGCGCCGGCGATGAGAGATGATCTCATATGTTTACATATGAGATCATCGCTCATTGGACGGCCAGATCACGTGGTGAATGGCCGCTGTGATTGGCCACTCACCACGATCTGTGATCGGCCGTGTCCAAGGGACACGGCCGACACAGATTTTCCCCGCAGCGCGCTCGCGGGAGCGCGCGGGGGGCGTGTCACTGGGAGGCCGTTTAAAAACGGCCTCCCGAAAATTCGAGTCCGCGCTGCAGCCGTATATAGGCTGTAGCGCGGACGGGGGGTGGTTAACCACTTGCCGACCTACTGCGGCAAAGTGGTTTGTTATCGTCCAGCGACGTAGACTTACGTCGCTGGACTCCTCCCCTCGTGGGCGGCGTGCGCGCGCCGCCGGAGCCTCGCTTCCGCTGTATTCAGTCACAGCGGGAGTCGGGCCAGGGGAAGAGAGGCCCGGATCGAGTGTTGAGATCCGCCAGCTTGTGTAAACAAAGCGGGCGGGTCTCCTAAGTGACAGGCAGGGACAGATTACAGGATTCAGCATAGCTGAACCTGCGATCTGTGCCTGTGTCACTCAGTCACCTCCCCCCATACATGTCAGTAAGCACCAGGCATACATTAACCCCTTGATCACCAATAAAAATTAACCCCTTCCCTGCCAGTGTCATTATTACAGTAACAGTGCATATTTATAGCACTGATTACTGTAGTAATGTCACTGGTACCCCCAAAAGTGTCAAAAATGTCAGTCAAGGGTCCGATCTGTCCGCCGCAATGTCGCAGTCCCGCAAAAAAAAATCGCAGATCGCCGCCATTTCTAGTTAAAAAAAAAAAACAATAAAAATTACATAAATTTACCGTAGTTAGTAGTTGCAATAACTTTTGCGCAAACCAATCAAAATACGCTTATTGTGATTTTTTTTTACCAAAAATATGTAGCAGAAAACAAATTGGCCTAAAATGTTAAAAAATTTAGATTTTTAAATTTTTTGGGGGGAATTTCATATAAAAAAATTTGAAAAATATTGTTATTTTTTCAAAATTGTCGCTCTTTTTTTGTTTATAGCGCAAAAAGTAAAAATCGCACAGGTGATCAAATACCACCAAAAGAAAGCTTTGTTTGTGGAAAAAAAAAAGGACATCAATTTAATTTGGGTACAGCATTGCATGACCGTGCAATTGTCCGTTAAAGTAATGCAGTGCCGAATCGCAAAATATGGCCTGGTCAGGAATGGGGTAAAATCTTCCGGTCTTAAAGCGGTTAAAAATACGCTCATTGAGAATTTTTTTATCAAGGACATGTAAATACATTTTAGCCTAAATATATGAAAAAATTTAATATATTGGATATTTTTTAACTGTCAAAGTAGAAAAATATTGTTATTTTTTCAAAATTGACACATTTTTTTATTAATATCGCAAAAAATGGAAAGCGCAGAGGTGATCAAACACCACCAAAAGAAAGCTCTGTTTGTGGGAAAAAAAGGACGTAAATTTCGTTTGGGTACGGCGTTGCATGATTGCGCAATTGTCAGTTAAAGTTGCACAGTGCCGAATCGCAAAAAGTGGCCTGGACGTAAAGCAGGAAAATCCTCCGGTGGTAAAGTGGTTAAAAATTATTGAAAACAATTTTTGAAATTACATGTCATGATATGATGATAGTGACTGGGTCTACATCTATGTAAATATAGAGTGCAGAGCTTGTAGAAGAGTTTGTAGTTGCGTGAGGGACATTTCCTCTCTGGCAGGGTGTTAGTGATACGGAATACTAGACAGCTGCCCTGAGTCAGGTAACAGGACTGCTGAGGATTCAGTGAAGAGCATTATGTGAATACCAGGGGGCCAGTAACGTGGTAAGGAAATCCGATCATGTCAGAAGCTGGCCCAGCTGTACGCACTAGGTGAGGTATGGTAATAAAACAGAAAGCCCTCCCAGGTTAGAAACTTTATTTAGATGTCTTCTTGACCTCCAACTACAAATCAACTGGAAATATCAGGCCACAGAGGATTTTTACAAACGGGTCTGTTTAATTCACCACTTTAACCACTTAAGCCCCGGAAGATTTTACCCCCATTCCGACCAGGGGGTATTTTGCGATTCGGCACTGCGTGACTTTAACGGACAATTGCGCGGTCGTGCGACGCTGTACCTAAACAAATTTGACATCCTTTTTTTCCCACAAACAGAGCTTTCTTTTGGTGGTATTTGATCACCTGTGCGATTTTTTGATCACGCGCTATAAACAAAAAAAGAGCGTCAATTTTGCAAAAATAGCAATATTTTTCACATTTTTTTATATGAAATTCCCCCCCAAAAAAATGTAAAAATCAAAATTTTTTAACATTTTCGGCCAATTTGTTTTATGCTACCTATGTTTGGTAAAAAAAATCGCAAAAAGCGTATTTTGATTGGTTTGCGCAAAAGTTATCGCGTTTACTAACAAAGGGAAAGATTTTTGTCACTTTTGTTGGTTTTTTTTTTAACGCGTAATGGCGGCGATCTGCGATTTTTTTTGCGGTACTGCGACATTGCGGCGGACAGATCGGACCCTTGACTGACATTTTTGACACTTTTGGGGTTACCAGTGACATTTCTACAGTAATCAGTGCTATATATATGCACTGTTACTGTAAAAATACACTGGTAGTGAAGGGGTTAACTTTATTTGGGAGGGAGGGGCTGTGTGTGTCCCTAGGGGCGTGCTTTCTACTGTGATTGGCTGTGGCTTGAGCTGTAAGGACACTGATCAACAGATCTACATACTAGATCCGTGTGATCAGTGTCTTTACAGCGAGGAGAATGACAGGTGGCTTGTTTACACAAGCTGCCTGACATTCTCCCTCTCCCCCGACGATCGCCGAGTGGCCGGCGGACATCGGGTCCGCTGGTCACACGCGCGGGGGGGTCCGTGACCACGCGGGAGCGGGAGCGCGCCTCCGGGGGCGCGCGCTCGCTCCCTAGACCCTCACAAGCAAGCAACGTAGCCCTACGTTAGTTTGCCTGTGAGGGGCTGACCGCCGACGTAGATAGTCGTGCGGCGGTCGGCAAGTGGTTAATTCACCACTATAGATAAAGTGATTTTTTCTTTTTAATCCAAAATTACGCTTTTATTTCTGACCCATCAATGTAGTAACATACGGGGTCCACACCCTCGCACCGCTCCCTTTGTAGAGCCATACTAGGTTTATTGATTCAAATGTATCCAAACCATTTTTTTACCTTTTGGATAAAGTACAGAACAAGTAAAACCCTGCCAGTTCTTTGATGGTGTCCCATTGGGAAAATCTCTTTTCGCTTCCTGTCCAATGGACACAATAGAAGGTGAAAGAAATCCTCTTAGACCATTGTCACCACAACAGGTGACTCCATTAGAAAGTATCTCCTCTATTCCTGTTCCTACGACTAAGCAAATTCCTTTCATTTCAGTCTCGGTGACAATGGACATTAGAGATATAAAAATGGCGAATCTCCCCAGTGGAAAAAATAAATAAGCGCACAAATGTTCAGGGGTTCTAGTCCCTAATCCAGCCTTTCTCAACCTTTTCAACACAGAGGAACCCTTGAAATAATTTTCCGGTCTCAGGGAACCCCTTATAAAAATGACTATATCTATAACTCATGATACATTAGTGTGATGGTTGGTGAGAAGAATGATCCTTACACATGTGGGCATTGGGGAGAATTCCCCCCTTACAGATAGCTAAAAAGATCAATGGTGTCAGTGGGAACTTATCTGAGAGGCAGAAACTTCTCATTTCTCAAGGAACCCCTAGCAACCTCTGGAGGAACCCTTGGGTTCCATGGAACACTGGTTAAGAAACCCTGCCTTAATCTATCATAAACTCATAAAAAAAAGTTTTGGCTCTAGATATGCTTTAACCCCTTGCTGTTGACCCTGTAAGTAGGCTGTTAGGCTGGAGGGGCTCCCAATGATTACAGTCCCATGATTGGCTGCACTGTGGTGATGTAATCAGGAGCCCTTCCCATTGGCTCTTGATCATTGGTACTTGATTGTGATCTGTCTGTGTTCTGGGGTGCAGAGTAAGTGCAGAACAGTTTAGTGATGCATATATGTGGCAACTCAGTGTTAAGGTGCCCCTCTGTAGGCAGGGCCAAATTAACATAGGGGCAATGAAGTTCTCCTCAGGCACCTGTAGCCAGCTTCAGTCCTCAATCAAACCAGTGTGGACCTACACTTCCAGTGGGAGTTAATGTACCTCTAGTCCTTGTACACACCTGACTCCCAGAACAGTAAAGTCAGACACTATCAGTTCCACACACTTCCATGGGACTTCCTTGTGACTTTTTTGATTTATCATTGCAGTTTATGTAACTCAAATTGCACCAAAGTCGCAGAAAAGTAGTGCAGGAACTTTTTTTTGTTGCTTCGACTTGAGTTGCATTGATTAACCACTTCCGCCCCACCTAACGTAGATTTACTGCTGCCCTCTGCCGCTTACAGGCAAAGCGACGTAGACCTATGTTGCTTGCCCAAGAGACTGTAGGGGGCGAGCACGCGCCCCCGCCGGCACGCTCCCGCTCGTTCCCTGGGGAGCCAGCGCGTGTGACCAGCGGCTCCGATGGCCGCCGGCCACTCGCATTCTCCCACAGGAGAGGGATGTTAAACACAGCCGCCTGTCATTCTCCCTGAAGTAATGACAGAGGCTATGCGATCCTGCTATATAGGATCGCATGTCTCTGTGGTTACTTCACTAGCCACGCCCCCTAACCATTAGAATCACGCCTCTAGGGACACACTTAACCCCTTGATCACCAATAAAGTTTACCCCTTCCCTGCCAGTGTAATTTTTTACAGTAACAGTGCATATTTGTAGCACTGATTACTGCAGTAATGTCACTGGTACCCCCAAAAGTGTCAAAAATGTCAGTCAGGGGTCCGATCTGTCCGCTGCAATGTCACAGTCCCGGAAAAAAAAAATGCAGATCGCAGATCTTTTTTTTTACCAAAAATATGTAGCAGAAAACAAATTGGCCTAAAATGTAAAAAATTTAGATTTTTACATTTTTTTTGAGAATTTCATATAAAATTATTTGAAAAATATTGTTATTTTTTCAAAATTGTCGCTCTTTTTTTGTTTATAGCACAAAAAATAAAAATTGCACAGGTGATCAAAGAAAGCTATGTTTGTGGAAAAAAAAGGACGTCAATTTAATTTGGGTACAGCATCGCACGACTGCGCAATTGTCCGTTAAAATCAAGCAGTGCCGAATCGCAAAATAGGGCCTGGTCATTGAGCACCCAAATCCTCTGGGGCTAAAGTGGTTAAGACAGCACACACTGAAATGAATGTGTTTTGACTTGTCATGCAACTTTATGTGTGTAAAGACCCTTGGGAGCAGTGGAAAGGGTCCTGGGCCTGGCAAGAAGGGCCCCAGGTTCAAAGGAAAGGGCCCTGGTGATTAGAGGGGGCCCTTGATGGTTTCTTGCACCGGGCCCTGAAGATTTTAGTTACGCTTCTGGATCAGACTCTAGCTATTGAGTCTTTTCCACTTTCTCTGATTCAAAAGGGAAATCACCTTTGCCTGGTAGCCCCATTCAAACTCCATACCCAGGCAAGTCCACTATGATGACAATGCTCCTTCGTCAAGTGAAAGGCAGGCACTTAACCTAGAAGGAGCAGGAGAGTTGTTTCATGTTTCAGCTTTAATGCTTTAAAAACATTTTTTCTGTGTATAGTTTGTCATCATGCATGTACATGAGGGCTGACACAAGTTCACATTACATATGCAAGCTTTGATTCCTTTTTTAGTACACTGCATGGCAAACATTACAAGGATAATGAAAAATATGTGCTCATTTACCAATCACTATAATTTCCCATGAAAGAGAGCAAGTTGACAAGACACAGCACAGAGACCCTCTTTACCCCTTCTTCTCCACATCTTCCAGCTGCTACAAAATTAAAGTTGACGTATGAGGTATACTTAGATGAGAAAGAAAAAGTTAACAATGCCTTTTTAAAAAAAAAATAGTAAACTTTTAAAAAATACTTTTCTTTAAATTTCACAAAAGGGTTAACGTGGTAATGAACCCTAAAACAAGAATGTCATATATACTGCAACTTAGCAGTCCTTAGATGTGGTGGCTGCATTTGTTTTTTTACGTTTTTTTTCTTTTCTTCATTTTCACCGTTTTTTTTTTTTCTTTTTTAAGTCCGCGGTGGTGCAAAAAACTACAACGAAAAGACCTGTAAGTGAACAAAAAACCTGCATGTGAACACACACTAAAAAGTGCACTTAAGGATGTGCTTTTAGTCTACCCCCTAAAGGGGTAGGACCTCTACCCTGATCCCCCTGGTCGCAAGGCTCCTGACAGGGACAAAGGGTTTACATGGTCCGCCTAGCCAGAAGGCCTGGTAGACCCCATTCTCCTGTGCAGCCAAAGCCACCCCCGAATACTTGGTCAAGGGGCTCTCCCAAAGATAGACCCCCAGAGGCAGGGGAGGAAGGAACCTGAGGGCAGCACATCCTCCCCCTAGACGTCACGGACCCTTCATCCGTGAGAAAAACACACTAAAAAGTGAAAGAGCGACAAACGTGGAAGAAAATAAATAGAGAATAAAAAATTGGCCGTGACGAATGTGCATTGGCCTAGGCCCTGAGACCTGGTAGACAAAAATTGCTCCTGGACTTAGCCAAAAGGCCAGCCTATAAAAGGCGCAGTACAGAAAAAGTGTTTGGAGCTGTGACCATGTGTTGCTTCACACATTGGGGTCCCACACCCAAGTGTTACTAAGAGCACCTCTGGGGCGACCACTCCCCGTGGGCACAGACACTGTGGATTCTCTGCCTTACCAGCCCATGGCCAGACAAGGTAGAAAGTTTGAATCAGGAGGTAATGGGCCCTTCCAGCTTTCTCTGGAGAATTTAAACCTGGCCCACAGTTACCTATGGGCGCTCCGATTGTAATTCCTGCCAGTACTGACCTTCCAGGTCCCCATCACTCCAGCAGGTTTGTATAGCCACCACCCAATCTTGGCCAGGTCAGATGACAGCACAGCGCTCCCACTGGATCACTGATAAGAACAGATACTACACTTGATCTTAGCCAAAAGGCCAAGAAGCAATTTATTTTCACCTAGTGATCTAGCCAGTAACACGCTTTATATCTTAGGGTGTCTCCACTCTCCTCTCCACTCCACTGGAGGAGCAATGGAGACACACTTGGACAGCAGCATTGTTAGTCAGGGAGAGGGTAGTGCATAGGTGTGCATGGCCTATTGCATTAGGGTTGGCACCTTAAAGCTCCAACACATATACCTCTTCTCTGCTCTCAATCCTGAAACAATGGAGAGAGTGGGGAGCAAGGGGGACCCGGGCAGCAGAAAGAAGAGGAACAGGGACAGGAGGGGTGGCGGGGGTGGCATATATTGGTACCAATCCCCTGTATTTTCCTCCTGTGGCAGCTGAATGCTGACGAAAGGGAGAGGAGGAGAAGCCTACTTTTAGCTGCTGCAGGAGGAAAATATAGATCAGTTACACTAAATTCCACTCCCGCCGCCCCTCCTGTCCAGGTTTTGGGGGTCGGCAGGGAAGGATCACAGTGAACCTGTCACCTGCTCGTGATTGAAGGGTTGCCAACCCCAGGATTAGGGTGTGTCCAGGCACACCTGACACATCCCTTGCACACGCCAATGGGGTAGTGTTAGATGCACTAGAAGATTTAGATGGACTTGACTAAACAATTAACTCCAGCTAACACTTTTAAACCAGTTATCACAACAGTTTTTGTTTTCCTTTGGTATAAAGGCTTCATATAAATGTATAAAAACTGACCTTTGTAAGTCCCCCTCTATCTCCTGCTCCAGGCATCAGACCAGTGATTGTTTGAAGCTCTATATATATTCAGGTTGCCCATTTCCTTGCTCAAACACCTATGTTCCAGAAGTATCGAGAAAGCAGGGGACAGCAATCAAACCAGAACAGCCCAAAGCAATCAACTGCTCCACTGATTACAGAGAAGCAAAAAAAAAGTACCTAACATCCTAGCAACCTAACTAGG